>NW_027596230.1:0-556545 GCF_964194155.1 Cetorhinus maximus | reverse complement strand
TCTCTGTCCCTTTAACCTTCCCGTGATCTCACTCTCTGTCCCTTTGACCTCCCCGTGATCTCACTCGTTGTCCCTTTAACCTCCCCGTAATCTCACTCTCTGTCCCTTTAACCTTCCCGTGATCTCACTCTCTGTCCCTTTAACCTCCCCGTGATCACACTCTCTGTCCCATGAAACTCCCCGTGATCTCACTCTCTGTCTCTTTAACCTCCCCGTGCCCTCAATCTCTGTCCATTTAACCACCCCGTGATCCCTCTCTGTCCCTTTAAAAAATCCGTGATCCCTCTCTGTCGCTTTAACCTCACGGTGATCTCTCTCTCTGTCCCTTTAACCTCCCAGTGATCTCTGTCTTTCCCTTTAAACACCCCGTCTTCTCACTCTCTGTCCCTTTAACCTCCCCGTGATCTCATTCTTTGTCCCGTTAACCTACCCGTGATCTCTCTCACTGTCCCTTTAACCTACCCGTGATCTCACTCTCTGTCTCTTTAAAGCTCCCGTGATCTCACTCTCTGTCCTTTTAACCTCCCCGTGATCTCACTCTCTGTCCCTTTACTGGCCCCGTGATCTCACTCTCTGTCCTTTTAACCTCCCCGTGATCTCACTCTCTGTCCCTTTACTGGCCCCGTGATCTCACTCTCTGTCCATTTAACCTCCCCGTGATCTCACTCTGTCCCATTAATCTTCCCTTGATCTTAATCTCTGTCCCATTAACCTCCCGGTGATCTCACTCTCTGTACCTTTAACCTCCCTTTAATCTCACTCTCTGTCCCTTTAAACTCACCGTGATATAACTCTCTGTCCATTTAACCTCCCCGTGATCTCACTCTCTGTCCCTTTAACCTCCCCGTGATCTCACTATCTGTCCCATTAATCTTACCTTGATCTTACTCTCTGTCCCTTTAACCTCCCCGTGATCTTATTCTCTGTCTCTTTAACCTCCCCGTCATCTCACTCTCTGTTCCTTCAACCTCCCCGTGATCTCACTCTCTGTCCCTTTAAACTTCCCGTGATCTCACTCTCTGTCCCATTAACCAATCGGTGATCTCACTCACTGTCCCTTTAACCTCCCCGTGATCTCACTCTCTGTCCCATTAACCAATCGGTGATCTCACTCACTGTCCCTTTAACCTCCCCGTCATCTCACTCTCTGTCCATTTAACCTCCCCGTGATCACACTCTCTGTCCCTTTAACGTCCCCGTGCACTCAATCTCTGTCCCATTAACCACCCCATGACCTCACTCACTGTCCCTTTAACCTGCCCGTGGTCTCATTGTCTGTCCCTTTAACCTCCCCGTGATCTCACTCTCACTCCTATTAACCTCAACGTGATCTCACTATCTGCCCCTTTAACCTCCCCGTGATCACACTCTTTGTCCCTTTAAACTTCCCATGATCTCACTCTCTGTACCTTTAATCTCCCCGTGATCTCACTCTCTGTCCCTTTAATCTCCCAGTGATCTCACTCTCTGTCCCTTTGACCTCCCCGTGATCTCACTCTCTGTCCCATTAACCTCCCCGTGATCTCACTCTCTGTCCCTTTAATCTCCCAGTGATCTCACTCTCTGTCCCTTTGACCTCCCTGTGATCTCACTCTCTGTCCCATTAACCTCCCCGTGATCTCACTCTCTGTCCCTTTAACCTCCCCGTGATATCACTCAATGTCGCTTTAACCTCCCCGTGTTCTCACTCTCTGTCCCTTTAAACTTCCCGTGATCTCACTCTCTGCCCCTTTAATCTACCCCTGATCTCACTCTCTGTCCCTTTAACCTCCCCATGATCACACTCTCTGCCCCTTTAATCTCCCCGTGATCTCACTCTCTATCCCTTTAATCTCCCCGTGATCTCACTCACTGACCCTTTAACCTCTCCGTGATCTCAGTCTCTGTCCCTTTAACTTCCCCGTGATCGCACTCACTGTCCCTTTAACCTCCTCGTGATCTCACTCTCTGTCCCTTTAACCTCCCCGTGATCTCACTATCTGTCCCATTAATCTTACCTTGATCTTAATCTCTGTCCCATTAACCTCGCGGTGTTCTCACTCTCTGTCCCTTTAACCTCCCCGTGATCTCACTCTCTGTCCTTTTAACCAATCCGTCATCCCTCTCTGTCGCTTTAACCTCCCCGTGATCTCTCTCTCCGTCCCCTTAAACCTCACAGTGATCTCTGTCTTTCCCTTTAAACTCCCCGTGTTCTCACTCTCTGTCCCTTTAACATCCCAGTGATCTCACTCTTTGTCCCGTTAACCTACCCGCGATCTCACTCACTGTCCCTTTAACCTCCCCGTGATGTCAATCTCTGTCCCTTTTACCTCCCCGTGATCTCACTCTCTGTCCCATTAACTTCCCCGTGATCTCACTCTCTGTCCCTTTAACCTCCCCGTGATCACAGTCTCTGTCCCTTTAAACTTCCCATGATCTCACTCTCTGTACCTTTAATCTCCCCGTGATCTCACTCTCTGTCCCTTTAACCTCCCCGTGATCACACTCTCTGTCCCTTTAAACTCCCCGTGATCACACTCTCTGTCCCTTTAACATCCCAGTGATCTCACTCTTTGTCCCGTTAACCTACCCGCGATCTCACTCACTGTCCCTTTAACCTCCCCGTGATGTCAATCTCTGTCCCTTTAAAGCTCCCGTGATCTCACTCTCTGTCCATTTAACGTCCCCATGATCTCACACTCTGTCCCTTTAATCTCCCCGTCATCTCACTCTCTGTCCTTTTAACCTCCCCGTGATCTCACTCTCTGTCCCTTTAATGACCCCGTGATCTCACTCTCTGTCCATTTAACCTCCCTGTAATCTCTCAATGTCCCTTTAACCTGCCCGTGATCTCACTCTCTGTCACTTTAACCTCCCCGTGATCTCACTCTGTCCCATTAATCTTCCCTTGATCTTAATCTCTATCCCATTAACCAATCGGTGATCTCACTCACTGTCCCTTTAACCTCCCCGTGATCGCACTCTCTGCCCCTTTAAATTCCCCGTGATCTCACTCTCTGTCCCTTTAACCTCCCCGTGATATCACTCTCTGTCCCTTTAACCTCCCCGTGATCTCACTCTCTGTCCTTTTAACCAATCCGTGATCCCTCTCTGTCGCTTTAACCTCCCCGTGATCTCTCTCTCCGTCCCCTTAAACCTCACAGTGATCTCTGTCTTTCCCTTTAAACTCCCCGTGTTCTCACTCTCTGTCCCTTTAAACTCACCGTGATATCACTCTCTGTCCCTTTAACCAATCCGTGATCTCACTCTCTGTCCCATTAACCTCCCGGTGATCTCACTCTCTGTCTCTTTAACCACCCCGTGCACTCATTCTCTGTCCCTTTAACCTCCCCGTGATCTTATTCTCTGTTCCTTCAACCTCCCCGTGATCTCACTCTCTGTCCCTTTAAACTTCCCGTGATCTCACTCAATGTCCCATTAACCAATCGGTGATCTCACTCTCTGTTCCTTCAACCTCCCCGTGATCTCATTCTCTGTCCCTTTAACCTCCCCGTGATCTCACTCTCTGTCCCATTAACCTCCCGGCGAAATCACTCACTGTCCCTTTAACCTCCCCGTGATCTCACTCTCTGTCCCTTTAACCTCCCCGTGATCACACTCTCTGTCCCTTTAACGTCCCCGTGCACTCAATCTCTGTCCCTTTAACCTCCCCATGACTTCACTCACTGTCCATTTAACCTGCCCATGGTCTCATTGTCTGTCCCTTTAACCTCCCCGTGATCTCACTCTCTGTCCCTTTAACCTCCCGGTGATCTCAATCTCTGTCCCTTTTACCTCCCCGTGATCTCACTCTCTGTCCCATTAACTTCCCCGTGATCTCACTCTCTGTCCCTTTAACCTCCCCGTGATCACACTCTCTGTCCCTTTAAACTTCCCATGATCTCACTCTCTGTACCTTTAATCTCCCCGTGATCTCACTCTCTGTCCCTTTAACCTCCCCGTGATCACACTCTCTGTCCCTTTAAACTCCCCGTGATCACACTCTCTGTCCCTTTAACGTCCCCGTGCACTCAATCTCTGTCCGTTTAACTCCCCATGACCTCACTCACTGTCCCTTTAACCTGCCCGTGGTCTCATTGTCTGTCCCATTAACCTCCCCGTTATCGCACTCTCTGTCCCTTTAACCTCCCGGGGATCGCAATCTCTGTCCCTTTAACCTCCCCGTGATATCACTCTCTGTCCCATTAACCTCCCCGTGATCTCACTCTCTGTCCCATTAACTTCCCCGTAACCTCACTCTCGTTCCTATTAACCTCAACGTGATCTCACTATCTGCCCCTTTAACCGCCCCGTGATCACACTCTCTGTCCCTTTAACCTCCCGGTGATCTCACTCTCTGTCCCTTTGACCTCCCCTTGATCTCACCCTCTGTCCCATTAACCTCCCCGTGATCTCACTCTCTGTCCCTTTAACCTCCCCGTGATATCACTCAATGTCCCTTTAACCTCCCCGTGATCTCACTCTCTGTCCCTTTCATCTCCCCGTGATCTCACTCTCTGTCCCTTTAACCTCCCCGTGATCTCACTCTCTGTCCCTTTAAGCTTACCGTGATCTCAATCTCTGACCCTTTAACCTCTCCGTGATCTCACTCTCTGTCCAATTAACCTCCCCGTCAACTAACTTTCTATCCCGTAAACCTCCCCTTGAACTCACTCTCAGTCCCTTTAACCTCCCCGTGATCTCACTCTCTGTCCCTTTAACCAATCCGTGATCCCTCTGTCGCTTTAACCTCCCCGTGATGTCTCTCTCCGTCCCCTTAAACCTCACAGTGATCTCTGTCTTTCCCTTTAAACTCCCCGTGTTCTCACTCTCTGTCCCTTTAAACTCACCGTGATATCACTCTCTGTCCCTTTAACATCCCCGTGATCTCACTCTCTGTCCCGTTAACCTACCCGCGATCTCACTCACTGTCCCTTTAACCTCCCCGTGATGTCACTCTCTGTCCCTTTAAAGCTCCCGTGATCTCACTCTCTGTCCATTTAACCTCCCCGTGATCTCACTCTCTGTCACTTTAACCTCCCCGTGATCTCACTATGTCCCATTAATCTTCCCTTGATCTTAATCTCTGTCCCTTAAACCTCCCCGTGATATCACTCTCCGTCCCATTAACCTCCCTGTAATTTCACTCTCTGTCCCTTTAACCTCCCCGTGATCTCACTCTCTATCCCATTAACCAATCGGTGATCTCACTCACTGTCCCTTTAACCTCCCCGTGATCGCACTCTCTGTCCCTTTAAACTCCCCGTGATCACACTCTCTGTCCCTTTAACGTCCCCATGCACTCAATCTCTGTCCGTTTAACCTCCCCGTGACCTCACTCACTGTCACTTTAACCTGCCCGTGGTCTCATTGTCTGTCCCTTTAACCTACCCGCGATCTCACTCCCTGTCCCTTTAACCTCCACGTGCTCTCACTCTCTGTCCCTTTTACCTCCCCGTGATGTCAGTCTCTGTCCCTTTAAACCACCCGTCATCTCACTCTCTGTCCTTTTAACCTCCCCGTGATCTCACTCTCTGACCTTTTAACCTACCCGTGATCTCACTCTCTGTCCCTTTAACCTCCCCGTGATCTCACTCTCTGTCACTTTAACCTCCCCGTGATCTCACTCTGTCCCATTAATCTTCCCTTGATCTTAATCTCTGTCCCATTAACCTCCCGGTGATCTCACTCTCTGTCCCTTTAACCTCCCCATGATCTCACTATCTGTCACTTTAACCTCCCCGTGATCTCTCTCTCTGTCCCTAAAACCTCCCCGTGATATCACTCTCCGTCCCATTAACCTCCCTTTAATCTCACTCTCTGTCCCTTTAAACTCACCGTGATATAACTCTCTGTCCACTTAACCTCCCCGTGATCTCATTGTCTGTCCCTTTAACCTCCCCGTGATCTCACTCCTATTAACCTCAACGTGATCTCACTATCTGCCCCTTTAACCTCCCCGTGATCACACTCTCTGCCCCTTTAAACTTCCCATGATCTCACTCAATGTCCCTTTAACCTCCCCGTGTTCTCACTCTCTGTCCCTTTAAACTTCCCGTGATCTCACTCTCTGCCCCTTTAATCTCCCCCTGATCTCACTCTCTGTCCCTTTAACCTCCCCATGATCACACTCTCTGCCCCTTTAAACTCCCCGTGATCTCACTCTCTGTCCCTTTAATCTCCCCGTGATCTCACTCTCTGCCCCTTTAACGTCCCCGTGCACTCAATCTCTGTCCCTTTAACCTCCCCATGACCTCACTCACTGTCCCTTTAACCTGCCCGTGATCTCATTGTTTGTCCCTTTAACCTCCCCGTGATCACACTCTCTGTCCCTTTAAACTTCCCATGATCTAACTCTCTGTACCTTTAACCTCCCAGTGATCTCACTCTCTGTCCCTTTGACCTCCCCGTGATCTCACTCTCTGTCCCATTAACCTCCCTGTGATATCACTCTCTGTCCCTTTAAACTTCCCGTGATCTCACTCTCTGCCCCTTTAATCTCCCCCTGATCTCACTCTCTGTCCCTTTAACCTCCCCATGATCACACTCTCTGCCCCTTTAAACTCCCCGTGATCTCACTCTCTGTCCCTTTAATCTCCCCGTGATCTCACTCTCTGACCGTTTAACCTCTCCGTGATCTCACTCTCTGTCCCTTTAACTTCCCCGTGATCGCACTCACTGTCCCTTTAACCTCCTCGTGAACTCACTCTCTGTCCTTTTAACCAATCCGTGATCCCTCTCTGTCGCTTTAACCTCCACGTGATCTCTCTCTCCGTCCCCTTAAACCTCACAGTGATCTCTGTCTTTCCCTTTAAACTCCCCGTGTTCTCACTCTCTGTCCCATTAAACTCCCCGTGATCACACTCTCTGTCCCTTTAACGTCCCCGTGCACTCAATCTCTGTCCGTTTAACTCCCCATGACCTCACTCACTGTCCCTTTAACCTGCCCGTGGTCTCATTGTCTGTCCCATTAACCTCCCCGTTATCGCACTCTCTGTCCCTTTAACCTCCCGGTGATCGCAATCTCTGTCCCTTTAACCTCCCCGTGATATCACTCTCTGTTCCATTAACCTCCACGTGATCTCACTCTCTGTCCCATTAACTTCCCCGTAATATCACTCTCTGTTCCATTAACCTCAACGTGATCTCACTATCTGCCCCTTTAACCCCCCGTGATCACACTCTCTGTCCCTTAAACATTCCCGTGATCTCACTCTCTGTCCCTTTAACCTCCCGGTGATCTCAATCTCTGTCCCTTTTACCTCCCCGTGATCTCACTCTCTGTCCCATTAACTTCCCCGTGATCTCACTCTCTGTCCCTTTAACCTCCCCGTGATCACACTCTCTGTCCCTTTTAACTTCCCATGATCTCACTCTCTGTACCTTTAATCTCCCCGTGATCTCACTCTCTGTCCCTTTAAAGCTCCCGTGATCTCACTCTCTGTCCATTTAACGTCCCCATGATCTCACTCTCTGTCCCTTTAACCTCCCCGTCATCTCACTCTCTGTCCTTTTAACCTCCCCGTGATCTCACTCTCTGTCCCTTTAATGACCCCGTGATCTCACTCTCTGTCCTTTTAACCTCCCCGTGATCTCACTCTCTGTCACTTTAACCTCCCCGTGATCTCACTCTGTCCCATTAATCTTCCCTTGATCTTAATCTCTGTCCCATTAACCTCCCGGTGATCTCACTCTCTGTCCCTTTAACCTCCCCGTGATCGCACTCTCTGTCTCATTAACCTCCTGGCGAAATCACTCACTGTCCCTTTAACCTGCCCGTGGTCTCATTGTCAGTCCCTTTAACCTCCCCATGATCTCACTCTCTGTCCGATTAAGCTCCCGGTGATCTCACTCTCTGTCCCTTTAACCTCCCCGTGATCTCACTCTCTTTCCCTTTATCCTCCCCGTGATATCACTCTCAGTCCCATTAACCTCCCGGTGATCTTACTCTCTGTCCCTTTAACCTCCCCGTGACCTCACTCTCTGTCCCTTTAACTTCCACATGACCTCACTCTTGTTCCTATTAACCTCCCCGTGATCTCACAGCCTGTCAATTTAACTTCCCCGTCATCTAACTCTCTGTCCCTTTAACCTCCCCGTGAACTCACTCTCTGTCCCTTTAACCTCCCCGTGAACTCACTCTCTGTCGCCTTAACTTTCCGGTGATCTCAATCTCTGTCCCTTTAACTTCACCGTGATCTTACTCTCTATCCCTTTATCCTCCCAGTGATCTCACTCTCTGTCCCTTTAACCTCCGCGTAATCTCACTCTCTTTACCTTTAGCCACCCCGTGATCTCACTCTCTGTCCCTTTAACCTCCCCATAATCTCACTCTCTGTCCCTTTAACCTTCCCGTGATCTCACTCTCTGTCCCTTTAACCTCCCGGTGATCACACGCTCTGTCCCTTTAAACTCCCCATGATCTCACACTCTGTCCCTTTAACCTCCCCGTGATCTCAATCTCTGTTCCTTTAACCACCCCGTGAATTCACTCTCTGTCCCTTTAACCTGACCGTGATCTCATTGTCTGTCCCTTTAACCTCCCGGTGATCTCACTCTCTGTCCCTTTAAACTCCCAGTGATCTCACTCTCTGTCCCTTTAACCTCCGTGTGATCTCACTAGCTGTCCCTTTGACCTCCCCGTCATCTCACCCTCTGGCCCATTAACCTCCCTGTGATCTCACTCTCTGTCCCTTTAACCTCCCCGTGATCTCACTCTCTGTCCATTTAACCTCCCCGTCAACTAACTTTCTATCCCTTTAACCTCCCCTTGAACTCACGCTCTGTCCCTTTAACATCCTCGTGATCTCAATCTCTGTCCCTTTAACCTCCCCGTGATCTCACTGCCTGTCCATTTAACCTCCCCGTGATCTCACTGTCTGTCCATTTAACCGCCCCGTGATCTCACTCTCTGTCTCTTTAACCTCCCCGTGATCTCACTCTCTCTCCCTTTAACCACCCCGTGAGCTCATTCTCTGTCCCATTAACCTCCACGTGATCTCACTATCTGACCCTTTAAACTTCCATGATCTCACTCTCTGTACCTTTAATCTCTCCGTGACCTCACTCTCTGTCGCTTTTACCTTCCCGTGATCTCACTCTCTGTCCCTTTAACCTCCCCGTGATCTCACTCACTGTCCCTTTAACCTCCCCGTGATCTCACTCTCTGTCCCTTTAATCTCCCCGTCATCTCACTCTCTGTCCCTTTAACCTCCCCGTGATCTCAATCACTGACCCATTAATCTCTCCAAATCTCACTCCCTGTCCATTTAACCTCCCCGTCAACTAACTTTCTATCCCTTTAACCTCCCCTTGAACTCACACTCTGTCCCTTTAACATCCTCGTGATCTCAATCTCTGTCCCTTTAACCTCCCCGTGAAATCACTCACTGTCCCTTTAACCTCCCCGTGATCTCACTCTCTGTCCCTTCAACCTCCCCGTGATCTCACTATCTGCCCCTTTAACCTCCCCGTGATCACACTCTCTGTCCCTTAAACCTTCCCGTGATCTCACTCTCTGACCCTTTAACCTCTCCGGGATCTCACTCTCTTTCCATTTAACCGCCCCTTCAACTAACTTTCTATCCCTTTAACCTCCCCTTGAACTCACTCTCTGTCCCATTTACCTCCCCGTGATCTCACTCTCTGTCCCTTTAACCACCCCGTGATCTCACTCTCTGTCCCTTTTACCTCCCCATGATTTCACTCTCTGCCCCTTTAACCTCCTCGTGATCTCTCTCTGTACCTTTAAACTCCCCATGATCTCACTCACTGGCCCTTTAACCTCCACGTGATCTCAATCTCTGTTCCTTCAAACTCCCCGTGATCTTACTCACTGTCCCTTTAACTGTCCCGTGATCTCTCTCTCTGTCCCTTAGATCTCCCCCTGATCTCACTCTCTGTCCCTTTAACATTCCCGCGAACTCATTCCCTGTCCCTTTAACGTCCCCTTGATCTCTCTCTGTCCCTTTAACCTCCCCGTGATCTCTCTCTCTGTCCCTTTAACCACCCCGTGATCTCACTCACTGTCCATTTAACTTTCCCGTGATCTCACTCTATGTTCCTTTAACCTCCCCGTGATCTCACTCTATGTTCCTTTAACGTCCCATTGATCTCTCTCTCTCCCTTTAACCTCCAAGTGATCTCTCTCTCTGTCCCTTTAACCTCCCCGTGATCTCACTCTCTGTCCCGTTAACCTCCCCGTGATCTCACTCTCTGTCCCTTTAACCTCTTCGTGATCACACTCTCTGTCCCTTTAACATCCCCGTGATTTCGCTCTCTGTTCCTTTAACCTCCCCGTGATCTCACTCTCTGTCGCTTTAACCTCCCCGTGATCTCTCTCTCTGTCCCTTTAACCTCCCCATGATCTCAATTTATGTGCCTGTAACCTCCCCGTAATCACACTCTCTGTCCCTTTTACCTCCCCGTGATCTCACTCTCTGTCCAATTAACTTGCCCGTGATCTCACTCTCTGTCCCGTTAACCTCTCCGCGATCTCACTCTCTGTCCCTTTAACCTCTTCATGATCACACTCTCTGTCCCTTTAACATCCCCGTGATTTCGCTCTCTGTTCCTTTAACCTCCCCGTGATCTCACTCTCTGTCGCTTTAACCTCCCCGTGATCTCTCTCTCTGTCCCTTTAACCTCCCCATGATCTCAATTTATGTCCCTGTAACCTCCCCGTAATCACACTCTCTGGCCCTTTAACCTCCCCGTGATTTCGCTCTCTGTCCCTTTAAGCTTCCCGTGATCTCACTCTCTGTCCCTTTAACCTCCCCGTGATCTGACTCTCTGTCCCTTTAACCTCCCTGTGGTCTCACTCTCTGTCCCTTTAACCTCCCCGTGATCTCACACACTGTCCCATTAACTTGCCCGTGATCTCACTCACTGTCCCTTTAACTTTCTTGTGATCTCACTCTCTGTCCCTTTAACATTCCCGCGAACTCATTCTCTGTCCCTTTAACTTCCCCTTGATCTGACTCTGTCCCTTTAACCTCCCCGTGATCTCACTCTATGTCCCTTTAACCTCCCCGTGATCTCACTCTATGTCCCTTTAACTTCCCATTGATCTCTCTCTGTACCTTTAACCTCCCCGTGATCTCTCTCTCTGTCCCTTTAACCACCCCGTGATCTCACTCTCTGTCCCTTTTACCTCCCCATGATCTCACTCTCTGCCCCTTTAACCTCCTCGTGATCTCTCTCTGTACCTTTAAACTCCCCATGATCTCACTCACTGGCCCTTTAACCTCCACGTGATCTCAATCTCTGTTCCTTCAAACTCCCCGTGATCTTACTCACTGTCCCTTTAACTGTCCCGTGATCTCTCTCTCTGTCCCTTAGATCTCCCCCTGATCTCACTCTCTGTCCCTTTAACATTCCCGCGAACTCATTCCCTGTCCCTTTAACGTCCCCTTGATCGCTCTCTGTCCCTTTAACCTCCCCGTGATCTCTCTCTCTGTCCCTTTAACCACCCCGTGATCTCACTCACTGTCCATTTAACTTTCCCGTGATCTCACTCTATGTTCCTTTAACCTCCCCGTGATCTCACTCTATGTTCCTTTAACGTCCCATTGATCTCTCTCTCTCCCTTTAACCTCCAAGTGATCTCTCTCTCTGTCCCTTTAACCTCCCCGTGATCTCACTCTCTGTCCCGTTAACCTCCCCGTGATCTCACTCTCTGTCCCTTTAACCTCCCCGTGGTTTCACTCTCTGTCCCTTTTACCTCCCCATGATCTCACTCTCTGTCCCATTAACTTGCCCGTGATCTCACACTCTGTCCCTTTAACCTCCCCGTGTTCTCACTCTCTGCCCCTTTAACCTCCTCGTGATCTCTCTCTGTACCTTTAAACTCCCCATGATCTCACTCTCTGGCCCTTTAACCTCCACGTGATCTCAATCTCTGTTCCTTCAAACTCCCCGTAATCTTACTCACTGTCCCTTTAACTGTCACGTGATCTCGCTCTCTGTCCCTTAGATCTCCCCCTGATCTCACTCTCTGTCCCTTTAACATTACCGCGAACTCATTCCCTGTCCCTTTAACGTCCCCGTGATCTCTCTCTGTCCCTTTAACCTCCCCGTGATCTCTCTCTCTGTCCCTTTAACCACCCCGTGATCTCACTCACTGTCCCTTTAACTTTCCCGTGATCTCACTCTATGTTCCTTTAACCTCCCCGTGATCTCACTCTATGTTCCTTTAACGTCCCATTGATCTCTCTCTGTCCCTTTAACCTCCCCGTGATCTCTCTCTCTGTCCCTTTAACCACCCCGTGATCTCACTCTCTGTCCCGTTAACCTCCCCGTGATCTCAGTCTCTGTCCCTTTAACCTCCCCGTGGTTTCACTCTCTGTCCCTTTAACCTCCCCGTGATCTCACTCTCTGTCGCTTTAACCTCCCCGTGATCTCAGTCTCTGTCCCTTTAATCTCCCCGTGATCTCAATCACTGACCCTTTAATCTCTCAGTGATCTCACTCTCTGTCCATTTAACCTCCCCGTCAACTAACTTTCTATCCGTTTAACCTCCCCTTGAACTCACGCTCTGTCCCTTTAACATCCTCGTGATCTCAATCTCTGTCCCTTTAACATCCCCGTGATCTCACTGTCTGTCCATTTAACCTCCCCGTGATCTCACTTTCTGTCCCTTTAACCTCCCGGTGATCTCACTGTCTGTCTCTTTAACCTTCCCGTGATCTCACTCTCTGTCCCTTTAACTTCCCCATGATCTCACTCTCTGTCCCATTATCCTCCCCGTGATCTCACTCTCTGTCCCTTTAACCTCCCCGTGATATCACTCAATGTCCCTTTAACCTGCCCGTGATCTCACTCTCTGTCCCTTTAATCTCCCCGTCATCTCACTCTCTGTCCCTTTTACCTACCCGTGATCTCACTCTCTGTCCCTTTAAGCTCCCCATGATCTCAATCTCTGACCCTTTAACCTCGCCGTGATCTCACTCTCTGTCCATTTAACCTCCCCGTCAACTAACTTTCTATCCCTTTAACCTCCCCTTGAACTCACTCTCTGTCCCTTTAACCTCCCCGTGATCTCACTCTCTGTCCCTTTAACCTCCCCGTGATCTCTCTCTCTCCCTTTAACCTCCCCGTGATCTCACTCTATGTCCCCGTAACGTCCCCTTGATCTCTCTCTGTCCCTTTAATCTCCCCGTGATCCATCTCTCTGATCCATTAACCACCCCGTGATCTCACTCTCCGTCCCTTTTACCTCCCCGTGATCTCACTCTCTGTCCAATTAACTTGCCCGTGATCTCACTCTCTGTCCCGTTAACCTCTCCGCGATCTCACTCTCTGTCCCTTTAACCTCTTCGTTATCACACTCTCTGTCCCTTTAACATCCCCGTGATTTCGCTCTCTGTTCCTTTAACCTCCCCGTGATCTCATTCTCTGTCGCTTTAACCTCCCCGTGATCTCTCTCTCTGTCCCTTTAACCTCCCCGTGATCTCAATTTATGTCCCTGTAACCTCCCCGTAATCACACTCTCTGTCCCTTTAACCTCCCCGTGATTTCGCTCTCTGTCCCTTTAAGCTTCCCGTGATCTCACTCTCTGTCCCTTTAACCTCCCCGTGATCTGACTCTCTGTCCCTTTAACCTCCCTGTGGTCTCACTCTCTGTCCCTTTAACCTCCCCGTGATCTCAGACACTGTCCCATTAACTTGCCCGTGATCTCACTCACTGTCCCTTTAACTTTCTTGTGATCTCACTCTCTGTCCCTTTAACATTCCCGCGAACTCATTCTCTGTCCCTTTAACTTCCCCTTGATCTGACTCTGTCCCTTTAACCTCCCCGTGATCTCACTCTATGTCCCTTTAACCTCCCCGTGATCTCACTCTATGTCCCTTTAACTTCCCATTGATCTCTCTCTGTACCTTTAACCTCCCCGTGATCTCTCTCTCTGTCCCTTTAACCACCCCGTGATCTCACTCTCTGTCCCTTTTACCTCCCCATGATCTCACTATCTGCCCCTTTAACCTCCTCGTGATCTCTCTCTGTACCTTTAAACTCCCCATGATCTCACTCACTGGCCCTTTAACCTCCACGTGATCTCAATCTCTGTTCCTTCAAACTCCCCGTGATCTTACTCACTGTCCCTTTAACTGACCCGTGATCTCTCTCTCTGTCCCTTAGATCTCCCCCTGATCTCACTCTCTGTCCCTTTAACATTCCCGCGAACTCATTCCCTGTCCCTTTAACGTCCCCTTGATCTCTCTCTGTCCCTTTAACCTCCCCGTGATCTCTCTCTCTGTCCCTTTAACCACCCCGTGATCTCACTCACTGTCCCTTTAACTTTCCCGTGATCTCACTCTATGATCCTTTAACCTCCCCGTGATCTCACTCTATGTTCCTTTAACGTCCCATTGATCTCTCTCTCTCCCTTTAACCTCCACGTGATCTCTCTCTCTGTCCCTTTAACCTCCCCGTGATCTCACTCTCTGTCCCGTTAACCTCCCCGTGATCTCACTCTCTGTCCCTTTAAACTTCCATGATCTCACTCTCTGTACCTTTAATCTCCCCGTGATCTCACTCTCTGTCCCTTTAACCTCCCCGTGATCTCACTCTCTGTCCCTTTAATCTCCCTGTCATCTCACTCTCTGTCCCTTTTACCTACCCGTGATCTCTCTCTCTGTCCCTTTAAGCTCCCCGTGATCTCACTCTCTGTCCCTTTAATCTCCCTGTCATCTCACTCTCTGTCCCTTTTACCTACCCGTGATCTCACTCTCTGTCCATTTAACCTCCCCGTCATCTAACTTTCTATCCCTTTAACCTCCCCTTGAACTCACTCTCTGTCCCTTTAACCTCCCCGTGATCTCACTCTCTGTCCCTTTAACCTCCCCGTGATCTCTCTCTCTCCCTTTAACCTCCCCGTGATCTCACTCTATGTCCCCGTAACGTCCCCTTGATCTCTCTCTGTCCCTTTAACCTCCCCGTGATCCATCTCTCTGATCCATTAACCACCCCGTGATCTCACTCTCCGTCCCTTTTACCTCCCCGTGATCTCACTCTCTGTCCAATTAACTTGCCCGTGATCTCACTCTCTGTCCCGTTAACCTCTCCGCGATCTCACTCTCTGTTCCTTTAACCTGTTCGTGATCACACTCTCTGTCCCTTTAACCTCCCCGTGATTTCGCTCTCTGTTCCTTTAACCTCCCCGTGATCTCACTCTCTGTCGCTTTAACCTCCCCGTGATTTCGCTCTCTGTCCCTTTAAGCTTCCCGTGATCTCACTCTCTGTCCCTTTAACCTCCCCGTGATCTGACTCTCTGTCCCTTTAACCTCCCTGTGGTCTCACTCTCTGTCCCTTTAACCTCCCCGTGATCAAACTCTCTGTCCCTTTAACCTCCCCGTGATCTCACACTCTGTCCCATTAACTTGCCCGTGATCTCACTCACTGTCCCTTTAACTTTCTTGTGATCTCACTCTCTGTCCCTTTAACATTCCAGCGAACTCATTCTCTGTCCCTTTAACTTCCCCTTGATCTGACTCTGTCCCTTTAACCTCCCCGTGATCTCACTCTCTGTCCCTTTTACCTCCCCATGATCTCACTCTCTGCCCCTTTAACCTCCTCGTGATCTCTCTCTGTACCTTTAAACTCCCCATGATCTCACTCACTGGCCCTTTAACCTCCACGTGATCTCAATCTCTGTTCCTTCAAACTCCTCGTAATCTTACTCACTGTCCCTTTAACTGTCACGTGATCTCGCTCTCTGTCCCTTAGATCTCCCCCTGATCTCACTCTCTGTCCCTTTAACATTTCCGCGAACTCATTCCCTGTCCCTTTAATGTCCCCGTGATCTCTCTCTGTCCCTTTAACCTCCCCGTGATCTCTCTCTGTGTCCCTTTAACCACCCCGTGATCTCAATCACTGTCCCTTTAACTTTCCCGTGATCTCACTCTATGTTCCTTTAACCTCCCCGTGATCTCACTCTATGTTCCTTTAACGTCCCATTGATCTCTCTCTGTCCCTTTAACCTCCCCGTGATCTCTCTCTCTGTCCCTTTAACCACCCCGTGATCTCACTCTCTGTCCCGTTAACCTCCCCGTGATCTCACTCTCTGTCCCTTTAACCTCCCCGTGGTTTCACTCTCTGTCGCTTTAACCTCCCCGTGATCTCTCTCTCTGTCCCTTTAACCTCCCCGTGATCTCAATTTATGTCCCTGTAACCACCCCGTAATCACACTCTCTGTCCCTTTAACCTTCCCGTGATCTCACTCTCTGTCCCTTTAACCTCCCCGTGATCAAACTCTCTGTCCCTTTAACCTCCCCTTGATCTCACTCTCTGTCCCATTAACCTCCCGGTGATCTCACTCTCTGTCCCTTTAAACTCCCAGTGATCTCACTCTCTGTCCCTTTAACCTCCCCGTGATCTCACTCTCTGTCCCTTTGACCTCCCCGTGATCTCACCCTCTGGTCCATTCACCTCCCTGCGATCTCACTCTCTGTCCCTTTAACCTCCCCGTGATCTCATTCACTGTCCCTTTAACCTCCCCGTGATCTCACTCTCTGTCCCTTTACCCTCCCCGTGATCTCAGTCTCTGTCCCTTTAATCTCACCGTGATCTCAATCACTGACCCTTTAATCTCTCAGTGATCTCACTCTCTGTCCATTTAACCTCCCCGTCAACTAACTTTCTATCCGTTTAACCTCCCCTTGAACTCACGCTCTGTCCCTTTAACATCCTCGTGATCTCAATCTCTGTCCCTTTAACATCCCCGTGATCTCACTGTCTGTCCATTTAACCTCCCCGTGATCTCACTTTCTGTCCCTTTAACCACCCCGTGAGCTCACTCTCTGTCCCATTAACCTCCACGTGATCTCACTATCTGCCCCTTTAACTTCCCCATGATCTCACTCTCTGTCCCTTTAACCTCTCCGTGATCTCACTCACTGTCCCTTTAACCTCCCCGTGATCTCACTCTCTGTCCCTTTAACCTCCCCGTGATATCACTCAATGTCCCTTTAACCTCCCCGTGATCTCACACTCTGTCCCTTTAATCTCCCCGTGATCTCACACTCTGACCCTTTAAACTTCCATGATCTCACTCTCTGTACCTTTAATCTCCCCGTGATCACACTCTCTGTCCCTTTAACCTCCCCATGATCTCACTCTCTGTCCCTTTTACCTACCCGTGATCTCACTCTCTGTCCCTTTAAGCTCCCCATGATCTCAATCTCTGACTCTTTAACCTCGCCGTGATCTCACTCTCTGTCTATTTAACCTCCCCGTCAACTAACTTTCTATCCCTTTAACCTCCCCTTGAACTCACTCTCTGTCCCTTTAACCTCCCCGTGATCTCACTCTCTGTCCCTTTAACCTCCCCGTGATCTCTCTCTGTCCCTTTAACGTCCCCGTGATCTCATTCTATGTCCCCGTAACGTCCCCTTGATCTCTCTCTGTCCCTTTAACCTCCCCGTGATCCATCTCTCTGATCCATTAACCTCCCCGTGATCTCACTCTCCGTCCCTTTTACCTCCCCGTGATCTCACTCTCTGTCCAATTAACTTGCCCGTGATCTCACTCTCTGTCCCGTTAACCTCTCCGCGATCTCACTCTCTGTCCCTTTAACCTCTTCGTGATCACACTCTCTGTCCCTTTAACCTCCCCGTGATTTCGCTCTCTGTTCCTTTAACCTCCCCGTGATCTCACTCTCTGTCCCTTTAACCTCCCCGTGATCACAATTTATGTCCCTGTAACCTCCCCGTAATCACACTCTCTGTCCCTTTAACCTCCCCGTGATTTCGCTCTCTGTCCCTTTAAGCTTCCCGTGATCTCACTCTCTGTCCCTTTAACCTCCCCGTGATCTCAATTTATGTCCCTTTAACCTCCCCGTGATCAAACTCTCTGTCCTTTTCACCTCCCCGTGATCTCACACTCTGTCCCATTAACTTGCCCGTGATCTCACTCACTTTCCCTTTAACTTTCTTGTGATCTCTCTCTCTGTCCCTTTAACATTCCCGCGAACTCATTCTCTGTCCCTTTAACTTCCCATTGATCTCTCTCTGTACCTTTAACATCCCCGTGATCTCTCTCTCTTTTCCTTTAACCTCCCCGTGATCTCATTCTCTGTCGCTTTAACCTCCCCGTGATCTCTCTCTCTGTCCCTTTAACCTCCCTGTGATCTCAATTTATGTCCCTGTAACCTCCCCGTAATCACACTCTCTGTCCCTTTAACCTCCCCGTGATTTCGCTCTCTGTCCCTTTAAGCTTCCCGTGATCTCACTCTCTGTCCCTTTAACCTCCCCGTGATCTGACTCTCTGTCCCTTTAACCTCCCTGTGGTCTCACTCTCTGTCCCTTTAACCTCCCCGTGATCTCACACTCTGTCCCATTAACTTGCCCGTGATCTCACTCACTGTCCCTTTAACTTTCTTGTGATCTCACTCTCTGTCCCTTTAACATTCCCGCGAACTCATTCTCTGTCCCTTTAACTTCCCCTTGATCTGACTCTGTCCCTTTAACCTCCCCGTGATCTCACTCTCTGTCCCTTTAACTTCCCATTGATCTATCTCTGTACTTTAACCTCCCCGTGATCTCTCTCTCTGTCCCTTTTACCTCCCCGTGATCTCACTCTCTGTCCCGTTAACCTCCCCGTGATCTCACTCTCTGTCCCTTTAACCTCCCCGTGGTTTCACTCTCTGTCCCTTTTACCTCCCCATGATCTCACTCTCTGTCCCATTAACTTGCCCGTGATCTCACACTCTGTCCCTTTAACCTCCCCGTGTTCTCACTCTCTGCCCCTTTAACCTCCTCGTGATCTCTCTCTGTACCTTTAAACTCCCCATGATCTCACTCACTGGCCCTTTAACCTCCACGTGATCTCAATCTCTGTTCCTTCAAACTCCCCGTAATCTTACTCACTGTCCCTTTAACTGTCACGTGATCTCGCTCTCTGTCCCTTAGATCTCCCCCTGATCTCACTCTCTGTCCCTTTAACATTACCGCGAACTCATTCCCTGTCCCCTTAACGTCCCCGTGATCTCTCTCTGTCCCTTTAACCTCCCCGTGATCTCTCTCTCTGTCCCTTTAACCACCCCGTGATCTCACTCACTGTCCCTTTAACTTTCCCGTGATCTCACTCTATGTTCCTTTAACCTCCCCGTGATCTCACTCTATGTTCCTTTAACGTCCCATTGATCTCTCTCTGTCCCTTTAACCTCCCCGTGATCTCTCTCTCTGTCCCTTTAACCACCCCGTGATCTCACTCTCTGTCCCGTTAACCTCCCCGTGATCTCACTCTCTGTCCCTTTAACCTCCCCGTGGTTTCACTCTCTGTCCCTTTAACCTCCCCGTGATCTCACTCTCTGTCGCTTTAACCTCCCCGTGTTCTCTCTCTCTGTCCCTTTAACCTCCCCGTGATCTCAATTTATGTCCCTGTAACCTCCCCGTAATCACACTCTCTGTCCCTTTAACCTCCGCGTGTTCTCGCTCTCTGTCCCTTTAACCTCCCTGTGGTCTCACTCTCTGTCCCTTTAACCTCCCCGTGATCAAACTCTCTGTCCCTTTACCCTCCCCGTGATCTCACACTCTGTCCCATTAACTTGCCCGTGATCTCACTCACTGTCCCTTTAACTTTCTTGTGATCTCACTCTCCGTCCCTTTAACTTCCCCTTGATCTGTCTCTGTCCCTTTAACCTCCCCGTGATCTCACTCTATGTCCCTTTAACCTCCCCGTGATCTCTCTCTATGCCCCTTTAACGTCCCATTGATCTCTCTCTGTACCTTTAACCTCCCCGTGATCTCTCTCTCTGTCCCTTTAACCACCACGTGATCTCACTCTCTGTCCCTTTTACCTCCCCATGATCTCACTCTCTGTCCCATTAACCTGCCCGTGATCTCACACTCTGTCCCGTTAACCTCCCCGTGTTCTCACTCTCTGCCCCTTTAAACTCCCCATGATCTCACTCTCTGGCCCTTTAACCTCCACGTGATCTCACTCTCTGTCCCTTTAACTGTCCCGTGATCTCTCTTTCTGTCCCTTAGATCTCCCCCTGATCTCACTCTCTGTCCCTTTAACATTCCCGCGAACTCATTCCCTGTCCCTTTAACGACCCCTTGATCTCTCTCTGTCCCTTTAACCTCCCCGTGATCTCTCCCTCTGTCCCTTTAACCACTCCGTGATCTCACTCTCTGTCCCTTTAACCTCCCCGTGATCTCACTCTCTGTCCCTTTAACCTCCCCGTGGTTTCACTCTCTGTCCCTTTACCCCCCCCGTGATCTCACTCTCTGTCCCTTTAGCCTCCCCGTGATCTCACTCAATGTCCCTTTAACCTCCTCATGATCTCACTCTCTGTCCCTTTAACCTCCCCGTGATCTAACTCACTGTCCCTTTAACCTCCCCGTGATCTCACTCACTGTCCCTTTAACCTCCCCGTGATCTCACTCTCTGTCCCTTTAATCTCCCCGTCATCTCAATCACTGACCCATTAATCTCTCCAAATCTCACTCCCTGTCCATTTAACCTCCCCGTCAACTAACTTTCTATCCCTTTAACCTCCCCTTGAACTCACCCTCAATTACTGACTCTCCAATAGTGCGGCACACCCTCAATTACTGACACACCAATAGTGCAGCACACCCTCAATTACTGACACTGCAATAGTGCAGCACACCCGCAAATACTGCAGCAACGGTGTGGGCAGTGGTGTAGTGTTGTGGGACTGGTGTGGGTTGTGGTGTAGCGCTGTGGCAGTTGTGTGGGCAGTGTTGTAGCGCTGTGGGAGAGGTGTGGGCAGTGGTGTAGCCCTGTGGGAGTGGTGTGTGTTGTGGTGTAGAGCTGTGGGAGTGGTGTGGGCAGTGGTGTAGCGCTGTGGAAGTGGTGTGGGTTGTGGTGTAGTGCTGTGGGAGTGGTGTGAGCAGTGGTGTAGCGCTGTGGGAGTGGTGTGTGTTGTGGTGTAGAGCTGTGGGAGTGGTGTGGGCAGTGGTGTAGCCCTGTGGGAGTGGTGTGTGTTGTGGTGTAGAGCTGTGGGAGTGGTGTGGGCAGTGGTGTAGCGCTGTGGGAGTGGTGCGGGCAGTGGTGTAGTGCTGTGGGAGTGGTGTGAGCAGTGGTGTAGCCCAGCGGGAGTGGTGTGGGTAGTGGTGTAGCGCTGTGGGAGTGGTGTGGGCAGTGGTGTAGTGCTGTGGGAGTGGTGTGGGTTGTGGTGTAACGCTGTGGGAGTGGTGTGGGAAGTGGTGTAGCGCTGTGGGAGTGGTGTGGGCAGTGGTGTAGTGCTGTGGGAGAGGTGTGGGAAGTGGTGTAGCGCTGTGGGTGTGGTGTGGGCAGTGTTGTAGCGCTGTGGGAGTGGTGTGGGCAGTGGTGAAGCGCTGTGGTAGTGGTGTGGGCAGTGGTGTAATGCTGTGGGAGTGGTGTGGGCAGTGGTGTAATGCTGTGGGAGTGGTGTGGGCAGAGGTGTAGTGCTGTGGGAGTGGTGTGGGCAATGGTTTAGTGCTGTGGGAGTGGTGTGTGCTGTGGTGTAGTGCTGTGGGAGTGGTGTGGGAAGTGGTGTAATGCTGTGGGAGTGGTGCGGGCAGTGGTGTTGTGCTGTGGGAGTGGTGTGGGCAGTGGTGTAGCGCTGTGGGAGTGTTGTGGGTAGTGGTGTAGCGCTGTGGGAGTGTTGTGGGTAGTGGTGAAGTGCTGTGCGAGTTGTGTGGGCAATGGTGTAGCGCTGTGGGAGTGGTGTGGGCAGTGGTGTAGCGCTGTGTGAGTGGTGTGAGTTGTGGTGTAGCGCTGTGGGAGTGGTGTGGGTTGTGGTGTAGCGCTGTGGGAGTGGTGCGGGCAGTGGTGTAGCGCTGTGGGAGTGGTGTGGGCAGTGGTGTAGCGCTGTTGGAGTGGTGTGGGTTGTGGTGTAGCGCTTTGGGAGTGGTGCGGGCAGTGGTGTAGCGCTGTGGGAGTGGTGTGGGTTGTGGTGTAGCGCTGTGGGAGTGGTGCGGGTTGTGGTGTAGCGCTGTGGGAGTGGTGCGGGCAGTGTTGTAGCGCTGTGGGAGTGGTGTGGGCAGCGGTGTAGCGCTGTGGGAGTGGTGTGGGCAGTGGTGTAGCGCTGTGGGAGTGGTGTGGGTAGTGGTGAAGCGCTGTGGGTTTGGTCTAGTGCTGTGGGAGTGGTGTGGGCAGAGGTGTTGCTCTGTTGGAGTGGTGTGGGCAGTGGTGTCGCGCTGTGGGAGTGGTGTGGGCAGAGGTGCAGTGCTTTGGGAGTGGTGTGGGCAGTGGTGTAGCGCTGTGGGCGTGGTGTGGGCTGTGATGTAACGCTGTGGGAGTGTTGTGGGCAGTGGTGTAGCTCTGTGTGTGTGGTCTAGTGCGGTGGGAGTGGTGTTGGCAGTGGTGTAGTCCTCTGGGATTGGTGTGGGCAGTGGCGTAGTGCTGTGGGAGTGGTGTGGGCAGTGGTGTAGTGCTGTGGGAGTGGTGTGGGCTGTAGTGTAGCGCTGTGGGAGTGTTGTGGGCAGAGGTGTAGTGCTGTGGGTGTGGTGTGGGCAGTGGTGTAGCGCTGTGGGTGTGGTGTGGGCAGTGGTGTGGTGCTGTGGGAGAGGTGATGACAGTGGTGTAGCTCTGTGGGAGTGGTGTGGGCAGTGGTGTAGCGCTGTGGGAGTGGTGCTGGCAGTGGTGTAGAGCTGTGGGAGTGGCATGGGCAGTGGTGTAAAGATGATGCAGTGGTGTGCGTTGTGGTGTAGCACTGTCGGAGTGGTGTGGGCAGTGGTGTAGCGCTGTGGGAGTGGTGTGGGCAGTGGTGTAGCGCTGTGGGAGTGGTGTGGGTTGTGTTGTAGTGCTGTGGGAGTGGTGTGGGCTGTGTTGTAGCGCTGCTGGTGTGGTGTAGGTTGTGGTGTAGCGCTGTCGGTGTGGTGTTGGAAGTGGTGTAGAGCTGTGGGAGTGGTGTGTGTTGTGGTGTAACGCTGTGGGTGTGGTGTGGGCAGTTGTGTAGAGCTGTGGGAGTGGTGTGGGCAGTGGTGTAGTGCTGTGTGGGTTCTGTGGGCAGTAGTGTAGCGCTGTGGGAGTGGTGTGGGCAGTGGTGTAGCGCTGTGGGAGTGGTGTGGACAGTGGTGTAGCGCTGTGGGAGTGGTGTGGGTTGTGGTATAATGCTGTGGGAGTGGTGTGGGCACTGGTGTAGCGCTGTGGGAATGGTGTGGGCAGTGGTGTAGGGCTGTGGGAGTGGTGTGGGTTGTGTTGTAGTGCTGTGGGAGTGGTGTGGGCAGTGGTGTAGCGCTGCGGGAGTGGTGTGGTCAGTGGTGTAACGCTGTGGGAGTGGTGTGGGCAGTGGTGTAGCGCTGCTGGAGTGGTGCAGGTTGTGGTGTAGCGCTGTGGGAGTGGTGTGGGCAGTGGTGTAGCGCTGTGGGAGTGGTGTGGGCAGTGGTGTAGTGCTGTGGGAGTGGTGTGGGAAGTGGTGTAGCGCTGTGGGTGTGGTGTGGGCAGTGCTGTAGCGCTGTGGGAGTGGTGTGGGCAGTGGTGAAGCGCTGTGGTAATGGTGTGGGCAGTGGTGTAATGCTGTGGGAGTGGTGTGGGTTGTGGTGTAGCGCTGTGGGAGTGGTGCGGGCAGTGGTGTAGCGCAGTGGGAGTGGTGTGGGTTGTGGTGTAGCACTGTGGGAGTGGTGTGGGTTGTGATGTAGCGCTGTGGGAGATGTGCGGGCAGTGGTGTAGCGATGTGGGAGTGGTGTGGGTAGTGGTGAAGCTCTGTGGGTTTGGTCTAGTGCTGTGGGAGTGGTGTGGGCAGAGGTGTTGCTCTGTGGGAGTGGTGTGGGCAGTGGTGTCGCGCTGTGGGAGTGGTGTGGGCAGTGGTGTAGCTCTGTGTGTGTGGTCTAGTGCGATGGGAGTGGTGTTGGCAGTGGTGTAGTCCTCTGGGATTGGTGTGGGCAGTGGCGTAGTGCTGTGGGAGTGGTGTGGGCAGTGGTGTAGTGCTGTGGGAGTGGTGTGGGCTGTAGTGTAGCGCTGTGGGAGTGTTGTGGGCCGAGGTGTAGTACTGTGGGTGTGGTGTGGGCAGTGGTGTAGCGCTGTGGGAGTGGTGTGGGCAGTGGTGTAAAGATGATGCAGTGGTGTGCGTTGTGGTGTAGCACTGTGGGAGTGGTGTGGGCAGTGGTGTAGCGCTGTGGGAGTGGTGTGGGCAGTGGTGTAGCGCTGTGGGAGTGGTGTGGGTTGTGTTGTAGTGCTGTGGGTGTGGTGTGGGCTGTGTTGTAGCGCTGCTGGTGTGGTGTAGGTTGTGGTGTAGCGCTGTCGGTGTGGTGTTGGATGTGGTGTAGTGCTGTGGGAGTGGTGTGGGCAGTGGTGTAGTGCTGTGGGAGTTCTGTGGGCAGTGGTGTAGCGCTGTGGGAGTGGTGTGGACAGTTGTGTAGTGCTGTGGGAGTTCTGTGGGCAGTGGTGTAGCGCTGTGGGAGTGGTATGGGCAGTGGTGTAGCGCTGTGGGAGTGGTGTGGACAGTGGTGTAGCGCTGTGGGAGTGGTGTGGGTTGTGGTATAATGCTGTGGGAGTGGTGTGGGCAGTGGTGTAGCGCTGTGGGAATGGTGTGGGCAGTGGTGTAGCGCTGTGGGAGTGGTGTGCGCAGTGGTGTAGCGCTGTGGGAGTGGTGTGGGCAGTGGTGTAGTGCTGTGGGTGAGGTGCGGGCTGTGGTGTAGCGCTGCTGGAGTGGTGTGGGCAGTGGTGTAGCGCTGTGGGAGTGGTGTGGGTTGTGGTGTAGCGCTGTAGGAGTGGTGTGGGTTGTGTTGTAGTGCTGTGGGAGTGGTGTGGGCGGTGGTGTAGCACTGTGGGAGTGGTGTGGGTTGTGGTGTAGCGCTGTGGGAGTGGTGTGGGTTGTGTTGTAGTGCTGTGGGAGTGGTGTGGGCAGTGGTGTAGCGCTGCGGGAGTGGTGTGGTCAGTGGTGTAACGCTGTGGGAGTGGTGTGGGCAGTGGTGTAGCGCTGCTGGAGTGGTGCAGGTTGTGGTGTAGCGCTGTGGGAGTGGTGTGGGCAGTGGTGTAGCGCTGTGGGAGTGGTGTGGGTTGTGTTGTAGTGCTGTGGGAGTGGTGTGGGCAGTGGTGTAGCGCTGCGGGAGTGGTGTGGTCAGTGGTGTAACGCTGTGGGAGTGGTGTGGGCAGTGGTGTAGCGCTGCTGGAGTGGTGCAGGTTGTGGTGTAGCGCTGTGGGAGTGGTGTGGGCAGTGGTGTAGCGCTGTGGGAGTGGTGTGGACAGTGGTGTAGTGCTGTGGGTGTGGTGTGGGTTGTGGTGTAACGCTGTGGGAGTGGTGTGGGTAGTGGTGTAGCGCTGTTGGAGTGGTGTTGGCAGTGGTGTAGCGCTGTGGGAGTGGTGTGGGCAGTGGTGTAGCGCTGTGGGAGTGGTGTGGGCAGTGGTGTAGCGCTGTCGGAGTGGTGTTGGCAGTGGTGTAGCGCTGTGGGAGTGGTGTGAGCAGTGATGTCGCGCTGTGGGTGTGGTGTGGGTTGTGGTGTAGCGCTGTGGGAGTGGTGTGGGCAGTGGTGTAGCGCTGTGGGAGTGGTGTGGGCAGTGGTGTAGCGCTGTCGGAGTGGTGTTGGCAGTGGTGTAGCGCTGTGGGAGTGGTGTGAGCAGTGATGTCGCGCTGTGGGTGTGGTGTGGGTTGTGGTGTAGTGCTGTGGGAGTAGTGTGGGCAGTGGTGTAGCGCTGTGGGAGTGGTGTGGGCAGTGGTGTAGCGCTGTGGGAGTGGTGTGTGTAGTGGTGTAGCGCTGTGAGGGTGAAATGGGTAGTGGTGTAGCGCTGCGGGAGTGTTCTGGGCAGTGGTATAGCGCTTTGGGAGTGGTGTGGTCAGTGGTGTAGTGGTGTGGGAGTGGTGTGGGTTGTGGTGTAGCGCTGTGGGTGTTGTGTGGTCAGTGGTGTAGCGCTGTCGGTGTGGTGTGTCCAGTGTTGTAGTGCTGTGGGAGTGGTGTGGGCAGTCGTGTAGCGCTGTTTGAGCGGTGTGTGCAGTGGTGTAGCGCTGTGGGAGTGGTGTGGGTTGTGGTGTAGCGCTGTGGGTGTGGTGTGGGCAGTGGTGTAGCGCTGTGGGTGTGGTGTGGGCAGTGGTGTAGCGCTATGGGAGTGGTGTGGGTTGTGGTGTAGCGATGTGGGAGTGGTGCGGGCAGTGGTGTAGCGCTGTGGCAGTGGTGTGGGCAGTGGTGTAGTGCTGTGGGTGTTGTGTGGGCAGTGGTGTAGTGCTTTGGGAGTGGTGTGGTCAGTGGTGTAGCGCTGTCGGTGTGGTGTGTGCAGTGTTGTAGTGCTGTGGGAGTGGTGTGGGTTGTGGTGTAGCGCTGTGGGAGTGCTGTGGGCAATAGTGTAGCGCTGTGCGAGTGTGTGGGCAGTGGTGTAGCGCTGTGGGAGTGGTGTGGGTTGTGGTCTAGCGCTGTGGGAGTGTTGTGGGCAGTGGTGTAGCGCTGTGGGAGTGGTGTGGGCAGTGGTGTAGCGCTGTGGGAGTGGTGTGGGCAGTGGTGTAGCGCTGTGGTAGTGGTGTGGGTTGTGGTGTAGCGCTGTGGGAGTGGTGTGGGCAGTGGTGTTTGCTGTGGGAGTGGTGTGGGTTGTGGTGTAGCGCTGTGGGAGTGGTGTGGGCAGTGGTGTAGTGCTGTGGGAGTGGTGTGGACGGTGGTGTAGCGCTGTGGGAGTGGTGTGGGCAGTGGTGTAGCGCTTTGAGAGTGGTGTGGACGGTGGTGTAGCGCTGTGGGAGTGGTGTGGGCAGTGGTATAGCGCTGTGGGTGTGGTGTGGGTTGTGGTGTAGCGCTATGGGAGTGGTGTGGTCAGCGGTGTAGCGCTGTGGGAGTCGTGTGGGCAGCAGTGTACCGCTGTGGGAGTGGTGTGGGTTGTGGTGTAGTTCTGTGGGAGTGGTGTGGGTTGTGGTGTAGCGCTCTGGGAGAAGTGTGTGCAGTGGTGTAGCGCTGTGGGAGTTTGTGTGCAGTGGTGTAGCGCTGTGTGGGTGAAATGGGCAGTGGTGTAGCGCTGCGGGAGTGGTGTGGGCTGTGGTGTAGCGCTGTGGGAGTGGTGTGGGCAGTGGTGTAGCGCTATGGGAGTGGTGTGGGTTGTGGTGTAGCGCTGTGGGAGTGGTGTGGGTTGTGGTGTAGCGCTGTGGGTGTTGTGTGGTCAGTGGTGTAGCGCTGTCGGTGTGGTGTGGGGAATGGTGTAGTGCTGTGGGTGTGGTGTGGGCAGTGGTGTAGCGCTTTGGGAGTGGTGTGGGTTGTGGTGTAGCGATGTGGGAGTGGTGTGGGCAGTGGTGTTTGCTGTGGGAGTGGTGTGCGTTGTCTTGCAGAGCTGTGGGAGTGGTGTGGGCATTGGTGTAGCGCTGTGGGAGTGGTGTGGGCAGTGGTGTTGCGCTGCGGGTGTGGTGTGGGCAGTGGTGTTGCGCTGTGGGAGTGGTGTGGGCAGTGGTTTTGCGCTGTGGGAGTGGTTTGGGCAGTGGTGTAGCGCTATGGGAGTGTTGTGGGCAGTGGTTTTACGCTGTGGGAGTGGTGTGGGCAGTGGTGTAGTGCTGCGGGAGTGGTGTGGGTTGTGGTGTAACGCTGTGGGAGTGGTGTGGGCAGTGATGTAGTGCTGTGGGAGTGGTGTGTGTTGTGGTGTAGCGCTGTGGGAGAGGTGCGGGGAGTGTTGTAGCGCTGTGGGAGTGGTGTGTGCAGTGATGTAGCGCTGTGTGGGTGAAATGGGCAGTGGTTTAGCGCTGTGGGAGTGGTGTGGGCAATGGAGTAGCGCTGTGCTAGTGTGTGGAAAGTGGTGTAGCGCTGTGGGTGTGGTGTGGGCAGTGGTGTAGCGCTGTGGGTGTGGTGTGCGTTGTGGTCAAGCGCTGTGGGAGTGGTGTGCGTTGTGGTGTAGTGCTGTGGGAGTGGTGTGGGCAGTGGTGTAGCGCTGTGGGTGTTGTGTGGGCAGTGGTGTAGCGCTGTGGGAGTGGTGTGGGCAGTGGTGTAGCGCTGTGGGAGTGGTGTGGGCAGTGGTGTAGAGCTGCGGGAGTGGTGTGGGTTGTGGTGTAACGCTGTGGGAGTGGTGTGGGCAGTGGTGTAACGCTGTGGGAGTGGTGTGGGAAGTGGTGTAGCGCTTTGGGATTGGTGTGGGTTGTGGTGTAGCGCTGTGGGAGTGGTGTGGGCAGTGGTGAAGCGCTGTGGGAGATGAGTTGGCGGTGGTTTAGTGCTGTGGGAGTGGTGTGGGTTGTGGTGTAGCGCTGTGGGAGTGGTGTGGGTTGTGGTGTAGCGCTGTGGTAGTGGTGTGGGCAGTGGTGTAGCGCTGTGGGAGTGGTGTGGGCAGCGGTGTAGCGCTGTGTGTGTGGTGTGGGCAGTGGTGTAGTGCTGTGGGACTGGTGTGGGCAGTGGTGTAGCGCTGTGGGAGTGTTGTGGGTAGTGGTGTAGTGCTGTGCGAGTGGTCTGGGCAGTGATGTAACGCTGTGGGAGTGGTGTTGGAAGAGGTGTAGTCCTCTGGGATTGATGTGGGCAGTGGTGTAGCGCTGTGGGAGTGGTGTGGGCCGTGGTGTAGCGCTCTGGGAGTGGTGTGGGCTGTGGTGTAGCGCTGCTGGAGTGGTGTAGGTTGTGGTGTAGCGCTGTGGGAGTGGTCTGGACAGTGGTGTAGCGCTGTGGGAGTGGTCTGGACTGTGGTGTAGTGCTGTGTGAGTGGTGTGGGTTGTGGTGTTACGCTGTGGGAGTGGTGTGGGCAGTGGTGTAGCACTGTAGGAGTGGTATGGGCAGTGATGTCTTGCTGTTGGAGTGGTGTGGGCAGTGGTGTAGTGCTGTGGGAGTGGTGTGGGCAGTGGTGTAGCGCTGTGGGAGTGGCGTGGCCAGTGGTGTAGTGCTGTGGGAGTGGTGTGGGTTGTGGTGTAGCGCTGTGTGAGTGGTGTGGCCAGTGATGTCGTGCTGTTGGAGTGGTGTGGGCAGTGATGTATTGCTGTGGGAGTGGCGTGGGCAGTGGTGTAGCGCTGTGGGAGTGGTGTGGGCAGTGGTGTAGCGCTGTGGGTGTTGTGTGGGCAGTGGTGTAGCGCTGTGGGAGTGGTGTGGGCAGTGGTGTAGCGCTGTGGGAGTGGTGTGGGCAGTGGTGTAGCGCTGTGGGAGTAGTGTGGGCAGTGGTGTAGCGCTGTGTGGGTGAAATGCGCAGTGGTGTAGCGCTGTGGGAGTGGTTTGTGCAGTGGTGTAGCGCTGTGTGGGTGAAATGCGCAGTGGTGTAGCGCTGTGGGAGTGGTGTGGGCAGTGGTGTTTGCTGTGGGAGTGCTGTGGGCAGTGGTGTTGCGCTGTGGGAGTGGTGTGAGCAGTGGTGTAACTCTGTGGGAGTGGTGTGGGGAGTGGTGTCGCGCTGTGGGAGTGATGTGGGTTGTGATGTAGCGCTGCGGGAGTGGTGTGGGTTGTGGTGCAGTGCTGTGGGTGTGGTTTGGGCAGTGGTGTATGTTGTGGAGTAGCGCTGTGGGAGTGGTGTGGGCAGTGGAGTAGCGCTGTGGGAGTGGTGTGGGTTGTGGTGTAGTGCTGTGGGAGTGGTGTGGGCAGTGGTGTAGCGCTGTGGGTGTTCTGTTGGCAGTGGTGTAGCGCTGTGGGAGTGTTGTGGGTTGTGGTGTAGCGCTGTGGGTGCTGTGTGGGCAGTGGTGTAGCGCTGTGGGAGTGGTGTGGGCAGTGGTGTAGCGCTGTGGGAGTGGTGTGGGTTGTGGTGTGGCGCTGTGGGAGTGGTGTGGGCAGTGGTGTTTGCTGTGGGAGTAGTGTGGGTTGTGGTGTAACGCTGTGGGAGTGGTGTGGCTTGTGGTGTGGCGCTTTGGGAGTGGTGTGGGCAGTGGTGTAGCGCTGTGGGTGTGGTGTGGGTTGTGGTGTAGCGCTATGGGAGTGGTGTGGGCAGCGGTGTAGCGCTGTGGTAGTGGTGCGGACAGTGGTATAATGCTGTGGGAGTCGTGTGGGCAGCGGTGTAGCGCTGTGGGAGTGGTGTGGGTTGTGGTGTAGCGCTCTGGGAGAAGTGTGTGCAGTGGTGTAGCGCTGTGGGAGTGGTGTGGGCAGTGGTGTAGCGCTGTGGGAGTTTGTGTGCAGTGGTGTAGCGCTGTGTGGGTGAAATGTGCAGTAGTGTAGCGCTTACGGAGTGGTGTGGGTTATGGTGTAGTGGTGTGGGAGTGGTGTGGGCAGTGGTGTAGCGCTGTGGGAGTGGTGTGGGTTGTGGTGTAGCGCTGTGGGTGTTGTGTGGTCAGTGGTGTAGCGCTGTCGGTGTGGTGTGGGGAATGGTGTAGTGCTGTGCGAGTGTGTGGGCAGTGGTGTAGTGCTGTGGGTGTGGTGTGGACAGTGGTGTAGCGCTTTGGGAGTGGTGTGGGTTGTGGTGTAGCGATGTGGGAGTGGTGTGGGCAGTGGTGTTTGCTGTGGGAGTGGTGTGCGTTGTCTTGCAGAGCTGTGGGAGTGGTGTGGGCATTGGTGTAGCGCTGTGGGAGTGGTGTGGGCAGTGGTGTAACGCTGTGGGAGTGGTGTGGGCAGTGGTGTAATGCTGTGGGAGTGGTGTGGGCAGTGGTGTAGTGCTGTGGGAGTGTGTGTGTTGTGGTGTAGCGCTGAGGGTGTGGTGTGGGTTGTGGTGTAGCGCTGTGGGATTGGTGTGGGTTGTGGTGTAGCGCTGTGGGAGTGGTGTGGGCAGCGGTGTAGCGCTGTGGGTGTGGTGTGGGCAGTGGTGTAGTGCTGTGGGAGTGTTGTGGGCAGTGGTGTAGCGCTGTGGGAGTGTTGTGGGTAGTGGTGTAGCGCTGTGGGAGTGTTGTGGGTAGTGGTGTAGTGCTGTGCGAGTGGTCTGGGCAGTGATGTAGCGCTGTGGGAGTGGTGTGGGCAGTGGTGTAGCGCTGTGTGTGTGGTCTAGTGCGGTGGGAGTGGTGTTGGCAGTGGTGTAGTCCTCTGGGATTGGTGTGGGCAGTTGTGTAGCGCTGTGGGAGTGTTGTGGGTTGTGGTGTAGCGCTGTGGGAGTGGTGTGGGCAGTGGTGTAGCGCTGTAGGAGTGGTCTGGACAGTGGTGTAGTGCTGTGGGAGTGGTGTGGGTTGTGGTGTAGCGCTGTGGGAGTGGTGTGGGCAGTGGTGTAGCGCTGTAGGAGTGGTATGGGCAGTGATGTCGTGCTGTTGGAGTGGTGTGGGCAGTGGTGTAGTGCTGTGGGAGTGGTGTGGGCAGTGGTGTAGCGCTGTGGGAGTGGCGTGGCCAGTGGTGTAGTGCTGTGGGAGTGGTGTGGGTTGTGGTGTAGCGCTGTGTGAGTGGTGTGGCCAGTGATGTCGTGCTGTGGGAGTGGCGTGGGCAGTGGTGTAGCGCTGTGGGAGTGGCGTGGGCAGTGGTGTAGTGCTGTGGGAGTGGTGTGGGCAGTGATGTAGCGCTGTGGGAGTGGTGTGGGTTGTGGTGTAGCGCTGTGGGAGTGGTGTGGGTGGTGGTGTAGCGCTGTGGGAATGGTGTGAGCAGTGGTGTAGCGCTGTGGGAGTGGTGTTGGCAGTGGTGTAGCGCTGTGTGAGTGTTGTTGGCAGTGGTGTAGAGCTGTGGGAGTCGTGTGCGCAGTGGTGTAGTGCTGTGGGTGTGGTGTGGGTTGTGGTGTAGCGCTGTGGATGTTGTGTGGGCAGTGGTTTAGCGCTGTGGGAGTGGTGTGGGCAGTGGTGTATGTTGTGGAGTAGCACTGTGGGAGTGGTGTGGGTTGTGGTGTAGCGCTGCGGGAGTGGTGTGGGTTGTGGTGTAATGCTGTGGGAGTGGTGTGTGCAGTGGTGTAGTGCTGCGGGTGTGGTGTGGGCAGTGGTGTAATGATGTGGGAGTGGTGTGGGCAGTGGTGTAGCGCTGTGGGTGTGGTGGGGGCAGTGGTGTAGTGCTGTGGGATTGGTGTGGGCAGTGGTGCAGCGCTGTGGGAGTGTTGTGGGTAGTGGTGTAGCGCTGTGGGAGTGTTGTGGGTAGTGGTGTAGTGCTGTGCGAGTGGTCTGGGCAGTGATGTAGCGCTGTGGGAGTGGTGTGGGCAGTGGTGTAGCGCTGTGTGTGTGGTCTAGTGCGGTGGGAGTGGTGTTGGCAGTGGTGTAGTCCTCTGGGATTGGTGAGGGCAGTGGTGTAGCGCTGTGGGAGTGTTGTGGGTTGTGGTGTAGCGCTGTGGGAGTGGTGTGGGCAGTGGTGTAGTGCTGTGGGAGTGGTGTGGGCAGTGGTGTAGCGCTTTGGGAGTGGTGTGGGCAGTGGTGTAGTGCTGTGGGAGTGGTGTGGGGCAGTGGTGTAGCGCTGTAGGAGTGGTATGGGCAGTGATGCGTGCTGTTGGAGTGGTGTGGGCAGTGGTGTAGCGCTGTGGGAGTGGCGTGGCCAGTGGTGTAGTGCTGTGGGAGTGGTGTGGGTTGTGGTGTAGCGCTGTGGGAGTGGCGTGGCCAGTGGTGTAGCGCTGTGGGAGTGGTGTGGGCAGTGGTGTAGCGCTGTGGGAGTGGTGTGGGTGGTGGTGTAGCGCTGTGGGAATGGTGTGAGCAGTGGTGTAGCGCTGTGGGAGTGGTGTTGGCAGTGGTGTAGCGCTGTGTGTGTGAAATGGGCAGTGGTTTAGCGCTGTGGGAGTGGTGAGGGCAATGGTGTAGCGCTGTGCGAGTGTGTGAGCAGTGGTGTAGCGCTGTGGGAGTGGTGTGGGTTGTGGTGTAGTGCTGTGGGAGTGGTGTGGGTTGTGGTGTAGCGCTGTGGGTGTTGTGTGGGCAGTGGTGTAGCGCTTTGGGAGTGGTGTGGGTTGTGGTGTAGCGCTGTGGGAGTGGTGTGGGCAGTGGTGTAGCGCTTTGGGAGTGGTATGGGCAGTGGTGTAGCGCAGTGGGAGTGGTGTGGGCTGTGGTGTAGCGCTGCTGGAGTGGTGTGGGCAGTGGTGTAGCGCTCTGGGTGTGGTGTGGGCAGTGCTGTCGCGCTGTCGGTGTGGTGTTGGCAGTGGTGTAGCGCTGTGGGTGTGGTCTGGACAGTGGTGTAGCGCTGTGGGTGTTGTGTGGGCAGTGGTGTAGCGCTGTGGGAGTGGTGTGGCCAGTGATGTCGCGCTGTTGGAGTGGTGTGGGTTGTGGTGTAGTGCTGTGGGAGTGTTGTGGGTTGTGGTGTAGCGCTGTGGGTGTGGCGTGGGCAGTGGTGTAGTGCTGTGGGAAAGGTGTGGGCAGTGGTGTAGCACTGTCGGAGTGGTGTGGGCAGTGGTGTAGCGCTGTGGGAGTGGTGTGGGCAGTGGTGTAGTGCTGTGGGAGTGGTGTGGGCAGTGGTGTAGTGCTGTGGGAGTGTTGTGGGTTGTGGTGTAGTGCTGTGGTAGTGGTGTGGGTTGTGGTGTAGCGCTGTGGGAGTTGCGTGGGCAGTGGTGTAGTGCTGTGGGAAAGGTGTGGGCAGTGGTGTAGCACTGTCGGAGTGGTGTGGGCAGCGGTGTAGCGCTGTGGGAGTGGTGTGGGCAGTGGTGTAGTGCTGTGGGAGTGGTGTGGGTAGTGGTGTAGTGCTGTGGGAGTGTTGTGGGTTGTGGTGTAGCGCTGTGGAGTGATGTGGGCAGTGGTGTAGCGCTGTGGGTGTTGTGTGGGCAGTGGTTTAGCGCTGTGGGAGTGGTGTGGGCAGTGATGTAGCGCTGTGGGAGTATTGTGGGCAGTGGTGCTGTGGGAGTGGTGTGGGCAGTGGTGTAGCGCTCTGGGTGTCGTGTGGGCAGTGGTGTAGTGCTGTGGGAGTGGTGTGGGCAGTGGTGTAGCTCTGTGGGAGTGGTGTGGGCAGTGGTGTAGCGCAGTGGGAGTGGTGTTGGCAGTGGTGTAGCGTTGTGGGTGTGGTGTGGGCAGTGGTGTAGCGCTGTGCGAGTGTGTGGGCAGAGGTGTGGCGCTATGGGTGTCGTGTGGGCAGTGGTGTAGTGCTGTGGGTGTGGTGTGGGCAGGGGTGTAACGCTGTGGGTGTGGAGTGGGCAGTGGTGTAGCGCTGTGGGAGTGGTGTGGGCAGTGGTGTAGCGCAGTGGGAGTGGTGTTGGCAGTGGTGTAGCGTTGTGGGTGTGGTGTGGGCAGTGGTGTAGCGCTGTGGGAGTGGTGTGGGTTGTGGTGTAGTTCTGTGGGAGTGGTGTGGGCAGTGCTGTTTGCTGTGGGAGTGGTGTGGGCAGTGGTGTTGCGATGCGGGAGTGGTGCGGGCAGTGGTGTTGCGAGTGGGAGTGGTGTGGGCAGTGTTGTAGCGCTGTGGGTGTGTTGTGGGCAGTGGTGTAGCTCTGTGGAGGTGGTGTGGGTTGTGGCATAGTGCTGTGGGAGTGGTGTGGGTTGTGGTGTAGTGCTGTGGGAGTGGTGTGGGTTGCGGTGTAGTGCTGTGGGTGTGGTGTGGGTTGTGGTGTAGTGCTGTGGGATTGGTGTGGGCAGTGGTGTAGCGCTGTGGGTGTTGTGTGGGCAGTGGTGTAGCGCTGTGGGAGTGGGGTGGGCAGTTGTGTAGCGCTGTGGGTGTGGTGTGGGTTGTGGTGTAGTGCTGTGGGAGTGGTGTGGGCAGTGGTGTAGCGCTGTGGGTGTTGTGTGGGCAGTGTTGTAGCGCTGTGGGAGTGGGGTGGGCAGTGGTGTAGCGCTGTGGGAGTGGTGTGGCCAGTGATGTCGCGCTGTTGGAGTGGTGTGGGCAGTGGTGTAGCGCTGTGGGAGTGGTGTGGGTTGTGGTGTAGCGCTGTGGGAGTGGAGTGGGCAGTGGTGTAGCGCTGTGGGAGTGGTGTGGGTTGTGGTGTAGCGCTGTGGGAGTGGTGTGGGCAGTGGTGTAGCGCTGTGGGTGTGGTGTGCGCAGTCGTGTAGCGCTGTGGGAGTGGTATGCGCAGTGATGTAATGCTGTGGGAGTGGTGAGGGCAGTTGTGTAGCGCTCTGGGAAGGTGTGGGCAGTGGTGTAGTGCTGTGGGAGTGCTTTGGGTTGTGGTGTAGCGCTGTGGGAGTGGAGTGGGCAGTGGTGTAACGCTATGGGTGTGGTGTGGGCAGAGGTGTAGCGCTGTGGGTGTGCTGTGGGCAGTGGTGTAATCCTGTGGGTGTGTAGTGGGCAGTGGTGTAGCGCTGTGGGAGTGGTGTGGGTTGTGGTGTAGCGCTGTCGGAGTGGTGTTGGCAGTGGTGTAGCGCTGTCGCAGTGGTGTGGGCAGTGGTGTAGCGCTGTGGGAGTGGTGTGGGTTGTGGTATAATGCTGTGGGAGTGGTGTGGGCAGTGGTGTAGTGCTGTGGGAGTGGTGTGGGTTGTGGTGTAGCGCTTTGGGAGTGGTGTGGACAGTGGTGTAGCGCTGTGGGAGTGGTGTGGGTTGTGGTGTAGCGCTTTGGGAGTGGTGTGGACAGTGGTGTAGCGCTGTGGGAGTGGTGTTGGCAGTGGTGTAAAGATGATGCAGTGGTGTGCGTTGTGGTGTAGCGCTGTGGGTGTGGTGTGGGCAGTGGTGTAGCGCTGTGGTTTGGTGCGGGTTGTGGTATAGCGCTGTGGGTGTTGTGTGGGCAGTGGTGTAGTGCTGTGGGAGTGGTGTGGGCAGTGGTGTAGCGCTGTGTGGGTGAAATGGGCAGTGGTGTAGTGCTGTGGGAGTGGTGTGGACAGTAGTGTAGAGCTGTGCGAGTGTGTGGGCAGTGGTGTAGCGCTGCGAGAGTGGTGTGGGTTGTGGTGTAGCGCTGTGGGAGTGGTGTGGGTTGTGGTGTAGCGCTGTGGGAGTGGTGTGGGTTGTGGTGTAGCGCTGTGGGAGTGGTGTGGGCAGTGGTGTTTGCTGTGGGAGTGGTGTGGGCAGTGGTGTAGCGCTGTGGGAGTGGTGTGGGTTGTGGTATAGCGCTGTGGGAGTGGTGTGGGCAGAGGTGAAGCGCAGTGCGAGTGGTGTGGGCAGTGGTGTATCGCTTTGTGGGTGAAATGGGCAGTGATGTAGTGCTGTGGGAGTGGTGTGGGTTGTGGTGTAGCGCTGTGGGAGTGGTGTGAGTTGTGGTGTTGCGCTTTGTGAGTGGTGTGGGCAGTGGTGTAGCGCTGTGGGAGTGGTGTGGGCAGTGGTGTAGCGTAGTGGGAGTGGTGTGGGCAGTGCTGTCGCGCTGTGGGAGTGGTGTGGGCAGTGGTGTAGCGCTGTGGGTGTTGTGTGGGCAGTGGTGTAGCGCTGCTGGAGTGGTGCGGGCAGTGGTGTAGCGCTCTGGGTGTGGTGTGGGCAGTGCTGTCGCGCTGTGGGAGTGGGGTGGGTTGTGGTGTAGCGCTGTGGGAGTGGTGTGGGCAGTGGTGTAGTGCTGTGGGAGTGTTGTGGGTTGTGGTGTAGCGCTGTGGGAGTGGTGTGGGCAGTGGTGTAGTGCTGTGGGAGTGGTGTGGGTTGTGGTGTAGCGCTGTGGAATTGGCGTGGGCAGTGGTGTAGTGCTGTGGGAAAGGTGTGGGCAGTGGTGTAGTGCTGTGGGAGTGTTGTGGGTTGTGGTGTAGCGCTGTGGAGTGATGTGGGCAGCGGTGTAGCGCTGTGGGTGTGGTGTGGGCAGTGGTGTAGCGCTGTGGGAGTATTGTGGGCAGTGGTGCTGTGGGAGTGGTGTGGGCAGTGGTGTAGCGCTCTGGGTGTCGTGTGGGCAGTGGTGTAGCGCTGTGGGAGTGGAGTGGGCAGTGGTGTAGTGCTGTGGGAGTGGTGTGGGCAGTGGTGTAGCGCTGTGGGAGTGGTGTGGGCAGTGGTGTAACGCTATGGGTGTGGTGTGGGCAGAGGTGTAGAGCTGTGGGTGTGCTGTGGGCAGTGGTGTAATGCTGTGGGTGTGTAGTGGGCAGTGGTGTAGCGCTGTGGGAGTGGTGTTGGCAGTGGTGTAGTGCTGTGGGAGTGGTGTGGGTTGTGTTGTAGCGCTTTGGGAGTGGTGTGGGCAGTGGTGTAGTGCTGTGGGAGTGGTGTGGGTTGTGTTGTAGCGCTTTGGGAGTGGTGTGGGCAGTGGTGTAGCGCTGTGGGAGTGGTGTGGGTTGTGGTGTAGCGAGTGGGAGTGGTGTGGGCAGTGTTGTAGCGCTGTGGGTGTGTTGTGGGCAGTGGTGTAGCTCTGTGGAGGTGGTGTGGGTTGTGGCATAGTGCTGTGGGAGTGGTGTGGGTTGCGGTGTAGTGCTGTGGGTGTGGTGTGGGTTGTGGTGTAGTGCTGTGAGAGTGGTGTGGGCAGTGGTGTAGCGCTGTGGGTGTTGTGTGGGCAGTGGTGTAGCGCTGTGGGAGTGGGGTGGGCAGTTGTGTAGCGCTGTGGGTGTGGTGTGGGTTGTGGTGTAGTGCTGTGGGAGTGGTGTGGGCAGTGGTGTAGCGCTGTGGGAGTGGGGTGGGCAGTGGTGTAGCGCTGTGGGAGTGGTGTGGCCAGTGATGTCGCGCTGTTGGAGTGGTGTGGGCAGTGGTGTAACGCTGTGGGAGTGGTGTGGGTTGTGGTGTAGCGCTGTGGGAGTGTTGTGGGTTGTGGTGTAGCGCTGTGGGAGTGTTGTGGGTTGTGGTGTATCGCTGTGGGAGTGTTGTGGGTTGTGGTGTAGCGCTGTGGGAGTGTTGTGGGTTGTGGTGTAGCGCTGTGGGCGTGTTGTGGGTTGTGGTGTAGCGCTGTGGGAGTGGTGTGGGTTGTGGTGTATCGCTGTGGGAGTGGTGTGGGCAGTGGTGTAGCGCTGTGGGAGTGGTGTGGGCAGTGGTGTAGCGCTGTGGGAGTGGTGTGCGCAGTCGTGTAGCGCTGTGGGATAGGTGTGGGCAGTGGTGTAGCGCTGTGGGAGTGGTATGCGCAGTGATGTAATGCTGTGGGAGTGGTGAGGGCAGTTGTGTAGCTCTGTGGGAAGGTGTGGGCAGTGGTGTAGTGCTGTGGGAGTGGTTTGGGTTGTGGTGTAGCGCTGTGGGAGTGGAGTGGGCAGTGGTGTAACGCTATGGGTGTGGTGTGGGCAGAGGTGTAGCGCTGTGGGTGTGTAGTGGGCAGTGGTGTAGCGCTGTGGGAGTGGTGTGGGTTGTGGTGCAGCGCTGTCGGAGTGGTGTTGGCAGTGTTGTAGCGCTGTCGCAGTGGTGTGGGCAGTGATGTAGCGCTGTGGGAGTGGTGTGGGTTGTGGTATAATGCTGTGGGAGTGGTGTGGGCAGTGGTGTAGTGCTGTGGGAGTGGTGTGGGTTGTGTTGTAGCGCTTTGGGAGTGGTGTGGGCAGTGGTGTAGCGCTGTGGGAGTGGTGTGGGTTGTGGTGTAGCGCTTTGGGAGTGGTGTGGACAGTGGTGTAGCGCTGTGGGAGTGGTGTTGGCAGTGGTGTAGAGCTGTGGGAGTGGTGTGGGCAGTGGTGTAGCGCTGTGGTTTGGTGTGGGTTGTGGTATAGCGCGGTGGGTGTTGTGTGGGCAGTGGTGTAGTGCTGTGGGAGTGGTGTGGACAGTGGTGTAGCGCTGTGTGGGTGAAATGGGCAGTGGTGTAGTGCTGTGGGAGTGGTGTGGACAGTAGTGTAGAGCTGTGCGAGTGTGTGGGCAGTGGTGTAGCGCTGCGAGAGTGGTGTGGGTTGTGGTGTAGCGCTGTGGGAGTGGTGTGGGTTGTGGTGTAGCGCTGTGGGAGTGGGGTGGGCAGTGGTGTAGCGCTGTGGGAGTGTTGTGGGCAGTGGTGTAGCGCTGTGGGAGTGGTGTGGGTTGTGGTGTAGCGCTGTGGGTGTGGTGTGGGCAGTGGTGTAGCGCTGTGGGAGTGGTGTGGGCAGTGGTGTAGCGCTGTGGTTTGGTGTGGGTTGTGGTATAGCGCTGTGGGTGTTGTGTGGGCAGTGGTGTAGTGCTGTGGGAGTGGTGTGGGCAGTGGTGTAGCGCTGTGTGGGTGAAATGGGCAGTGGTGTAGTGCTGTGGGAGTGGTGTGGACAGTAGTGTAGAGCTGTGCGAGTGTGTGGGCAGTGGTGTAGCGCTGCGAGAGTGGTGTGGGTTGTGGTGTAGCGCTGTGGGAGTGGTGTGGGTTGTGGTGTAGCGCTGTGGGAGTGGTGTGGGTTGTGGTGTAGCGCTGTGGGAGTGGTGTGGGCAGTGGTGTTTGCTGTGGGAGTGGTGTGGGCAGTGGTGTAGCGCTGTGGGAGTGGTGTGGGTTGTGGTATAATGCTGTGGGAGTGGTGTGGGCAGTGGTGTAGCGCTGTGGGAGTGGTGTGGGTTGTGGTGTAGCGCTGTCGGAGTGGTGTTGGCAGAGGTGTAGCGCTGTGGGAGTGGTGTGGGTTGTGGTATAATGCTGTGCGAGTGGTGTGGGCAGTGGTGTAGCGCTGTGGGAGTGGTGTGGGCAGAGGTGAAGCGCTGTGCGAGTGGTGTGGGCAGTGGTGTAGCGCTGTGGGAGTGGTGTGGGTTGTGGTGTAGCGCTGTGGGAGTGGTGTGGGTTGTGGTGTAGCGCTGTGGGAGTGGTGTGGGCAGTGGTGTAGTGCTGTGGGAGTGTTGTGCGTTGTGGTGTAGCGCTGTGGGAGTGGTGTGGGCAGTGGTGTAGTGTTGTGGGAGTGGTGTGGTTTGTGGTGTAGTGCTGTGGGAGTGGCGTGGGCAGTGGTGTAGTGCTGTGGGAGTGTTGTGGGTTGTGGTGTAGCGCTGTGGAGTGATGTGGGCAGTGGTGTACCGCTGTGGGTGTGGTGTGGGCAGTGGTGTAGCGCTGTGAAGGATTGTGGGCAGTGGTGCTGTGGGAGTGGTGTGTACAGTGGTGTAGCGCTCTGGGTGTCGTGTGGGCAGTGGTGTAGCGCTGTGGGAGTGGAGTGGGCAGTGGTGTAGTGCTGTGGGAGTGGTGTGGGCAGTGGTGTAGCGCTGTGGGAGTGGTGTGGGCAGTGGTGTAACGCTATGGGTGTGGTGTGGGCAGAGGTGTAGCGCTGTGGGTGTGCTGTGGGCAGTGGTGTAATGCTGTGGGTGTATAGTGGGCAGTGGTGTAGCGCTGTGGGAGTGGTGTTGGCAGTGGTGTAGTGCTGTGGGAGTGGTGTGGGCAGTGGTGTAGTGCTGTGGGAGTGGTGTGGGTTGTGTTGTAGCGCTTTGGGAGTGGTGTGGGCAGTGGTGTAGCGCTGTGGGGGTGGTGTTGGCAGGGTGTAGTGCTGTGGGAGTGGTGTGGGTTGTGGTGTAGCGCTTTGGGAGTGGTGTGGACAGTGGTGTAGCGCTGTGGGAGTGGTGTGGACAGTGGTGTATTGCTTTGGGAGTGGTGTGGACAGTGGTGTAGCGCTGTGGGAGTGGTGTTGGCAGTGGTGTAGCGCTGTGGGAGTGGCGTGGGCAGTGGTGTAAAGATGATGCAGTGGTGTGCGTTGTGGTGTAGCGCTGTGGGAGTGGTGTGGACAGTGGTGTAGCGCTGTGGGTGTCGTGTGGGCAGTGGTGTAGCGATGTGGGAGTGGTGTGGACAGTGGTGTAGCGCTGTTGGAGTGGTGTGGGCAGTGGTGTAGCGCTGTGTGGGTGAAATGGGCAGTGGTGTAGCGCTGTGGGAGTGGTGTGGGCAATAGTGTAGAGCTGTGCGAGTGTGTGGGCAGTGGTGTAGCGCTGCGAGAGTGGTGAGGGTTGTGGTGTAGCGCTGTGGGAGTGGTGTGGGTTGTGGTGTAGCGCTGTGGGAGTGGTGTGGGCAGTGGTGTTTGCTGTGGGAGTGGTGTGGGCAGTGGTGTAGCGCTGTGGGAGTGGTGTGGGTTGTGGTATAATGCTGTGGGAGTGGTGTGGGCAGTGGTGTAGCGCTGTGGGAGTGGTGTGGGTTGTGGTGTAGCGCTGTCGGAGTGGTGTTGGCAGAGGTGTAGCGCTGTGGGAGTGGTGTGGGTTGTGGTATAATGCTGTGCGAGTGGTGTGGGCAGTGGTGTAGCGCTGTGGGAGTGGTGTGGGCAGAGGTGAAGCGCTGTGCGAGTGGTGTGGGCAGTGGTGTAGCGCTGTGGGAGTGGTGTGGGTTGTGGTGTAGCGCTGTGGGAGTGGTGTGGGTTGTGGTGTAGCGCTGTGGGAGTGGTGTGGGCAGTGGTGTAGTGCTGTGGGAGTGTTGTGCGTTGTGGTGTAGCGCTGTGGGAGTGGTGTGGGCAGTGGTGTAGTGTTGTGGGAGTGGTGTGGTTTGTGGTGTAGTGCTGTGGGAGTGGCGTGGGCAGTGGTGTAGTGCTGTGGGAGTGTTGTGGGTTGTGGTGTAGCGCTGTGGAGTGATGTGGGCAGTGGTGTACCGCTGTGGGTGTGGTGTGGGCAGTGGTGTAGCGCTGTGAAGGATTGTGGGCAGTGGTGCTGTGGGAGTGGTGTGTACAGTGGTGTAGCGCTCTGGGTGTCGTGTGGGCAGTGGTGTAGCGCTGTGGGAGTGGAGTGGGCAGTGGTGTAGTGCTGTGGGAGTGGTGTGGGCAGTGGTGTAGCGCTGTGGGAGTGGTGTGGGCAGTGGTGTAACGCTATGGGTGTGGTGTGGGCAGAGGTGTAGCGCTGTGGGTGTGCTGTGGGCAGTGGTGTAATGCTGTGGGTGTATAGTGGGCAGTGGTGTAGCGCTGTGGGAGTGGTGTTGGCAGTGGTGTAGTGCTGTGGGAGTGGTGTGGGCAGTGGTGTAGTGCTGTGGGAGTGGTGTGGGTTGTGTTGTAGCGCTTTGGGAGTGGTGTGGGCAGTGGTGTAGCGCTGTGGGAGTGGTGTTGGCAGGGTGTAGTGCTGTGGGAGTGGTGTGGGTTGTGGTGTAGCGCTTTGGGAGTGGTGTGGACAGTGGTGTAGCGCTGTGGGAGTGGTGTGGACAGTGGTGTATTGCTTTGGGAGTGGTGTGGACAGTGGTGTAGCGCTGTGGGAGTGGTGTTGGCAGTGGTGTAGCGCTGTGGGAGTGGCGTGGGCAGTGGTGTAAAGATGATGCAGTGGTGTGCGTTGTGGTGTAGCGCTGTGGGAGTGGTGTGGACAGTGGTGTAGCGCTGTGGGTGTCGTGTGGGCAGTGGTGTAGCGATGTGGGAGTGGTGTGGACAGTGGTGTAGCGCTGTTGGAGTGGTGTGGGCAGTGGTGTAGCGCTGTGTGGGTGAAATGGGCAGTGGTGTAGCGCTGTGGGAGTGGTGTGGGCAATAGTGTAGAGCTGTGCGAGTGTGTGGGCAGTGGTGTAGCGCTGCGAGAGTGGTGTGGGTTGTGGTGTAGCGCTGTGGGAGTGGTGCGGGTTGTGGTGTAGCGCTGTGGGAGTGGTGTGGGTTGTGGTGTAGCGCTGTGGGAGTGGTGTGGGTTGTGGTGTAGCGCTGTGGGAGTGGTGTGGGCAGTGGTGTTTGCTGTGGGAGTGGTGTGGGCAGTGGTGTAGCGCTGTGGGAGTGGTGTGGGTTGTGGTATAATGCTGTGGGAGTGGTGTGGGCAGTGGTGTAGCGCTGTCGGAGTCGTGTTGGCAGAGGTGTAGCGCTGTGGGAGTGGTGTGGGTTGTGGTATAATGCTGTGGGAGTGGTGTGGGTTGTGGTGTTGCGCTTTGGGAGTGGTGTGGGTTGTGGTGTAGCGCTGTGGGAGTGGTGTGGGCAGTGGTGTAGCGCTGTGGGAGTGGTGTGGGCAGTGGTGTAGCGCTGTGGGAGTGGTGTGGGCAGTGGTGTAGCGCAGTGGGAGTGGTGTGGGCTGTGGTGTAGCGCTGTGGGAGTGGTGTGGGCAGTGCTGTCGCGCTGTCGGAGTGGTGTTGGCAGTGTTGTAGTGCTGTGGGATTGTTGTGGGTTGTGGTGTAGCGCTGTGGGAGTGGTGTGGGCAGTGGTGTAGTGCTGTGGGAGTGGTGTGGGTTGTGGTGTAGCGCTGTGGGAGTGGCATGGGCAGTGGTGTAGTGCTGTGGGAAAGGTGTGGGCAGTGGTGTGGCACTGGCGGAGTGGTGTGGGTATTGGTGTAGCGCTGTGGGAGTGGTGTGGGCAGTGGTGTAGTGCTGTGGGAGTGGTGTGGGCAGTGGTGTAGTGCTGTGGGAGTGTTGTGGGTTGTAGTGTAGCGCTGTGGAGTGATGTGGGCAGTGGTGTAGCGCTGTGGGTGTGGTGTGGGCAGTGGTGTAGCGCTGTGGGAGTATTGTGGGCAGTGGTGCTGTGGGAGTGGTGTGGGCAGTGGTGTAGCGCTCTGGGTGTCGTGTGGGCAGTGGTGTAGTGCTGTGGGTGTGGTGTGGGCAGTGGTGTAACGCTGTGGGAGTGGTGTGGGCAGTGGTGTAGCGCTGTGCGAGTGTGTGGGAAGAGGTGTGGCGCTATGGGTGTCGTGTGGGCAGTGGTGTAGTGCTGTGGGTGTGGTGTGTGCAGTGGTGTAACGCTGTGGGTGTGGAGTGGGCAGTGGTGTAGCGCTGTGGGAGTGTTGTGGACAGTGGTGTAGCGCAGTGGGAGTGGTGTTGGCAGTGGTGTAGAGCTGTGGGAGTGGTGTGGGCAGTGGTGTAGCGCAGTGGGAGTGGTGTTGGCAGTGGTGTAGAGCTGTGGGAGTGTCGTGTGCAGTGGTGTAAAGATGATGCAGTGGTGTGCGTTGTTGTGTAGCGCTGTGGGAGTGGTGTGGACAGTGGTGTAGCGCTGCGGGAGTGGTGTGGGTAGTGGTGTAGTTCTGTGGTAGTGGTGTGTGCAGTGGTGTAGTGCTGTGGGAGTGGTGTGGGCAGTGGTGTAGCGTTGTGGGTGTGGTGTGGGCAGTGGTGTAGCGCTGTGGGAGTGGTGTGGGTTGTGGTGTAGTTCTGTGGGAGTGGTGTGGGCAGTGGTGTTTGCTGTGGCAGTGGTGTGGGCAGTGGTGTAGCGCTGTGGGAGTGGTGTGGGCATTGCTGTTTGCTGTGGGAGTGGTGTGGGCAGTGGTGTTGCGATGCGGGAGTGGTGAGGGCAGTGGTGTTGCGCTGTGGGAGTGATGTGGGCAGTGGTGTAGTGCTGTGGGAGTGGTGTGGGCAGTGGTGTAGCGAGTGGGAGTGGTGTGGGCAGTGTTGTAGCGCTGTGGGTGTGTTGTGGTCAGTGGTGTAGCTCTGTGGAGGTGGTGTGGGTTGCGGTGTTGTGCTGTGGGAGTGGTGTGGGCAATGGTGTAGCGCTGTGCGAGTGTGTGGGCAGTGGTGTAACGCTGTGGGAGTGGTGTGGGCAGTGGTGTTCTGCTGTGGGAGTGGTGTGAGCAGTGGTGTAGCGCTGCAGGAGTGGTGTGGGCAGTGGTGTAACGCTATGGGTGTGGTGTGGGCAGTGGTGTAGCGCTGTGGGAGTGGTGTGGGCAGTGGTGTAGCGCTGTGGGAGAGGTGTGGGCAGTGGTGTAGCGCTGTGGGAGTGGTGTGGGCAGTGGTGTAGCGCTGTGCGAGTGGTGTGGGCAGTGGTGTAGCGCTGAGGGAGTGGTGTGGGCAGTGGTGTAGCGGTGTGTGGGTGAAATGGGCAGTGGTGTAGTGCTGTGGGAGTGGTGTGGGTTGTGGTGTAGCGCTATGGGTGTGGTGAGGGCAGTGGTGTAGCGCTGTGGGAGTGGTGTGGGCAGTGATGTAGCGCTGTGGGAGTGGTGTGGGTTGTGGTGTAGCACTGTGGGAGTGCTGTGGGCAGTGATGTAGCGCTGTGGGTGTGGTGTGGGTTGTGGTGTAGCGCTGTGGGAGTGGTGTGGGTTGTGGTGTAGCGCTGTGGGAGTTGTGTGGGCAGTGGTGTTTGCTGTGGGATTGGTGTGGGCAGTGGTGTTGCGCTGCGGGAGTGGTGTGAGCAATGGTGTTGCGCTGTGGAAGTGGTGTGGCGAGTGGTATAATGCTGTGGGAGTGGTGTGGGCAGTGGTGTAGCGCTGTGGGAGTGGTGTGGGCAGTGGTGTTTGCTGTGGGATTGGTGTGGGCAGTGGTGTTGCGCTGCGGGAGAGGTGTGAACAGTGGTGTAGCGCTGTGGGAGTGGTGTGGGGAGTGGTATAATGCTGTGGGAGTGGCGTGGGCAGTGGTGTAAAGATGATGCAGTGGTCTGCGTTGTTGTGTAGCGCTGTGGGAGTGGTGTGGACAGAGGTGTAGTGCTGTGGGAGTGGTGTGGGTTGTGGTGTAGTTCTGTGGGAGTGGTGTGGGCAGTGGTGTATAGCTGTGGGTGTGGTGTGGGCAGTGGTGTTTGCTTTGAGAGTGGTGTTGGCAGAGGTGTTGCAATGCGGGAGTGGTGTGGGCAGTGGTGATGCGCTGTGGGAGTGGTGAAGGCAGTGGTGTTGCGCTGTGGGAGAGGTGTGGGCAGTGGTGTGGCGCTGTGGGAGTGGTGTGGGAAGTGGTGTAGCGCTGTGGGAGTGGTGTGGGCAGTGGTGTAGCGCTGTGGGAGTGGTGTGTGTTGTGGTGTAGCGCTGTGGGAGTGGTGTGGGTTGTGGCGTAGTGCTGTGGGAGTGGTGTGGGTTGTGGTGTAAGGCTGTGGGTGTGGTGTGGGCAGTGGTGTAGCGCTGTGGGAGTGGTGTGGGCAGTGGTGTAGCGCTGTGGTTTGGTGTGGGTTGTGGTATAGCGCTGTGAGTGTTGTGTGGGCAGTGGTGTAAAGCTGTGGGAGTGGTGTGGGCAGTGGTGGAGCGCTGTGTGGGTTAAATGGGCAGTGGTGTAGTGCTGTGGGAGTGGTGTGGACAGTAGTGTAGAGCTGTGCGAGTGTGTGGGCAGTGGTGTAGCGCTGCGAGAGTGGTGTGGGTTGTGGTGTAGCGCTGTGGGAGTGGTGTGGGTTGTGGTGTAGCACTGTGGGAGTGGTGTGGGTTGTGGTGTAGCGCTGTGGGAGTGGTGTGGGCAGTGGTGTTTGCTGTGGGAGTGGTGTGGGCAGTGGTGTAGCGCTGTGGGAGTGGTGTGGGTTGTGGTATAATGCTGTGGGAGTGGTGTGGGCAGTGGTGTAGCGCTGTGGGAGTGGTGTGGGTTGTGGTGTAGCGCTGTCGGAGTGGTGTTGGCAGAGGTGTAGCGCTGTGGGAGTGGTGTGGTTGTGGTATAATGCTGTGCGAGTGGTGTGGGCAGTGGTGTAGCGCTGTGGGAGTGGTGTGGGCAGAGGTGAAGCGCTGTGCGAGCGGTGTGGGCAGTGGTGTAGCACTGTGGGAGTGGTGTGTGTTGTGGTGTAGCGCTGTGGGAGTGGTGTGGGTTGTGGCGTAGTGCTGTGGGAGTGGTGTGGGTTGTGGTGTAAGGCTGTGGGTGTGGTGTGGGCAGTGGTGTAGCGCTGTGGGAGTGGTGTGGGCAGTGGTGTAGCGCTGTGGTTTGGTGTGGGTTGTGGTATAGCGCTGTGGGTGTTGTGTGGGCAGTGGTGTAGTGCTGTGGGAGTGGTGTGGGCAGTGGTGTAGCGCTGTGTGGGTGAAATGGGCAGTGGTGTAGTGCTGTGGGAGTGGTGTGGACAGTAGTGTAGAGCTGTGCGAGTGTGTGGGCAGTGGTGTAGCGCTGCGAGAGTGGTGTGGGTTGTGGTGTAGCGCTGTGGGAGTGGTGTGGGTTGTGGTGTAGCGCTGTGGGAGTGGTGTGGGTTGTGGTGTAGCGCTGTGGGAGTGGTGTGGGCAGTGGTGTTTGCTGTGGGAGTGGTGTGGGCAGTGGTGTAGCGCTGTGGGAGTGGTGTGGGTTGTGGTATAATGCTGTGGGAGTGGTGTGGGCAGAGGTGTAGCGCTGTGGGAGTGGTGTGGGTTGTGGTGTAGCGCTGTCGGAGTGGTGTTGGCAGAGGTGTAGCGCTGTGGGAGTGGTGTGGGTTGTGGTATAATGCTGTGCGAGTGGTGTGGGCAGTGGTGTAGCGCTGTGGGAGTGGTGTGCGCAGAGGTGAAGCGCTGTGCGAGTGGTGTGGGCAGTGGTGTAGCGCTGTGGGAGTGGTGTGGGTTGTGGTGTAGCGCTGTGGGAGTGGTGTGGGTTGTGGTGTAGCGCTGTGGGAGTGGTGTGGGCAGTGGTGTAGTGCTGTGGGAGTGTTGTGCGTTGTGGTGTAGCGCTGTGGGAGTGGTGTGGGCAGTGGTGTAGTGTTGTGGGAGTGGTGTGGTTTGTGGTGTAGTGCTGTGGGAGTGGCCTGGGCAGTGGTGTAGTGCTGTGGGAAAGGTGTGGGCAGTGGTGTAGTGCTGTGGGAGTGTTGTGGGTTGTGGTGTAGCGCTGTGGAGTGATGTGGGCAGTGGTGTAGCGCTGTGGGTGTGGTGTGGGCAGTGGTGTAGCGCTGTGGAAGGATTGTGGGCAGTGGTGCTGTGGGAGTGGTGTGGACAGTGGTGTAGCGCTCTGGGTGTCGTGTGGGCAGTGGTGTAGCGCTGTGGGAGTGGAGTGGGCAGTGGTGTAGTGCTGTGGGAGTGGTGTGGGCAGTGGTGTAGCGCTGTGGGAGTGGTGTGGGCAGTGGTGTAACGCTATGGGTGTGGTGTGGGCAGAGGTGTAGCGCTGTGGGTGTGCTGTGGGCAGTGGTGTAATGCTGTGGGTGTATAGTGGGCAGTGGTGTAGCGCTGTGAGAGTGGTGTTGGCAGTGGTGTAGCGCTGTGACAGTGGTGTGGGCAGTGGTGTAGCGCTGTGGGAGTGGTGTTGGTTGTGGTATAATGCTGTGGGAGTGGTGTGGGCAGTGGTGTAGTGCTGTGGGAGTGGTGTGGGTTGTGTTGTAGCGCTTTGGGAGTGGTGTGGGCAGTGGTGTAGCGCTGTGGGAGTGGTGTTGGCAGGGTGTAGTGCTGTGGGAGTGGTGTGGGTTGTGGTGTAGCGCTTTGGGAGTGGTGTGGACAGTGGTGTAGCGCTGTGGGAGTGGTGTGGACAGTGGTGTATTGCTTTGGGAGTGGTGTGGACAGTGGTGTAGCGCTGTGGGAGTGGTGTTGGCAGTGGTGTTGCGCTGTGGGAGTGGCGTGGGCAGTGGTGTAAAGATGATGCAGTGGTGTGCGTTGTGGTGTAGCGCTGTGGGAGTGGTGTGGACAGTGGTGTAGCGCTGTGGGTGTGGTGTGGGCAGTGGTGTAGCGATGTGGGAGTGGTGTGGGCAGTGGTGTAGCGCTGTTGGAGTGGTGTGGGCAGTGGTGTAGCGCTGTGTGGGTGAAATGGGCAGTGGTGTAGCGCTGTGGGAGTGGTGTGGGCAATAGTGTAGAGCTGTGCGAGTGTGTGGGCAGTGGTGTAGCGCTGCGAGAGTGGTGTGGGTTGTGGTGTAGCGCTGTGGGAGTGGTGCGGGTTGTGGTGTAGCGCTGTGGGAGTGGTGTGGGTTGTGGTGTAGCGCTGTGGGAGTGGTGTGGGTTGTGGTGTAGCGCTGTGGGAGTGGTGTGGGCAGTGGTGTTTGCTGTGGGAGTGGTGTGGGCAGTGGTGTAGCGCTGTGGGAGTGGTGTGGGTTGTGGTATAATGCTGTGGGAGTGGTGTGGGCAGTGGTGTAGCGCTGTCGGAGTCGTGTTGGCAGAGGTGTAGCGCTGTGGGAGTGGTGTGGGTTGTGGTATAATGCTGTGGGAGTGGTGTGGGTTGTGGTGTTGCGCTTTGGGAGTGGTGTGGGTTGTGGTGTAGCGCTGTGGGAGTGGTGTGGGCAGTGGTGTAGCGCTGTGGGAGTGGTGTGGGCAGTGGTGTAGCGCTGTGGGTGTGGTCTGGACAGTGGTGTTGCGCTGTGGGAGTGGTGTGGCCAGTGATGTCGCGCTGTTGGAGTGGTGTGGGTTGTGGTGTAGCGCTGTAGGTGTGGTGTGTGTTGTGGTGTAGCGCTGTGGGAGTGGTGTGGGCAGTGGTGTAGTGCTGTGGGAGTGTTGTGGGTTGTGGTGTAGCGCTGTGGGAGTGGTGTGGGCAGTGGTGTAGTGCTGTGGGAGTGGTGTGGGTTGTGGTGTAGCGCTGTGGGAGTGGCATGGGCAGTGGTGTAGTGCTGTGGGAAAGGTGAGGGCAGTGGTGTAGCACTGGCGGAGTGGTGTGGGCAGTGGTGTAGCGCTGTGGGAGTGGTGTGGGCAGTGGTGTAGTGCTGTGGGAGTGCTGTGGGCAGTGGTGTAGTGCTGTGGGAGTGTTGTGGGTTGTGGTGTAGCGCTGTGGAGTGATGTGGGCAGTGGTGTAGCGCTGTGGGTGTGGTGTGGGCAGTGGTGTAGCGCTGTGGGAGTATTGTGGGCAGTGGTGCTGTGGGAGTGGTGTGGGCAGTGGTGTAGCGCTCTGGGTGTCGTGTGGGCAGTGGTGTAGTGCTGTGGGTGTGGTGTGGGCAGTGGTGTAACGCTGTGGGAGTGGTGTGGGCAGTGGTGTAGCGCTGTGCGAGTGTGTGGGAAGAGGTGTGGCGCTATGGGTGTCGTGTGGGCAGTGGTGTAGTGCTGTGGGTGTGGTGTGTGCAGTGGTGTAACGCTGTGGGTGTGGAGTGGGCAGTGGTGTAGCGCTGTGGGAGTGTTGTGGACAGTGGTGTAGCGCAGTGGGAGTGGTGTTGGCAGTGGTGTAGAGCTGTGGGAGTGGTGTGGGCAGTGGTGTAGCGCAGTGGGAGTGGTGTTGGCAGTGGTGTAGAGCTGTGGGAGTGTCGTGTGCAGTGGTGTAAAGATGATGCAGTGGTGTGCGTTGATGTGTAGCGCTGTGGGAGTGGTGTGGACAGTGGTGTTGCGCTGCGGGAGTGGTGTGGGTAGTGGTGTAGTTCTGTGGTAGTGGTGTGTGCAGTGGTGTAGTGCTGTGGGAGTGGTGTGGGCAGTGGTGTAGCGTTGTGGGTGTGGTGTGGGCAGTGGTGTAGCGCTGTGGGAGTGGTGTGGGTTGTGGTGTAGTTCTGTGGGAGTGGTGTGGGCAGTGGTGTTTGCTGTGGCAGTGGTGTGGGCAGTGGTGTAGCGCTGTGGGAGTGGTGTGGGCATTGCTGTTTGCTGTGGGAGTGGTGTGGGCAGTGGTGTTGCGATGCGGGAGTGGTGAGGGCAGTGGTGTTGCGCTGTGGGAGTGATGTGGGCAGTGGTGTAGTGCTGTGGGAGTGGTGTGGGCAGTGGTGTAGCGAGTGGGAGTGGTGTGGGCAGTGTTGTAGCGCTGTGGGTGTGTTGTGGTCAGTGGTGTAGCTCTGTGGAGGTGGTGTGGGTTGCGGTGTTGTGCTGTGGGAGTGGTGTGGGCAATGGTGTAGCGCTGTGCGAGTGTGTGGGCAGTGGTGTAACGCTGTGGGAGTGGTGTGGGCAGTGGTGTTCTGCTGTGGGAGTGGTGTGAGCAGTGGTGTAGCGCTGCAGGAGTGGTGTGGGCAGTGGTGTAACGCTATGGGTGTGGTGTGGGCAGTGGTGTAGCGCTGTGGGAGTGGTGTGGGCAGTGGTGTAGCGCTGTGGGAGAGGTGTGGGCAGTGGTGTAGCGCTGTGGGAGTGGTGTGGGCAGTGGTGTAGCGCTGTGCGAGTGGTGTGGGCAGTGGTGTAGCGCTGTGTGGGTGAAATGGGCAGTGGTGTAGTGCTGTGGGAGTGGTGTGGGTTGTGGTGTAGCGCTATGGGTGTGGTGAGGGCAGTGGTGTAGCGCTGTGGGAGTGCTGTGGGCAGTGACGTAGCGCTGTGGGTGTGGTGTGGGTTGTGGTGTAGCGCTGTGGGAGTGGTGTGGGTTGTGGTGTAGCGCTGTGGGAGTTGTGTGGGCAGTGGTGTTTGCTGTGGGATTGGTGTGGGCAGTGGTGTTGCGCTGCGGGAGTGGTGTGAGCAATGGTGTTGCGCTGTGGAAGTGGTGTGGCGAGTGGTATAATGCTGTGGGAGTGGTGTGGGCAGTGGTGTAGCGCTGTGGGAGTGGTGTGGGCAGTGGTGTTTGCTGTGGGATTGGTGTGGGCAGTGGTGTTGCGCTGCGGGAGAGGTGTGAACAGTGGTGTAGCGCTGTGGGAGTGGTGTGGGGAGTGGTATAATGCTGTGGGAGTGGCGTGGGCAGTGGTGTAAAGATGATGCAGTGGTCTGCGTTGTTGTGTAGCGCTGTGGGAGTGGTGTGGACAGAGGTGTAGTGCTGTGGGAGTGGTGTGGGTTGTGGTGTAGTTCTGTGGGAGTGGTGTGAGCAGTGGTGTAGCGCTGTGGGTGTGGTGTGGGCAGTGGTGTTTGCTTTGAGAGTGGTGTTGGCAGAGGTGTTGCAATGCGGGAGTGGTGTGGGCAGTGGTGATGCGCTGTGGGAGTGGTGAAGGCAGTGGTGTTGCGCTGTGGGAGAGGTGTGGGCAGTGGTGTGGCGCTGTGGGAGTGGTGTGGGAAGTGGTGTAGCGCTGTGGGAGTGGTGTGGGCAGTGGTGTAGCGCTGTGGGAGTGGTGTGTGTTGTGGTGTAGCGCTGTGGGAGTGGTGTGGGTTGTGGCGTAGTGCTGTGGGAGTGGTGTGGGTTGTGGTGTAAGGCTGTGGGAGTGGTGTGAGCAGTGGTGTAGCGCTGCAGGAGTGGTGTGGGCAGTGGTGTAACGCTATGGGTGTGGTGTGGGCAGTGGTGTAGTGCTGTGGGTGTGGTGTGGGCAGTGGTGTAACGCTATGGGTGTGGTGTGGGCAGAGGTGTAGCGCTGTGGGTGTGGTGAGGGCAGTGGTGTAGTGCTGTGGGTGTGGTGTGGGCAGTGGTGTAACGCTGTCGGAGTGGTGTTGGCAGTGGTGTAGCGCTGTGGGAGTGGTGTGGGTTGTGGTATAATGCTGTGGGAGTGGTGTGGGTTGTGGTGTAGCGCTTTGGGAGTGGTGTGGGCAGTTGTGTAGCGCTGTGGGAGTGGTGTGGGTTGTGGTGTAGCGCTTTGGGAGTGGTGTGGACAGTGGTGTAGCTCTGTGGGAGTGGTGTGCGCAGTGGAGTAGCGCTGTGGGAGTGGTGTGCGCAGTGGTGTAGCGCTGTGGGAGTGGTGTTGGCAGTGGTGAAGAGCTGTGGGAGTGGCGTGGGCAGTGGTGTAGCGCTGTGGGAGTGGTGTGGGTTGTGGTGTCGCGCAGTGGGTGTTGTGTGGGCAGTGGTGCAGCGCTGTGGGAGTGGTGTGGGTTGTGGTGTAGCGCTGTGGGTGTTGTGTGGGCAGTGGTGAAGCGCTGTGGGAGTTGTGTGGGTTGTGGTGTAGCGCTGTGGGTGTTGTGTGGGCAGTGGTGAAGCGCTGTGGGAGTGGTGTGGGTTGTGGTGTAGCGCTGTGGGTGTTGTGTGGTCAGTGGTGTAGCGCTGTCGGTGTGGTGTGTGCTGTGTTGTAGTGCTGTGCGAGTGGTGTGGACAGTGGTGTAGCGCTGTGGGAGTGGTGTGGGCAGTGGTGTAGCGCTGTGGGAGTGGTGTGGGCAATAGTGTAGCGCTTTGGGAGTGGTGTGGGTTGTGGTGTAGCGCTGTGGGAGTGGTGTGGGTTGTGGTGTAGCACTGTGGGAGTGGTGTGGGCAGTGGTGTAGCGCTGTGGGAGTAGTGTGGGTTGTGGTGTAGCGCTGTGGGAGTGGTGTGGGCAGTGGTGTTTGCTGTGGGTGTGGTGTGGGCAGTGGTGTAGCGCTGTGGGAGTTGTGTGGGCAGTGGTGTTTGCTGTGGGAGTGGTGTGGGTAGTGGTGTTGCGCTGCGGGAGAGGTGTGAGCAGTGGTGTAGCGCTGTGGGAGTAGTGTGTGGAGTGGTGTAGCGCTGTGGGAGTGGTGTGGGGAGTGGTGTAGCGCTGTGGGAGTGCTGTGGGTTGTGGTGTAGCGCTGTGGGAGTGGTGTGGGTTGTGTTGTAGTTCTGTGGGAGTGGTGTGGGCAGTGGTGTAGTGCTGTGGGAGTGGTGTGGGTTGTGGTGTAGCGCTGTGGGAGTGGTGTGGGCAGTGGTTTAACGCTATGGGTGTGGTGTGGGCAGTGGTGTAGCGCTGTGGGAGTGGTGTGGGCAGTGGTGTAGCGCTATGGGTGTGGTGTGGACGGTGGTGTAGTGCTGTGGGAGAGGTGTGGGTTGTGGTGTAGCGCTGTCGGAGTGGTGTTGGCAGTGGTGTAGCGCTGTGGGAGTGGTGTGGGCAGTGATGTTGCGCTGTGGGTGTGGTGTGGGCAGTGTTGTAGCACTGTGGGAGTGGTGTGGGCAGTGGTGTAGCGCTGTGGGAGTGGTGTGGGCAGTGGTGTAGTGCTGTGGGAGTGGTGTGAGCAGTGGTGTAGTGCTGTGGGAGTGGTGTGGGTTGTGGTGTAGCTCTGTGGGTGTGGTGTGGGCAGTGGTGTAGCGCTCTGGGAGTGGTGTGTGCAGTGGTGTAGCGCTGTGTGGGTGAAATGGGCAGTGGTGTAGCGCTGTTGGAGTGGTGTGGGCAGTGGTGTAGCGCTGTGGGAGTGGTGTGGGCAGTGGTGTAGCGCTGTGGGAGTGGTGTGGGTTGTGGTGTAGCGCTGTGGGTGTTGTGTTGGCAGTGGTGTAGCGCTGTGGGAGTGGTGTGGGTTGTGGTGTAGCGCTGTGGGAGTGGTGTGGGTTGTGGTTCCCCCATCATAAACACTATATAAATAGTGCCCCCATTATAAACAGTATTTAAACAGTGCCCCCATCATAAACACTATATAACTAGTGCCCCCATCATAAACACTATCTAAACAATGCCCCCATCATAAACACTATATAAACAGTACCCCATCATAAACACTATATAAACTGTGCCCCATCATAAACACTATATAAACAGTGCCCCATCATAAACACTATTTAAACAGTGCCCCATCATAAACACTATTTAAACAGTGCCCCCATCATAAACATTATATAAACAGTGCCCCCATCATAAACAGTATTTAAACAGTTCCCCCATCATAAACACTATTTAAACTGTGCCCCATCATAAACCCTTTTTAAACGGTGCCCACATCATATAGACTATATAAACAGTGCTTCATCATAAACATTATTTAAACAGTGCCCCATCATAAACACTATATAAACAGTGCCCCCATCATAAACACTATATAAACAGTGCCCCCATCATAAACACTATTTAAGTAGTGCCCCCATCATAAACACTATTTAAACAGTGCCCCCATCATAAACACTATATAAACAGTGCCCCATCATAAACGCTATTTAAACAGTGCCCCCATCATAAGCACTATTTAAACAGTGCCCCATCATATACACTCTTTAAAACGTTACCAATCATAAACCCTATACAAACAGTGCCCCATCATAAACACTATTTAAACAGTGCCCCCATCATAAACACTATTTAAACAGTGCCCCATCAAGAACATTATTTAAACAGTGCCCCCATCATCAACACTATATAAACAGTGCCCCCATCATAAACATTATTTAAAAAGTGCCCCATCAAGAACATTATCTAAACAGTGCCCCCATCATCAACACTATATAAACAGTGCCCCAATCATAAACACTATTTAAACAGTGCCCCATCAAGAACATTATTTAAACAGTGCCCACATCATCAACACTATATAAACAGTGTCCCCATCATAAACACTATTTAAACAGTGCCCCCATCATAAACACTATATAAAAAGTGCCCCCATCATAAACACTATTTAAACATTGCCCCCATCATAAACACTATATAAACAGTGCCCCCATCATAAACACTATATAAACAGTGCCTTCATCATCAACCCTATATAAACAGTGCCCCCATCATAAACACTATATAAACAGTGCCCCCATCATAAACACTATTTAAAAGTGCCCCCATCATAAACACTATGTAAACAGTTCCCCATCATATACACTCTTTAAAATGTTACCCATCATAAACCCTATACAAACAGTGCCCCATCATAAAAACTATTTAAACAGTGCCCCCATCATAAACACTATTTAAACAGTGCCCCATCATAAACACCATATAAACAGTGCCCCATCATAAACACTATTTAAACATTGCCCCCATCATAAACACTATATAAACAGTGCCCCATCATAAATACTATTTAAACAGTGCCCCCATTATAAACACTATATAAACAGTGCCCCCATCATAAACACTATATAAACAGTGCCTTCATCATCAACCCTATATAAACAGTGCCCCCATCATAAACACTATATAAACAGTGCCCCCATCATAAACACTATTTAAAAGTGCCCCCATCATAAACACTATGTAAACAGTTCCCCATCATATACACTCTTTAAAATGTTACCCATCATAAACCCTATACAAACAGTGCCCCATCATAAAAACTATTTAAACAGTGCCCCCATCATAAACACTATTTAAACAGTGCCCCATCATAAACACTATATAAACAGTGCCCCATCATAAACACTATTTAAACATTGCCCCCATCATAAACACTATATAAACAGTGCCCCATCATAAATACTATTTAAACAGTGCCCCCATTATAAACACTATATAAACAGTGCCCCCATCATAAACACTATATAAACAGTGCCCCATCATAAATACTATTTAAACAGTGCCCCCATCATAAACACTATATGAACAGTGCCCCATCATAAACACTATTTTAACAGTGACCCCATCATAAACACTATATAAACAGTGCCCCATCATAAACACTATTTAAACAGTGCCCCCATCATAAACACTATATAAACGGTGCCCCATCATAAACACTATATAAACAGTGCCCCCATCATAAACACTATATAAATAGTGCCCCCATTATAAACAGTATTTAAACAGTGCCCCCATCATAAACACTATATAACTAGTGCCCCCATCATAAACACTATATAAACAGTGCCCCCATCATAAACACTATATAAACAGTGCCCCATCATAAACTCTATATAAACAGTGCCCCCATCATAAACACTATATAAACAGTGCCCCATCATAAACACTATCTAAACAGTGCCCACATCATAAACACTATATAAACAGTGCCCCCATTAAAAACACTATACAAACAGTGGCCCCATCATCAACCCTATATAAACAGTGCCCCCATCATAAACACTATATAAACAGTGCCCCCATCATAAACACTATATAAACAGTGCCCCCAGCATAAACACTATAAAAACAGTGCCCCATCATAAACACTATATAAACAGTGCCCCCATCATAAACACTATATAAACAGTGCCCCATCATAAACACTATTTAAACAGTGCCCCATCATAAATACTATTTAAACAGTGCCCCCATCATAAACATTATATAAACAGTGCCCCCATCATAAACAGTATGTAAACAGTTCCCCCATCATAAACACTATTTAAACTGTGCCCCATCATAAACCCTTTTTAAACGGTGCCCACATCATATAGACTATATAAACAGTGCCTCATCATAAACATTATTTAAATAGTGCCCCATCATAAACACTATATAAACAGTGCCCCCATCATAAACACTATATAAACAGTGCCCCCATCATAATCACTATATAAACAGTGCCCCCATCATAAACACTATTTAAGTAGTGCCCCCATCATAAACACTATTTAAACAGTGCCCCCATCATAAACACTATATAAACAGTGCCCCACCATAAACACTATTTAAACAGTGCCCCCATCATATACACTATTTAATCAGTGCCCCATCATATACACTCTTTAAAATGTTACCAATCATAAACCCTATACAAACAGTGCCCCATCATAAACACTATTTAAACAGTGCCCCCATCATAAACACTATTTAAACAGTGCCCCATCATGAACATTATTTAAACAGTGCCCCCATCATCAACACTATATAAACAGTGCCCCCATCATAAACATTATTTAAACAGTGCCCCCATCATAAACACTATATAAACAGTGCCCCCATCATAAACACTATTTAAACATTGCCCCCATCATAAACACTATATAAACAGTGCCCCCATCATAAACACTATATAAACAGTGCCCCCATCATAAACACTATTTAAACAGTGCCCCCATCATAAACACTATATAAACAGAGCCCCCATCATAAACACTATTTAAAAGTGCCCCCATCATAAACACTATGTAAACAGTTCCCCATCATATACACTCTTTAAAATGTTACCCATCATAAACCCTATACAAACAGTGCCCCATCATAAAAACTATTTAAACAGTGCCCCCATCATAAACACTATTTAAACAGTGCCCCATCATAAACACTATATAAACAGTGCCCCATCATAAACACTATTTAAACATTGCCCCCATCATAAACACTATATAAACAGTGCCCCATCATAAATACTATTTAAACAGTGCCCCCATTATAAACACTATATAAACAGTGCCCCCATCATAAACACTATATAAACAGTGCCCCATCATAAATACTATTTAAACAGTGCCCCCATCATAAACACTATATGAACAGTGCCCCATCATAAACACTATTTTAACAGTGACCCCATCATAAACACTATATAAACAGTGCCCCATCATAAACACTATTTAAACAGTGCCCCCATCATAAACACTATATAAACGGTGCCCCGTCATAAACACTATATAAACAGTGCCCCCATCATAAACACTATATAAATAGTGCCCCCATTATAAACAGTATTTAAACAGTGCCCCCATCATAAACACTATATAACTAGTGCCCCCATCATAAACACTATATAAACAGTGCCCCCATCATAAACACTATATAAACAGTGCCCCATCATAAACTCTATATAAACAGTGCCCCCATCATAAACACTATATAAACAGTGCCCCATCATAAACACTATCTAAACAGTGCCCACATCATAAACACTATATAAACAGTGCCCCCATTAAAAACACTATACAAACAGTGGCCCCATCATCAACCCTATATAAACAGTGCCCCCATCATAAACACTATATAAACAGTGCCCCCATCATAAACACTATATAAACAGTGCCCCCAGCATAAACACTATAAAAACAGTGCCCCATCATAAACACTATATAAACAGTGCCCCCATCATAAACACTATATAAACAGTGCCCCATCATAAACACTATTTAAACAGTGCCCCATCATAAATACTATTTAAACAGTGCCCCCATCATAAACATTATATAAACAGTGCCCCCATCATAAACAGTATGTAAACAGTTCCCCCATCATAAACACTATTTAAACTGTGCCCCATCATAAACCCTTTTTAAACGGTGCCCACATCATATAGACTATATAAACAGTGCCTCATCATAAACATTATTTAAATAGTGCCCCATCATAAACACTATATAAACAGTGCCCCCATCATAAACACTATATAAACAGTGCCCCCATCATAATCACTATATAAACAGTGCCCCCATCATAAACACTATTTAAGTAGTGCCCCCATCATAAACACTATTTAAACAGTGCCCCCATCATAAACACTATATAAACAGTGCCCCACCATAAACACTATTTAAACAGTGCCCCCATCATATACACTATTTAATCAGTGCCCCATCATATACACTCTTTAAAATGTTACCAATCATAAACCCTATACAAACAGTGCCCCATCATAAACACTATTTAAACAGTGCCCCCATCATAAACACTATTTAAACAGTGCCCCATCATGAACATTATTTAAACAGTGCCCCCATCATCAACACTATATAAACAGTGCCCCCATCATAAACATTATTTAAACAGTGCCCCCATCATAAACACTATATAAACAGTGCCCCCATCATAAACACTATTTAAACATTGCCCCCATCATAAACACTATATAAACAGTGCCCCCATCATAAACACTATATAAACAGTGCCCCCATCATAAACACTATTTAAACAGTGCCCCCATCATAAACACTATATAAACAGAGCCCCCATCATAAACACTATTTAAAAGTGCCCCCATCATAAACACTATGTAAACAGTTCCCCATCATATACACTCTTTAAAATGTTACCAATCATAAACCCTATACAAACAGTGCCCCATCATAAAAACTATTTAAACAGTGCCCCCATCATAAACACTATTTAAACAGTGCCCCATCATAAACACTATATAAACAGTGCCCCATCATAAACACTATTTAAACATTGCCCCCATCATAAACACTATATAAACAGTGCCCCCATCATAAACACTATATAAACAGTGCCCCATCATAAATACTATTTAAACAGTGCCCCCATTATAAACACTATATAAACAGTGCCCCCATCATAAACACTATATAAACAGTGCCCCATCATAAATACTATTTAAACAGTGCCCCCATCATAAACACTATATGAACAGTGCCCCATCATAAACACTATTTTAACAGTGACCCCATCATAAACACTATATAAACAGTGCCCCATCATAAACACTATTTAAACAGTGCCCCCATCATAAACACTATATAAACGGTGCCCCATCATAAACACTATATAAACAGTGCCCCCATCATAAACACTATATAAATATTGCCCCCATTATAAACAGTATTTAAACAGTGCCCCCATCATAAACACTATATAACTAGTGCCCCCATCATAAACACTATATAAACAGTGCCCCCATCATAAACACTATATAAACAGTGCCCCATCATAAACTCTATATAAACAGTGCCCCCATCATAAACACTATATAAACAGTGCCCCATCATAAACACTATCTAAACAGTGCCCACATCATAAACACTATATAAACAGTGCCCCCATTAAAAACACTATACAAACAGTGGCCCCATCATCAACCCTATATAAACAGTGCCCCCATCATAAACACTATATAAACAGTGCCCCCATCATAAACACTATATAAACAGTGCCCCCAGCATAAACACTATAAAAACAGTGCCCCATCATAAACACTATATAAACAGTGCCCCCATCATAAACACTATATAAACAGTGCCCCATCATAAACACTATTTAAACAGTGCCCCATCATAAATACTATTTAAACAGTGCCCCCATCATAAACATTATATAAACAGTGCCCCCATCATAAACAGTATTTAAACAGTTCCCCCATCATAAACACTATTTAAACTGTGCCCCATCATAAACCCTTTTTAAACGGTGCCCACATCATATAGACTATATAAACAGTGCCTCATCATAAACATTATTTAAATAGTGCCCCATCATAAACACTATATAAACAGTGCCCCCATCATAAACACTATATAAACAGTGCCCCCATCATAATCACTATATAAACAGTGCCCCCATCATAAACACTATTTAAGTAGTGCCCCCATCATAAACACTATTTAAACAGTGCCCCCATCATAAACACTATATAAACAGTGCCCCACCATAAACACTATTTAAACAGTGCCCCCATCATAAACACTATTTAATCAGTGCCCCATCATATACACTCTTTAAAATGTTACCAATCATAAACCCTATACAAACAGTGCCCCATCATAAACACTATTTAAACAGTGCCCCCATCATAAACACTATTTAAACAGTGCCCCATCATGAACATTATTTAAACAGTGCCCCCATCATCAACACTATATAAACAGTGCCCCCATCATAAACATTATTTAAACAGTGCCCCCATCATAAACACTATATAAACAGTGCCCCCATCATAAACACTATTTAAACATTGCCCCCATCATAAACACTATATAAACAGTGCCCCCATCATAAACACTATATAAACAGTGCCCCCATCATAAACACTATTTAAACAGTGCCCCCATCATAAACACTATATAAACAGAGCCCCCATCATAAACACTATTTAAAAGTGCCCCCATCATAAACACTATGTAAACAGTGCCCCATCATATACACTCTTTAAAATGTTACCAATCATAAACCCTATACAAACAGTGCCCCATCATAAAAACTATTTAAACAGTGCCCCCATCATAAACACTATATAAACAGTGCCCCATCATAAACACTATATATACAGTGCCCCCATCATAAACACTATATAAACAGTGCCCCCATCATAAACACTATATAAACAGTGCCCCCATCATAAACACTATATAAACAGTGCCCCATCATAAACATTATTTAAACAGTGATGTGCACTGTCCCAGGACTGAATTGTAATTCTGTCCCCATCTCTGTGCTCTGCACTGTGCGATGACTGGCTTTAAATTATAGCCCCATCGCTGTGCTATGCATTTCCCCAGGATTGACTTTAAATTATGGAGCCATCAATTTGCTGCGCACTGTAGCAGGACCAACTTTAAATTCTGGCCCCATCACTATTTAAACAGTTCCCCATCATAAACACTATATAGACAGTGCCCAATCAAAAACCGAATATAAACAGTGCCCCACCATTAACACTATTTAAACTGCTTTAATAGCGTTTATGATGGGGGCACTGTTTAAATAGTTTTTATGACGCGGGGACTGTTTACATAGTGTTTATTATGGGGGGACTGTTTAAATAGTGTTTATGATGTGGGCACTGTTTAAATAGTTTTTATGACGCGGGGACTGTTTACATAGTGTTTATTATGGGGGGACTGTTTAAATAGTGTTTATGATGGGGGCACTGTTTAAATAGTTTTTATGACGCGGGGACTGTTTACATAGTGTTTATTATGGGGGGACTGTTTAAATAGTGTTTATGATGTGGGCACTGTTTAAATAGAGTTTATGATGGGGGCACTGTTTAAATAGTGTTTATGATGGGGGCACTGTTTAAATAGAGTTTATGATGTGGGCACTGTTTAAATAGTGTCATGATGGGGCACTGTTTAAATAGTGTTTATGATGTGGGCACTGTTTAAATAGTGTTTATGATGGGGGCACTGTTTAAATAGAGTTTATGATGGGGGCACTGTTTATATAGTGTTTATGATGGGGGCACTGTTTAAATAGTGTTTATGATGGGGGCACTGTTTAAATAGAGTTTATGATGGGGGCACTGTTTATATAGTGTTTATGATGGGGGCACTGTTTAAATAGAGTTTATGATGGGGGCACTGTTTATACAGTTTAAACAAAAAAAAATTCATAAAACCAACAAAAACAACAACAACCTCAATATTGAAAATCTTCATCAAATTCAACGACCTCAACTTTGAAAAACACCAACAAATTCAACAACAACCTCAACTTTTAAAAATACAAACAAGTTCAACAAAAAACATTGATAACACCAACAAATTCAACAACAACCTTAACATTGAAAAACACCAACAAATTCAACAACAACCTCAATATTGAAAATCACCAACAATTCCAACAACAAACTCAACATCGAAAATCCCAAAAAATTCAACAACAACCTCAGCTTTTAAAAGTACAAAAAAGTTCAACAAAATGAACGTTGATAATACCGACAAATTAAACAACAACCTCCATATTGAAAATCACCAACAATTCCAACAACAAACTCAACATTGGAAAACGCCAACAATTTGAACAACAACCTTAACTTTTAAAGGTATAAACAAGTTCAACAAAAAAACATTGATAACACCAACAAATTCAAGAACAACCTCAACATTGAAAAATACAAAACAGTTCAATAAATAACATTGATGACACCAACAAATTCAACATCAACCTCAATATTGAAAATCACCAACAAATTCAACGACCTGAACTTTGAAAAACACCAACAAATTCAACAACCTCAGCACTGAATATCAGCAACAGATTCAGCAACAACCTCAACTTTGAAAAACACAAAAAAGTTCAAAAAAATCATTCAGAACACCAACAAATTCAACAACAACCTCAACGTTCAAAAATACAAAAAAGTTTAAAAAATAACATTGATGACACCAACAAATTCAACATCAACCTCAATATTGAAAATCACCAACAAATTCAACGACCTGAACTTTGAAAAACACCAACAAATTCAACAACCTCAGCACTGAATATCAGCAACAGATTCAGCAACAACCTCAACTTTGAAAAACACAAAAAAGTTCAAAAAAATCATTCAGAACACCAACAAATTCAACAACAACCTCAACGTTCAAAAATACAAAAAAGTTTAAAAAATAACATTGATAATACCAACAAATTCAACAACAACCTCAATATTGAAAATCCCAACAAATTCAACAACAACCTCAACTTTTTAAAGTACACAAAAGACAACAAAATAAACGTTGATAACACCAACAAATTTAACAACAACCTCAATATTGAAAATCACTGACAAATTCAACAACCTCAACACTGAACATCACCAACAAATTCAGCAACAACCTCAACATTGAAAAACACCAACAAATTCAAGAACAACATCAACTTTGAAAATGCAAAAAGTTTAAAAAAAAACATTGATAACACCAACATATTAAACAACAACCTCAATATTGACAATCATCAACAATACCAACAACAAACTCAACATTGAAAAACTCCAACAAATTCAACAACAACCTCAACTTTTAAAAGAAAAAAAGTTCAACAAAATAAACGTTGATAACACCAACAAATTTAACAACAATCTAAATATTGAAAATCACCAACAAATTCAACGACCTAAACTTTGAAAAACACCAGCAAATTCAATGACAACCTCAACTTTAAAAAATACAAACAAGTTCAACAAATAACATTGATAACACCAAAAAATTCAACAACAACCTCAATATTGAAAATCACCAAAATATTCAACAACCTCAACACTGAATATCACCAACCATTTCAACAACAACCTGAATATTGAAAAACACCAACAAATTCAACAACAACCTCAACTTTCAAAAATACAAAAAAGTTGAAAAAGTAACATTGTTAACACCAACAAATTCAACAACAACCTCAATATTCATAATCACCAACAAATTCAACAACCTCAACTTTGAAAAACACGAACAAATTCAACAACACATTCAACTTTGAAAAATATAAAAAAGTTCAACAAAAAATACATTGATAACACCAACTAATTCAACAACAAACTCAACTTTGAAATATACCAACAAATTCAACAACAACCACAACTTTCAAATGTACAAAAAAGTTGAAAAAAGAACGTTGATAACACCAACAAATTCAACAACAAGCTCAACATTGTAAAACGCCAACAAATTCAAAAACAACCTCAACAATGAAAAACACCAACAAATTCAAAATCAAACTCAACTTTTAAAAGTACAAAAAATGTTCAACAAAATAAACATTGATAACACCAATAAATTCAGCAACAAACTCAACTTTGAAAATCAGCAACAAATTCAAAAATCTCAACATTTAAATACACCAACAAATTCAACAAGAACCTTAACTTTTTAAATTACAAACAAGGTCAACAAAAAACATTGATAACACCAACAAATTCAACAACAACCTCAATATTGAAAATCACCAACAAATTCAACGACCTCAACTTTGAAAAATACCAACAAATTCAACAGCAACCTCAATATTGAAAAACACCAACAAATTTAACAACAACCTCAATATTGAAAATCAACAACAAATTCAACGACTTCAACTTTGAAAAATACCAACAAATTCAACAGCAACCTCAATATTGAAAAACACCAACAAATTCAGCAACAACCTCAATATTGAAAATCACCAAAAGATTCAACAACCTCAGCACTGAATATCACGAACAAATTTGCAACAATCTCAACTTTGAAAAACACAAAATGTTCAAAAAAAAAGATTCATAACAACAACAAATTCAACAACAAACTCAATATTGAAAATCACCAACAAAATCAACGACCTCAACTTTGAAGAACATCAATAAATTCAACAACAACCTCAACATTGATAACACCAACAAATTCAACAACATCAACATTGAAAAAAACAAAAAAGTTAAATAAAAACCATTCATAACATCAACAAATTCAACAAGAACCTCAATATTGAAAATCACCAACAAATTCAACGACCCCAACTTTGAAAAACACCAACAAATTCAACAACAACCTCAACTTTTAAAAATACAAACAAGTTCAACAAAACTTACATTGATAACATCAACAAATTGAACAACAAACACAATATTGAAAATCACCAACAAATTCAACAACATCAACAATGAAAAACACAAAAAAGTTCAAAATAAAAAATTCATAACACCAACAAATTCAACAACAACCTCAATATTGAAAATCACCAACAAATTCAACAACACCAACATTGAAAAACACAAAAAAGTTCAAAATAAAAAAATCATAACACCAACAAATTCAACAACAACCTCAATATTGAAAATCACCAACAAATTCATCAACCACAACAATGAATATCAACAACAAATTCACAACAACCTCGACTTTGAAAAACACAAAAAAGTAAAAAAAAAACATTCATAACACCAACAACTTTAATATCGAAAATCACCAACAAATTCAACGACCAAAACTTTGAAAACCACCAACAAATTCATCAACAACCTCAACAATGAATATCACCAGCAAAATCAGCAACAACCTCAACTTTGAAAAACATAAAAAAGTTTAAAAAAACCATTCATAACACCAACAAATTCAACAACAACCTCAACATAGAAAAACGCCAACAAATTAAACAACCTCAACACTGAATATCACGAACAAATTCACAACAACCTCAACTTTGAAAAACACAAAAAAGTTTAAAAAAAACAGTCATAACAACAACAAAATCAACAACAATCGTAATATTGAAAATCACCAACAAATTCAACGACCTCAACATTGAAAACACCAATAAATTCAACAATAATCTCAAATTGTAAAACACCAACAAATTCAACAACAACCTCAACTTTTAAAAGTACAAAAAAGTTCAAAGAAGAATATTGATAACACCAACAAATTCAACAACAACCACAATATTGAAAATCACCAACAAATTCAACAACCTCAACATTGAAAAACACAATAAAGTTCAAAAAGAACCATTCATAACACCAACAAATTCAACAACAACCTTAGTATTGAAAAACATCAACAAATTCAACGACCTCAACTTTGAAAAATACCAACAAATTCAACAACAACCTCAACATTGAAAAACGTCAACAAATTCAACAACAACCTCAATATTGAAAATCACCAAAGAATTCAACAACTTCAACAATGAATATCACCAACAATTACGCAACAACCTCAACTTTGAAAAACACAAAAAAGTAAAAAAAAACATTCATAACACCAACAAATTAAATAACAAACTCAATATTGAAAATCACCAACAAATTCAACAACATCAACATTGAGAAACACAAAAAAGTTCAAAATAAAAAATTCATAACACCAACAAATTTAAAAACAACCTCAATATTGAAAATCACCAACGAATTCAACTACCTCAACAATGAATATCAACAACAAATTCGCAACAACCTCGACTTTGAAAGACACAAAAATGAAATAAAATCCATTCAGAACACCAACAACTTTAATATCGAAAATCACCAACAAATTCAACGACCTAAACTTAGAAAAACACCAACAAATTCAGCAACAACCTCAATATGGAAAATCACCAACAAATTCAACAACAACCTCAACATTGAAAAATAACAACAAATTTAACAACAACTTCAACAATGGAAGCACCAAAAAACTCAACAAAAACCCCATCATTGAAAAACACCAACAAATTCAACAACAACCTCAACATTGAAAATCACCAACAAATTCAACAACAACGTAAACATTGAAAAACGCCAAAAAATTCAAAAACTGAATATCACCAACAAATTCAGCAACAACCTCAACTTTGAAAAACACAAAAAAGTTTTAAAACAACTTTGGTAACACTAACAAATTAAACAACAACCTCAATATTGAAAATCACCAACAAATTTAACGACCTCAACTTTGAAAAACACCAACAAATCCAACAACAACTTCAACAATGAAAAACACCAACAAATTCAACAACAACCTCAACATTGAAAAACACCAACAAATGCAACAACAACCTCAACATTGAAAAACACCAACAAATTCAACAACAACCTCAATATTGAAAATCACCAACAAATTCAGCAACAACCTCAACTTTGAAAAACACAAAAAAGTTCAGAAAAAACCATTCAGAACACCAACAAATTCACCAACAACCTCAATATTGATAAGCACCTACAAATTCAAAGACTTCAACCTGAAAAACACCAACAAATTAAACAACCTCAACTTTTAAAAATACAACCAAGTTCAACAAAAAAACATTGATTACACCAACAAATTCAGCAACCACCTCAACATTGAAAAACACCAACAAATTCAACAACAAGCTCAATGTTGAAAAACGCCAACAATTTCAACAACAAGCTCAATATTGAAAATCCCAACAAATGCAACAATAACCTCAACTTTGAAAAGTATAAAAAAGTTCAACAAAATAAATTTTGATAACACGAACAAATTGATCAACATCCTCAATATTGAATATCACCAGCAAATTCAACAACCTCAACATTGAAAAACACAAAACAGTTCAAAAGAAAACATTGATAACACCAACAAGTTCAACAACATCCTGAACTTTTAAACATACAAACAAGTTCAACAATGAAAAACACCGAAAAATTCAACAACAACTACCTCAACATTTAAAATCACCAAGAAATTCAGCAAGCTCAACACTGAAAAACACAAAGAAATTCAACAACATCAACATTGAAAAACAATTTAAAAATTCAGCAACAACCTCAACTTTTAAAACTACAAAAAAGTTCAACAAAATATACATTGACAACACCAACAAATTCAACTACAACCTCAATATTGAAAAACACCAATAAAGTCAACAACAACCTCAACTTTTAAAAATACAAACAAGTTCAACAACAAAAACATTGATAACTCCAACAAGTTCAACAACAAACTCAATATTGAAAATCACCAACAAATTCAACAACCTCAACATATTCAACACCAACAAATTCAACAACATCCTTAACTTTTAAAAATACAAACAAGTTCAACAACAACCGCAACAATGAAAAACAGCAACAAATTCAACAACAACATCAACACTGAAAAACACCAACAAATTCAACAACAACCTCAACATTGAAAATACAAAAAAGTTCAAAAAATAACATTGATAACACCAATAAAATCAACAACAACCTCAACATTGTAAAACACCAACAAATTTAACAACAACCTCAGCAATGAAAACACCGAAAAGTTGAACAAAAACCTCAACATTGAAAAACGCCAACAAATTCAACAACCTTAACACTGAATATCAACAACAAATTCAGCAACAACCTCAACTTTGAAAAACACAAAAAAGTTTAACAAAACCATTGATAACACCAACAAATTCAACAACAAACCCAATATTGAAAATCACCAACAAATTCAACGACCTCAACTTTGAAAAAAAGCCAACAAATTCAAGAACAACCTCAATTTTTAAAATTACAACCACGTTCAACAAAAAAACATTGAAAATCACCAACAAATTCAACAACAACCTCAACATTGAAAAACACCAACCAATTCAACAACAACCTCAACTTTTAAAAGTACGAAAAAGTTGAAAAAAGCCATTGATAACACCAACAAATTGAACAACAACCTCAACGTTAAAAATCACCAACAAATTCAACAACAACCTCATCAGTGATAAACACCAACAAATTCAACAATAACCTCAACTTTTAAAAGTAAAAAAAGTTGAAAAAAGAACATTGATAAAACCAACAAATTCAACAACAACCTCAACATTGAAAAACGCCGACAAATTCAACAACAAGTTCAACAATGAAAAACAACCAACAAATTCAAAATCAACCTCGACCTTTAAAATTACAAATAAGTTCAACAAAATAAACATTGATAACATCAATAAGTTCTGCAGAAACCTCAACTTTGAAAAACACAAAAAGTTCAAATAAAACCATTGATAACCCCAAAAAATTCAATAACAACAGCAATATTAAAAATCACCAACCAATTCAACGACCTCAACATTGAAAAACACCAACAAATTCAACAACATCCTCAACTTTTAAAAATACAAACAAGTTCAACAAAAAAATTGATAACACCAACAAATTCAACAACATCCTCAACAATGAAAAACACCAACAAATTCAACAACAGTCTCAAGAATTAAAAACACCAAAAAATAGAACAACAATCGCAACATTGAAAACTACCAACAAATTCAACAACAACCTCAACATTGAAAAATACAAAACAGTTCAAAAAATAACATTGATAACACCAACAAATTCAACAACAACCTCAACATTGAAAAACACCAACAAATTCAACAACAAACTCAATATTGAAAATCACCAAAAAATTCAACAACCTCAATATTGAAAAGCACCAACAAATTCAACAACAACTTCAACATTGAATATTACAAAACAGTTCAAAAAATAACATTGATAACACCCACAAATTCAACAACACCAATATTGAAAATCACCAACAAATTCAACAGCAACCTCAACATTGAAAAATGCCAACAAATTCAACAACTTCAACTTGGAAAAATACAAAAAATTTCAAAAAATAACATTGATAACGCCAACAAATTCAACACAACCTCAACATTGTAAAACACCAACAATTTCAACAACAACCTCAATATTGAAAATCACCAACAATTTCAACGACGTCAGCTTTGAAAAACATCAACAAATTAAACAACAACCTCAACATTTAAAAGTACAAAAAAGTTCAACAAAATGAACAGTGATAACACCAGTAAATGCAACAACAACCACAACATTTAAAAATACAAATAATTTCAACAAAATAAACATTGATGACACTGTCCAATTCAACAACAACTTCAAAATTTAAAATCACCAAAAAATTCAACAACAACCTCAAAAATGAAAAACACCAACAAATTCAAAATCAACTTCAATATTGAAATTCACCAACAAATTCAACAACAACCTCATCTTTTAAAAGTGCAAAAAAGTTATAAAAAGAACATTGATAACAACCATCAAATTCAACAACAACCTCAACATTGAAAAACAACATCAAATTTAACAACAACCTCAACAATGAAAACACCAACAAATTCAAAAAAAACCTCACTATTGAAAAACACCAACAAATGCAACAAAAAGCTCAACATTGAAAAACGCCAACAAATTCAACAACAACCTCAACAATGAAAAACAACAAAACATTCAAAATCAACCTCAACTTTTAAAACCAATATGAAACCAATAAATTCAGCAACATCCTCAACTTTGACAAACAGAAAAAAGTTCAAAAAAAACCATTGATAACACCATCAGATTCAACAACAACCTCAACATTGAAAAACAACATCAAATTTAACAACAACCTCAACAATGAAAACACCAACAAATTCAACAAAAACCTCACCATTGAAAAACACCAACAAATGCAACAACAAGCTCAACAATGAAAAACACCAAAAAATTTAACAACAATCGCAACATTGAAAAATACCAACAAATTCAACAACAACCTCAACATTGAAAAATACAAAACAGTTCAAAAAATAACATTGATAACACCAACAAGTTCAACAACAACCCCAATATTGAAAATCACCAACAAATTCAATAACAAGCTCAACATTGAAAAACACCAACAAATTGAACAACAAACTCAATATTGAAATTCATCAACAAATTCAACAACCTCAATATTGATAACACCAACAAATTCAACAACAACCCCAATATTGAAAATCACCAACAAATTCAACAACAACCTCAATATTGAAAATCACCAACAAATTCAACAACAAACTCAACTTCTAAAAGTACAAAAAAGTTGAAAAAGAACATTGATAACACCATCAAATTCAACAACAACCTCAACATTGAAAAACAACATCAAATTTAACAACAACCTCAACAATGAAAACACCAACTTATTCAACAAAAACCTCACCATTGAAAAACACCAACAAATTCAACAACAACCTCAACAATGAACAGCACCAAGAAATTCAACAACAACCTCAACATTGAAAACCGCCAACAAATTCAACAACCTCAACAATGAAAACAACCAACAAATTCAAAATCAACCTCAATGTTTAAACGTACAAAAAAGTTCAACAAAATAAACATTGATAACAGCAATAAATTGAGCAAAAACCTCAACTTTGAAAAACACAAAAAAGTTCAAAAAAAACCATTGATAACCCCAACAAATTCAACAGCAACAGCAATATTGAAAATCACCAACCAATTCAACGACCTCAACAAAAACACCAACAGAGTCTACAACATTCTCAACATTTGAAAATACAAACAAGTTCAACAAAAAAATTGATAACACCAACAAATGCAACAACATCCTCAACAATGAAAAACACCAACCAATTCAACAACAACCTCAACATTGAAAAACACCAACAAATTCAAAAACAACCTCAACATTGAAAAACATCAACAAATTAAACAACAAACTCAACAGTGAAAAACACCAACAAATTCAACAACCGCAACATTGAAAAATACCAACAAATTCAATAACAACATCAAAATTGCAAAACACCAAGAAATTCAACAACAACCTCAACATTAAAAAACACCAACAGATTCAACAACCTCAACACTGAATATCACCAACAAATTCAGCAACAAACTTAACGTTGAAAAACACAAAAAAGTTTTTAAAAAAAGCCATTGATAACACCAGCAAATTCAACAACAACGTCAATATTGAAATTCACCAACAAATTCAACGACCTCATCGTTGAAAAACACCAACAACTGCAACAACAAACTCAACTTTTAAAACTACAAAAATGTTCAATAAAATAAATATTGAGAAAACCAACAAATTCAACTACAACCTCAATGTTGAAAATCACCAACAAATTCAATAATAACCTCAGCATTGAAAAACACCAACAAATTTAAAAACAACCTCAACAATGATAACACCAAAAAATTCCACAAAAACCCTAACCATTGCAAAACACCAACAAATTCAACAAAAACTTCAACTTTAAAAAATACAAACAAGTTGAACAAAAAAAACATTGATAACACCAACAAATTCAACATCAACCTCAACAATGAAAAACACCAACAATTTCAACAACAACCTCAACATTGAAAAATACAAAACAGTTCAAAAAATAGCATTGATAACACCAACAAATTCAACAACAACCTCAATATTGAAAATCAGCAACAAATTCAACAACAACCTCAATATTGAAAATCACCAACAAATTCAACAACCTCAATATAGAAAATCGCCAACAAATTCAACAACAACCTCAACTTTTAAAAATACATACAAGTTCAACGAAAAAAAAACATTGATAACACCAAGAAAGTCAACAACAAACTCAATATTGAAAATCACCAACAAATTCAACAACATCAAGATTGAAAAACACGAATAAATTCAAGAACAACCTAAACATTGTAAAACACAAAAACAAATTAAACAACAACCTCAACATTGAAAAAGAATAAAAAATTCAGCAACAACCTCACCTTTTAAAACTACAAAAAAGTACAACAAAATAAACATTGACAACATCAACAAATTCAACTACATCCTCAATGTTGAAAATCACCAACAAATGCAACAACCTCAACATTGAAAAACACCAACAAATTTAACAACCAACTCAACAATGGAAAGTCCAGAAAATTCAACACAACCTCACCATTGAGAAACACCAACAAATTCAACAAGAGCCTCAACATTGAAAAACACCAACAAATTCAACAACAACCTCAACATTGAAAAACACCAACAAATTCAACAACAACCTCACCATTGAGAAACACCAACAAATTCAACAACAACCTCAACATTGAAAAACACCAACAACTTCAAGACCAAGCTCAACAATGATATAAAAGAAAATATTCAACAACAACCTCAACATTGAAAAATACAAAAAAGTTCAAAAAATATCATGAATAACACCAACAAATTCAACAACAACCTCAATATTGAAAATCACCAGAAAATTCAACAACCTCAACACTGTATATCACCAACAAAGTCATCAACAACCTCAACTTTGAAAAACACAAAAAAGTTCAAAAAAACCCATTGATAACACCAACAAATTCAACAACATCCTCAACAATGAAAAACACCAACAAATTCAACAACAGCCTCAAGAATTAAAAACACCAAAAAATAGAACAACAATCGCAACATTGAAAAATACCAACAAATTCAACAACAACCTCAACATTGAAAAATACAAAACAGTTCAAAAAATAACATTGATAACACCAACAAATTCAACAACAACCTCAACATTGAAAAACACCAACAAATTCAACAACAAACTCAATATTGAAAATCACCAAAAAATTCAACAACCTCAATATTGAAAAGCACCAACAAATTCAACAACAACCTGAAATTTTAAAAATACAAACAAGTTCAGCAAAAAAAACATTGATTACACCAACAAATTCAACAACAACCTCAACAATGAAAAATACCAAAAAATTAAACAACAGCCTCAACATTGAAAGACGCCAACAAATTCAACGATAACGTCAACAATGAAAAACACCAACAAATTCAAAATCAACCTCAACTTTTAAAAGTACAAAAAAGTTCAACAAAATAAACATTGATAACACAAATACATTCAGCAACAACCTCAACTTTGAATATCACCAACAAATTCAACAACCTCAACATTTAAAAACACCAACAAATTCAACAACAACCTTAACTTTTAAAAATACAAACAAGTTCAACAAAAAACATTGATAACATCAACAAATTCAACAGCAATCTCAACAATGAAAAACACCACCAAATTCAACAACAACCTCAACAATGAAAAACACCACCAAATTCAACAACAACCTCAACATTGAAAAACACCAACAAATTCAACAACAACCTCAACATTGAAAAACACCAACAAATTCAACAACAACCTCAATATTGGAAAACACCAACAGATTCAACAACCTCAACACTGAATATCACCAACAAATTCAGCAACAACCTTAACGTTGAAAAAGCCAAAAAATTAAAAAAAAAAACCATTGATAACACCAGCAAATTCAACAACAACATCAATATTGAAATTCACCAACAAATTCAACAACCTCAACATTGAAAAACGCCAACAAATTCAACAACATCCTCAATATTGAAAATCACCAACAAATTCAACAACCTCAACACTGAATATCACCAACAAATTCGCAACAACTTCAACTTGAAAAACACAAAAAAGTTTAAAAAACCATCATGACACCAACAAATTCAACAATAAGCTTAATATTGAAAATCACCAACAAATTCAACGACATAAACTTTGAAAAACACCAACAAATTCAACAACAAACAACTTTTAAAAATACAAACAAATTAAAAAAATCATTAATATCACTAACTAATTGAACAACAAACTCAATATTGAAAATCACCAACAAATTCAACAACATAAACATTGAAAAACACCAATAAATTCAACAACAACCTCAACATTGAAAAACACCAACAAATTCAACAACAACCTCAACTTTTGAAAATACAAACTAGTTCAACAAAAAAAACATTGATAACTCCAACAAATTCAACAACAACCTCAACATTGAAAAACACCAACAAATTCAACAACAAACTCAATATTGAAAATCACCAACAAATTCAACAACATTAACATTGAAAAACAGCAATAAATTCAACAACAACCTCAACATTGATAACACCAACAAATTCAACAACAACCTCAATTTTGAAAATCTCCAACAAATTCAACAACATTAGCATTGAAAAAAACAAAAAAGTTCAAAAAAAACCATTCATAACACCAACAAATTCAACAACAACCTCAATATTGAAAATCACCAACAAATTCAACTACCTCAATATTTAATAACACCAACAAATTAAACAACAACATCAACTTTTAAAAATACAAACAAGTTCAAAAAAAACCTTGATAACACCAACAAATTCAACCACAAACTCAATGTTGAAAATCACCAACAAATTCAAAAACATCAACAATTAAAAACATCAACAAATTCAACAAACTCATCTTTTAAAAATTCAAAAAAGTTCAAAAAATAACATTGATACACCAACAAATTCAACAACAACCTCAATATTGAAAAACATCAACAAATTCAACAACTTCAACTTTGAAAATTACGAACAAGTCCAACAAAAAAAACATTGATAACACCAACAAATTCAACAACAACCTCAACATTGAAAAACACCAGCAAATTCAACAACAACCTCAACTTTGTAAAACGCCAACAATTTCAACAACAACCTCAACAAAGAAAAACACCAACAAATTCAAAATCAACCTCAACTTTTAAAAGTACACAAAAGTTCAACAAAACAAACATTGATAACACCAATGAATTCAGCAACAACCTCAACTTTGAAAATCACCAACAAATTAAACAACCTCAACATTGAAAAACACCAACCACTTCAACAACAACCTTAACTTTTAAAAATGCACACAAGTTCTACAAAAAACATTGATAACACCAACAAATTCAACAACAACCTCAACAATGAAAAACACCAACAAATTCAACAACAACCTCAACATTGAAAAACGCCATCAATCTCAACAACAACCTCAACATTGAAAAACGCCAACAGATTCAACAACATCCTCAATATTGAAAATCACCAAAAAATTCAACAACCTCAACACTGAATATCACCAACAAATTCTCAACAACTTCAACTTTGAAAAACACGAAAAAATTAAAATAAAACCATTCATGACACCAACAAATTCAACAACAAGCTTAATATTGAAAATCACCAACAAATTCAGCGACCTAAACTTTGAAAAACACCAACAAATTCAACAACAACATCAACTTTTAAAAATACAAACAAATTTTAAAAAAAACATTGATAACACCATCAAATTGAACAACAAAATCAATATTGAAATTCACCAACAATTTCAACCAGAATCTCAACTATTAAAAATACAAACAAGTTCAACATAAAACATTGATAACACCAACAAATTCAACAACAACCTCAACTATGAAAAACACAAACAAATTCAACAACAACCTCAACATTGAAAAACACCAACAAATTCAAAAACAACCTCAACATTGAAAAATACAAAAAAGTTCAAAAAATAACATTGATAATACCTACAAATTCAACAACAACCTCAATATTGAAAAACATCAAAAAATCCAAAAACAACCTCAAAATTGAATAATACAAAAAAGTGTAAATAATAACATTGATAACAGCAACAAATTCAATAACAACCTCAACATCTAAAATCACCAACAAATTCACCAACCTCAACACTGAAAATCACCAACAAATTCAACAACAACCTCAACAATGAAAAACGACAACAAATTCCACAACAACCTCATGCAATGAAAAACAACAACGAATTCAACAATAATCTCAACAATGAAAAATACCAACAAATTCAACAACAACCTCAACATTGAAAAATACAAAAAAGTTCAAATAATAACACTGATAACACCAAAAAATTCAACAACAACCTCAATATTGAAAATCACCCACAAATTCAACAATAACCGCAACATTGAAAAACACCAACAAATTCAACAACAACCTCAATATTGAAAATCACCAACAAATTAGACAACCTCAACACTGAATATCACCAACAAATCCAGCAACAACCTCCACTTTGAAAAACACCAAAAAGTTAAGAAAAAAACCATTCAGGACACCAACAAATTCAACAAGAACTTTTACATTGAAAAACACCAACAAATTAAACAACAACCTCAACTTTTAAAAGTAAGAAAAGTTCCACTATGTAAACATTGATAACACCAATAAATTCAACAACAACCACTTCTTTTAAAAATACAAACAAATTCAACAAAATAAACATTGTTGACACTATCCAATTCAACAACATTTAAAATCACCAACAAATTCAGCAACCTCAACACTGAAAATCACCAACAAATTCAACAACAACATCAACATTGAAAAACAATAAAAAAATTCAGCAACAACCTCAACTTTTAAAACTACAAAAAATTTCAATGAAATTGAAACCGCAACATTGAAAAACACCAACAAATTGAACTACAACCTCAATATTGAAAATCAACAAGAAATTCAACAACAACCTCAACATTGAAAAACACCAACAAATTTAACAACAAACTCAACAATGAAATAACCAAAAAATTCAACAAAAACCTCACCATTGAAAAACACCAACAAATTCAACAACAACCTCAACATTGAAAAACACCAACAAATTCAACAGTAACCTCAACAATGAAAAAGACCAATAAACTCAACAACAACCACAACATTGAAACATACCAACAAGTTCAACAACAACCTCAGAATTGAAAAATACAAACAAGTTCAAAAAATAACATTGATAACACCAACAAATTCAAGAACAAACTCAATATTGAAAATCATCAACAAATTCAACTACCTCAACATTTAAAATCACCAACAAATTCAACAACCTCAACACTGAAAATCACCAACAAATTCAACAACAACCTCAACAATGAAAAACGACAACAAATTCAACAATAACCTCAACAATGAAAAATAACAACAAATTCAACAACAACCTCAACATTTCAAAATACAACAAAGTTCAAAAAATAACATTGATAACACCAACAAATTCAACAACAACCTCAATATTGAAAATCACCAAGAAATTCAACAACCTCAACACTGAATATCGCCAACCAATTCAGCAACAACCTCAACTTTGAAAAAAAAAGTTAAAAAAATAAACATTGATAACACCAACAAATTCAACAACAACCTCAATATTGAATATCACCAACAAATTCAACAACCTCAACTTTTAAAAATACAAACAAGTTCACCAAAAAAATATTGATAACACCAACAAATTCAACAACAAACTCAATATTGTTAATCACCAACAAATTCAACAACAACCTCTACATTGAAAAACACCAACAAATTCAATAACAACCTCAACATTGCAAAATACAACATAGTTCAAAAAATAATATTGATAACACCAACAAATTCAACAACAACCTCAATATTGAAAATCACCAACAAATTCAACAACCTCAACACTGAATATCGCCAACCAATTCAGCAACAACCTCAACTTTGAAAAAAAAAGTTTAAAAAAAACCATTGATAACACCAACAAATTCAACAACAACCTCAATATTGAATATCACCAACAAATTCAACATCCTCAACTTTTAAAAATACAAACAAGTTCACCAAAAAAATATTGATAACACCAACAAATTCAACAACAAACTCAATATTGTTAATCACCAACAAATTCAACAACAACTCAACTTTTAAAAGTACATTAAAGTTGCAAAAAGAACATTGATGACTCCATCAAATTCAACAACAACCTCAATATTGAAAATCACCAACCAATTCAACAACTTCAACATTGAAAAACACCAACAAATTCAACAACAACCTCAACACTGAATATCACCAACAAATTCATCAACAACCTCAATATAGAAAATCACCAGCAACTTCAACAGCCTCAACGTTGAAAAACACACAAAAGTTAAAAAAATACATTGATAGTACGAACAAATTCATGAACAACCTCAACATTTAAAATCTCCAACAAATTCAGTAACCTCAACAATGAAAACACCAAAAAATCCAACAAAAACCTTACCATTGAAAAACACCAACACATTCAACAACAATCTCAAATTTTAAAAGTACCAACAAGTTAAAAAAAAACATTGATAACACCAACAAATTCAACAAAAACCTCAATATTGAAAATCACCAACAATTTCAACAAGCTCAACACAGAATATCAGCATTAAATTCAGCAACAACCTCAACTTTGAAAAACACAAATAAGTTCCAAATAAACCATTCATAACACCAACAAATTCAACAACAACCTCTATATTGAAAATTACCAATAAATTCAACGACCTCAACTAAGAAAAACACCAACAAATTCAACAACAACCTCAAAATTGAAAATCACCAGAAAATTCAACAACAAACTCAACTTTTAAAAACACAAACATCTTCAACAGAAAAAGACATTGATAACATAAACAAATTCAACAACAAACACAATATTGAAAATCACCAGCAAATTCAACAACATCAACATTGAAAAACACCAACCATTTTAACAACAAACTCAACACTGAAAAAACCCAACAAATTCAACAAGAACGACAACATTGAAAAACACCAACAAATTCAACAACATCCTCAACATTGAAAAAAACCAACAAATTCAACAACAACCTCAACATTGAAAAACACCAACAAATTCAACAACAACCTCAACATTGAAAAACACCAACAATTATAACAACAACCTCAACATTGAAAAAAACCAATAAATTCAACAATAACCTCATCATTGAAAAATATCAACAAATTCAACAACATCCTCAACATTGAATAATACAAAAATGTTTAAAAAATAACATTGATAACTCCAACAAATTCAACAACAACCTCAACATTGAAAAACACCAACAAATTCAACAACAACCTCAACAATGAAAAACAGCAACAAATTCAACAACTGCAACATTGAAAAATACAAAAAAGTTCAAAAAATAACATTGATAACACCAACAAATTAAACAACAAACTCAATATTGAAAATCGACAACAAATTCAACAACAACCTCAACAGTGAAAATCAACAACAAATTCAACAACAACCTCAACATTGAAAAATACCAACAAATTCAATAACAACATCAAAATTGCAAAACACCAACAAATTCAACAACAACCTCAACATTGAAAAACACCAACACATTCAACAACAACCTCAACATTGAATAACATCAACAAATTCAACAACAAACTCAGCAATGAAAAACACCAGAAAAATTACACAACAACCGCAACATTGAAAAATAACAACAAATTCAACAACCTCAACATTGAAAAATGCAAAAAAGTTCAAAAAATAATATTGATAACACCAACAAATTCAACAACAACCTCTATTTAAAATCACCAACAAATTCAACAAAACACTCAACTTTTAAAAACACAAACAACTTCAACAAAAAAAACCATTGACAACACCAACAAATTCAACAACAAACTCAATATTGAAAATCACCAAAAAATTCAACAACAACGTCAACATTGAAAAACACCTACAAATTCAACAACAACCTCAACATTGAAAGACAGCAACAATTTCAACAACCTCAACAATGAAAAACACCAAAAAATTCAACATCAACCGCACGATTGAAAAATACCAAAAAGTTCAACAACCTAAACGTGGAAAAATACAAAAAGTTTCAAAAAATAGCATTGATAACGCCAACAAATTCAACAACAAACTCAATATTGAAATTCACCAACAAATTCAACAACATCAACATTGAAAAACACCAATAAATTCAACAGCAAACTCAACATTGAAAAACACCAACAAATTCAACAACAAACTCAATATTGAAAGTCACCAACAAAATCAACAGCAACCTCAACATTGAAAAACACCAACAAATTCAGTAACAACCTCAATATTGAAAATCACCAACAAATTCAACAAGAACCACAATATTGAAAAACAGCAACAAATTTAACAACGACCTCAAAAATGAAAGACACCAAAAAATCCAACAACAAAGTCAACATTGAAAAACACCAACAAATTCAACAATAAGCTCAGCTTTCAAAAACGCAAAAAAGTTCAGAAAATAACATGGATAACCCCAACAAATTCAACAACCACCTCAACAATGAAAAACACCAAAAAATTCAACAACAACCGCAACATTGAAAAATAACAACAAATTCAACAACCTCAGCATTGGAAAATGCAAAAAAGTTCAAAAAATTATATTGGTAACACCAACAAATTCAACAACAACCTCAATTTTAAAATCTCCAACAAATTCAACAAAACACTCAACTTTGAAAAACACAAACAACTTCAACAAAAAAAAAACATTGATAACACCAACAAATTCAACAACAAACTCAATATTGAAAATCACCAACAAATTCAAAAACATCAACATTGAAAAACACCAACAAATTCAACAACAACCTCAACATTGAAAAACACCAATAAATTCAACCACAACCTCAACATTGAAAATCAACAACAAATTCAACAACAACCTCAACATTGAATAACACCAACAAATTCAACTACAACCTCAACATTGAATAACGCCAACAAATTCAACAACAACCTCAACATTGAAAAAGATGAACAAATTCAACTACAACTTCAACTTTTAAAAATACAAAAAGTTCAAAAAATAGCATTGATAACACCAACAAATTCAACAACAAACTAAATGTTGAAAGTCACCAACAAATTCAACAGCAACCTCAACATTGAAAAACACCAACAAATTCAGCAACAACCTCAATATTGAAAATCACCTACAAATTCAACAACAACCAAAACATTGAAAAACACCAACAAATTTAACAACAACCTCCACAATGAAATAAACCAAAAAATAAACCAACATCCTCAATATTGAAAATCACAAACAATTTCAACAACATCAACATTGAAAAACAGCAATAAATTAAACAACAACCTCAACATTGAAAAACACCATCAAATTTAGCAACAACCTCAACAAATAAAAACAAAAAAATTCAACAACCTCAACATTGAAAAAACACCAACAAATTCAACAACAAGCTCAACTTTCAAAATTACCAAAAATTTTAAAAAGAACATTTATAACACCAACAAATTCAACAGCAACCTCAAGTTTTAAAAGAACAGAAAAAGTTCAAAAAAAATTGATAACACCAACAAATTCAACAATAACCTCAATATTGAAAAACACCAACAAATTCAACAACAACCTCAATATTGAAAGTCACCAACAAATTCAACAACAACCTCAATATGGAAAGTCATCCAACAAATTCAACAACAACCGCAACATTGAAAATCACCAACAAATTCAACAACAACCTCAATACTGAAAGTCACCAACAAATTCAACAACAACCACAATATTGAAAGTCACCAACAAATTCAACAACAACCTCTACTTTGAAAATCACCAACAAATTCAACAACAACCTCAATATTGAAAGTCACCAACAAATTCAACAACAACCTCAATTTTGAAAGACACCAACAAATTCAACAACAACCTCAACAATGAAAATCACCAACAAATTTAACAACAACCACAACAATGAAAAAAACCAAAAAATTCAACAAATAACTCAACTTATAAAAGTTCAAAAAAGTTAAAAAAAAACATTGATAACATCAACAAATTCAACAACAACCTCAATATTGAAAATCACCATCAAATGCAACAACCTCAACATTGGAAAACAACAACAAATTCAACAACCACCTTAAGTTTTAAAAGTACAAACAAGTTCAACACAAAACATTGCTAACACCAACAAATTAAACAACAACATAAACATTGAAAAACACCAACAAATTCAACAACAACCTCAACATTGAAAAACAGCAATAAATTCAACAACAACCTCAACATTGAATAATGCAAAAAGTTCAATAAATAACGTTGATAACAGCAACAAATTCAACAACAACCTCAACATTGAAAAGCACCAAAAAATTCAACAACAACCGCATCATTGAAAAATACCAACAAATTCAGCAAAACCACATTATTGAAAATCATTAGCAAATTCAACAAAAACCTCAACATTGAAAAACGCCAACAAATTAAACAACAACCTGACCTTTTAAAATTCAAAACATATAAATTCAACAAAAATCTTTGATAACACCAACAAATTCAACAACAACCACAACATTGAAAAACATCAACAAATTCAACAACAAACTCAACAATGAAAAACACCAAAATATTCAACAACAACTGCAACATTCAAAAATACCAACAAATTCAACATCAAAATCAACCTTTAATAGTACAAAAAAGTTCAAAAAAGAACTTTGATAACACCAACAAATTTAACAACAACCTCAACATTGAAAAACATCAAAAAATTCAACAACAAGCTCAACAATGAAAAACGCCAAAAAATTCACAAAAAATGCAACATTGAAAAGTAACAACAAATTCAAAAACCTCAGCATTGAAAAATGCAAAAACGTTCAAAAAATAATATTGATTACACCAACAAATTCAACAACAACCTCAATATTTAAAATCACCAACAAATTCAACAACATCAACATTGAAAAACACCAACAAATTCAACAACAACGTCAACATTGAAAAATACCAATAAATTCATGAACATTCTCAACTTTGAAAAATACCAACAAATTCAACTACAACTTCAACTTTGAAAAATACAAAAAGTTCAAAAAATAACATTGATAACACCAACAAATTCAGCAACAACCTCAATATTGAAAAACACCAACAAATTCAGCAACAACCTCAATATTGAAAATCACCAACAAATTCAATAAAAACCACAACATTGAAAAACAACAACACATTCAACAACCACCTCAACTTTGAAAGATACAAAAAAGTTCAAAAAATAACATATATAGCAGCAAGAAATTCAGCAACAACCTCAATATTGAAAATTACCAACAAATTCAACAACAACCTCAACATTGCAAAACGCCAACTAATTCAACAACAACCTCGATATTGAAAATCACCAACAAATTTAACAACAACCTCAACAATGAAAAACACCAACAAATTCAACAACAACCGTAACATTGAAAAATACAAAAAGGTTCAAAAAATAACATTGATAACACCAACAAATTAAACAACAACCTACATATTGAAAATCAACAACAATTCAACAACAACACAACTTTAAAAAACGCCAAAAAATTAAACAACAAACTCAACATTTAAAAATACAAAAAAGTTCAAAAAATAACATTGATAACACGAACAAATTAAACAACAAACTCAATATTGAAAATCACCAACAAATTTAACAACAACCATAACAATGCAAAAAACCAAAAAATTCAACAAAAAACTTAACATTGAAAAACACCAACACATTCAACAAAAACCTCAACTTTTAAAAGTACAAAAAAGTTTAAAAAAAACATTGATAACACCAACAAATTCAACAACAACCTCAATATTGAAAATCACCAACAAATTCAAAAACTGCCTCAATATTGAAAATCACCAACAAATTCAACAACAACCTCAATATTGAAAAACACCAACAAATTCAACAACAACCTCAAGCTTTTAAAGTACAAAAAAGTTCAAAAAAGAACATTGATAACACCAACAAATTCAACAACAACCTCAATATTGAAAAACACCAACACATTCAACAACAACCTCAAGCTTTTAAAGTACAAAAAAGTTCAAAAATGAACATTGAAAATCACCAACAAATTCAACAACCTCAACATTGAAAAACACCAACAAATTCAACAACCACCTTAACTTTTAAAAATACAAACAAGTTCAACACAAAACATTGATAACACCAACAAATTAAACAACAACATCAACATTGAAAAACACCAACAAATTCAACAACAACCTCAACATTGGAAAACACCAACAAATTCAACAACATCAACATTGAAAAACACCAACAAATTCAACAACAAACTCAATATTCAAAATCACCAACAAATTCAACAACATCAACATTGAAAAACACCAACAAATTCAACAACAACCTCAACATTGTAAAACGACAAAAAATTCAACAACAACTGCAACTTTGAAAAATAATATCAAATTCAACAACCTGAACATTGAAAAGTGCAAAAAAGTTCAAAATATAACATGGATAACACCAACAAGTTTAACAACAACCTCAACATTGAATAACGCCAACAAATTCAACAACATCAACATTGAAAAGCACCAAAAAAATCAACAACAACCGCGACTTTGAAAAATAACTACAAATTCAACAACATCAGTATTGAAAAATGCAAAAAAGTTCAAAAAATAATATTGATAACAGCAACAAATTCAACAACAACCTCAATATTTAAAATCTCCAACAAATTCAACAAAACACTCAACTTTTAAAAACACAAACAACTTCAACAAAAAAAACCATTGATAACACCAACAAATTCAACAAACAACTCAATATTGAAAATCACCAACAAATTCAACAACAACGTCAACATTGAAAAACACCAATAAATTCAACAACAATCTCAACATTGAAAAACACCTACAAATTCAACAACAACCTCAACATTGAAAAAACAGCAACAATTTCAACAACCTCAACAATGAAACATACCAAAAATTTCAACAACATCCTCAACGTGGAAAAATACAAAAAGTTTCAAAAAATAACATTGATAACTCCAACAAATTCAACAACAATCTCAATATTGAAATTCCTCCAACAAATTCAACAACATCAACATTGAAAAACACCAACATATTCAACAACAACCTCAACTTTCAAAAATACAAAAAAGTTCAAAAAATAACATGGATAATACCAACAAATTCAACAACAACCTCAACAATGAAAAACACCAAAAAATTCAACAACAACCGCAACATTGAAAAAATAACAACAAATTCAACAACCCCAGCATTGAAAAATGTAAAAAAGTTCAAAAAATAATATTGATAACACCAACAAATTCAACAACAACCTCAATATTTAAAATCACCAACAAATTCAACAAAACACTCAACTTTTAAAAACACAAACAACTTCAACAAAAAAAACCATTGATAACACCAACAAATTCAACACCAAACTCAATATTGAAAATCACCAACAAATTCAACAACATCAACATTGAAAAAAAACAACAAATTCAACAACAACCTCAACATTGAAAAACATCAATAAATTCAACAACAACCTCAACATTGAAAATCAACAACAAATTCAACAACCATCTCAACATTGAAAAATACTAAAAGTTGAAAAAATAACATTGATAACACCAACAAATTCAACAAAAACCTCAATTTTTAAAGTCACCAACAAATTCAACAGCAACCTCTACATTGAAAAACAGCAACAAATTCAGCAACAAACTCAATATTGAAAATCACCAACAAATTTATCAACAACCTCAACAATGAAAAACACCAAAAAATTTAACAAAAACCTCAACATTGAAAAATACCAACAAATTCAACAACAACCTCAACAAGTTCAAAAAATAACGCTGATAACGCCAACAAATTCAGCAACAAACTCAATATTGCAAATCACCAACAAATACAACAACATCAATATTGAAAAACACCAATAAATTAAACAACAACCTCAATATTTAAAAAACAAACAAATTAAGAACAAGCTCAACTTTCTAAACTACAAAAAAGTTCAAAAAATAACATAGATAACACCAACAGATTGAACAACAACCTCAACATTGAAAAACACCAACAAATTTTACAACAACCTCAACAATTAAAAACAAAAAAATTCAACAACAACCTCAACATTGAAAAAACACCAACAAATTCAACGACAAGCTCAACTTTCAAAAATACAAAAAAATTTAAAAAGAACATTTATAACACCAACAAATTCAACAACAACCTCAATATTGACAGTTACCAACAAATTCAACAACAACCTCAACTTTTAAAAGAACAGATAAAGTTCAAAAAAAATTTGATAACACCAACAAATTCAACAATAAATTCAATATTGAAAGCCAAGAACATATTCAGCAACAACCTCAATATTGAAAGTCACCAACAAATTCAACAACAACCTCAATATTGAAAAACACAAACAACTTCACCAACCTCAATATTGAAAGTCACCAACAAATTCAACAACAACCTCAACATTGAAAAACATCAACATATTGATCAATAACCTCAACGATGAAAAAAACCAATAAATTTAACAACAAAACTCAACATTGAAAAACACCAACAAATTCAACAACAACCTAAACCTTTAAAACTACAAAATAGTTCAAAAAATAACATTGATTACACCAAAAAATTCAACAACAACCTCAATATTGAAAAACACCCACAAATTCAACCACAACCTTAACTTTTAAAAATAAAAATTTATTCAACAAAAAACTTTGATAACACCAACAAATTCAACAACATCCTCATAATTGAAAATCACCAACAAATTCAGCAACAATCTCAACAATGAAAAACACCAAAAAATTAAACAACAACCACGACATTTAAAAAAAATAAAAAATTCAACAACAACAGCGAAATTGAAAAATACCAACAAATTCAACAACAACATCAACAATAAAAAATACAAAAAAATTCAAAAAATAACATTGATAACACCAACAAATTCAACAACAACATCTACATTGAAAAACAACAACAAATTCAACAACAACCTCAATATTGAAAATCACCAACAAATTCGACAACCTCAACACTGAATATCACCAAAAATACAGCTACAACCTCTACTTTGAAAAACAGAAAACAGTTAAGAGAAAAACCGTTCATAACACCCACAAATTCAACAACAACCTCTACATTGAAAATCACCAACAAATTCAAAGAACTCAACTTTGAAAAACACCAACAAATTAAACAACAACCACAACTCTTAAAAGAAAGAAAAGTTCAACAATATAAACATTGATAACACCAATAAATTCAACAACAACCCCAACTTTTAAAAATACAAACAAGTTCAACAAAATAAACATTGATGACACTATCCAATTCAACATCAAACTCAACATTTAAAATCACCAACAAATTCAGCAACCTCAACACTGAAAATCACCAACAAATTCAACAACAACCTCAATATTGAAAATCAACAACAAATTCAACAACAACCTCAACATTGAAAAACACCAACAAATTTAACAACAAACTCAACACTGAAAACAACAAAAAATTCAACAATAACCTCAACAATGAAAAACACTAAAAAAACTCAACAACAACCGCAACATTGAAAAATACCAACAAGTTCAACAACAACCTCAGAATTGAAAAATAAAAAAAAGTTCAAAAAATAACATTGATAACACCAACAAATTTAACAACAAACTCAATATTGAAAATCAACAACAAATTCAACAACCTCAACACTGAATATCACCAACAGATTCAGCAACAATCTCAACTTGGAAACAACAGCTCAAAAAAAAACCATTGATAACACCAACAAATTCAACAACAACCTCAATATTGAATATCACCAACAAATTCAACGACCTCAACTTTCAAAAACACCAACATATTCAACAATCTCAACTTTTAAAAATACAAACAAGTTCATCAAAAAAAATTGATAACACCAACAAATTCAACAACAAACTCAATGTTGTTAATCACCAACAAATTCAACAACAACCTCAACATTGAAAAACGCCAACAAATTCAACAACAACCTCAACACTGAATATCACCAACAAATTCATCAACAACCTCAGTATAGAAAATCACCAGCAATTTTAAAAGCCTCAACATTGAAAAACACACAAAAGTTAAAAAAATATATTAATAAAACCAACAAATTCATCAACAACGTCAACTTTGAAAAACAATATAAAATTCAGCAACAAACTCAATTGTAAAAACTACAAAAAAGTTCAACAAAATAAAGATTGACAACACCCACAAATTCTACTACAACCTCAATCTTGAAAATCACCAACAAATTCAACAACAACCTAAATATCGATAATCAACAACAAATTCAACAACAACCTCAACAATGAAAACACCAAAAAAATCAACAAAATCCTCACCACTTAAAAACATCAACACTTTCAACAACAACGTCAAATTTTGAAAGTACCAACAAGTTAAAAAAAACATTGATGACACCCACAAATTTAACAACAACCTCAACATTGTAAAACACTAACAAATTCAACAACAACCTCAACTTTTAAAAGTACAAAAAAGTTCAAAACAGAATACTGATAACACCAACAAATTAAACAAAAACCTCAATATTGATAATCACCAGCAATTTCAACAAGCTCAACACAGAATATCACCAACAAATTCAACAACAACCTCAATATTGAAAATTACCAAGAAATTCAACGACCTCAACTTAGAAAAACAACAACAAATTCAACAATAAACTCAACATTGAAAAACACCATCAAATTCAACAATAAACTCAACATTGAAAAACACCATCAAATTCAACAACAACCTCAACATGGAAAAACACCAACAAATTCAACAACAAGCTAAATAATGAAAAACACCAATAAATTCAACAGCAGCCTCAACATTGAAAAACGCCAACAAATTCAACAAGCTCTACATTGAATATCACCAACAAATTCAGCAACATCAACTTTTAAAAATACAAACAAGTTCAACAAAAAAACATTGATAACACCAACAAATGCAACAATAAAATCAATGTTGAAAATCACCAACAAATTCAACAACCTCAACATTGAAAACCACCATCAAATTCACCAACCACCTTAAGTTTAAAAATGACGAACAAGTTCAACAAAAAATATTGCTAAATCCAACAAATTCAACAACAACCTCAACATTGAAAATCACCAACAAATTCAACAACAACCTCAACATTGAAAATCACCAACAAATTCAACAAAAACCTCAACAAAGAAAAACGCCAAAAAATTCAACAACAACCATAACATTGTAAAATAACAACAAATTCAACAACAACCTCAACATTGAAAAATACAAAAAAGTTCAAAAAATAATGTCGATAACACCAACAAATTCAAAAACAACCTCAATATTGAAATTCACCGACAAATTCAAAAACAACCTCAATATTGAAAAACGCCAACAAATTCAACAACAAACTCAACATTTAAAAATACAAGCAACTTCAACAAAAAAACATTGATAACACCAACAAATTCAACAAAAAACTCAATATTGGAAATCACCAACAAATTCAACAACATCAACATTGCAAAAAACCACCAAATTCAACAACAACCTCAACATTGAAAAACAAAAATAAATTCAACAACAACCACAACATTGAAAAACACCAACATATTCAACAACATGCTCAACTTTCAAAAATACAAAAAAGTTCAAAAAAGAACATTAATAACACCAACAAATTCAACAACAAACTCAATATTGAAAATCACCAACAAATTCAACAAAATCAACATTGAAAAACACGAACAAATTCAACAACACCCTCAACATTGAAAAATACCAAAAGATTCAACAACAACCTCAACATTGAAAAACACCAATAAATTCAACAACAACCTCAACATTGAAAAACAGCAACAAACTCAACTACAACTTTGCAAAATACAAAAAAGGTCAAAAAAGAACATTGATAACACCAACAAATTCAATAACAACCTTAAAATTCAATGTCACCAACAAATTCAACACCAACTCAACATTGAAAAACACCAACAAATTCAACAACAACCTCAATATTGAAAGACACCAACAAATTCAACAACAGCCTGAACATTGAATAACACCAACAACTTCAACAACCTAAACAATGAAAAAGAACAAAATATTCAACAACAACCTCAACATTGAAAAATACAAAAAAGTTCAAAAAAGAACATTATAACACAAACAAATTCAACAACAATCTCAATATTGAAAATCACCAACAAATTCAAGAAAATCAACATTGAAAAACACCAACAAATTCAACAACAACCTCAACACAGAAAAACACCAAAAAATGCAACAACAACCTCAACATTGAAAAACACCAACAAATTCAACCAGAACTCAAAATTGAAAAATAATAAAAAGTTGAAAAAATAACATTGATAATAGCAACAAATTCAACAACAACCTCAACATTGAAAAATAAGAACAAATTCAACAACCTCAACATTGAAAAATACAAAAAAGTCCAAAAAATAACATTGATAACACCAACAAATTCAACAACAACCACAATATTGGAAATCACATACAAATTCTACAACAACCTCATCATTGATTAACACCTACAAATTCAACATCAACCTCAACATTGCAATAATGCAAAGCAGTTCAATAAAAACAATGATAACACCAAAAAATTCAACAATAACCTCAAAATGAAAATCACCAACAAATTCAACAACAACCTCAACATTGAAAAAAGCCACCCAATTCAACAACAAACTAAGCTTTTAAAAATACAAACAACTTCAACAACAAAAGATTGATAACACCAACAAATTCAACAACAAACTCAATATTGAAAATAACCAACAAATTCAACAACATCAACACTGCAAAAAACCAACAAATTCAACAAGAATCTCAACATTCAAACACACCAAAAAATTCAACAACAACCATAACATTGAAAAACACCAACATATTCAACAACATGCTCAACTTTCAAAAATACAAAAAAGTTCAAAAAAGAACATGAATAACACCAACAAATTCAACAACAAACTCAATATTGAAAATCACCAACAAATTCAACAAAATCAACATTGAAAAACACGAACAAATTCAACAACACCCTCAACATTGAAAAATACCAAAAGATTCAACAACAACCTCAACATTGAAAAACACCAATAAATTCAACAACAACCTCAACATTGAAAAAAAGCAACAAACTCAATTACAACTTTGCAAAATACAAAAAAGGTCAAAAAAGAACATTGATAACACCAACAAATTCAATAACAACCTTAAAATTCAATGTCACCAACAAATTCAACACCAACTCAACATTGAAAAACACCAACAAATTCAACAACAACCTCAATATTGAAAGACACCAACAAATTCAACAACAGCCTGAACATTGAATAACACCAACAACTTCAACAACCTAAACAATGAAAAACAACAAAATATTCAACGACAACCTCAACATTGAAAAATACAAAAAAGTTCAAAAAAGAACATTATAACACAAACAAATTCAACAACAATCTCAATATTGAAAATCACCAACAAATTCAACAAAATCAACATTGAAAAACACCAACAAATTCAACAACAACCTCAACACAGAAAAACACCAAAAAATGCAACAACAACCTCAACATTGATAAACACCAACAAATTCAACCAGAACTCAAAATTGAAAAATAAAAAAAAGTTGCAAAAATAACATTGATAATAGCAACAAATTCAACATCAACCTCAACATTGAAAAATAAGAACAAATTCAACAACCTCAACATTGAAAAATACAAAAAAGTCCAAAAAATAACATTGATAACACCAACAAATTCAACAACAACCACAATATTGGAAATCACATACAAATTCTACAACAACCTCATCATTGATTAACACCTACAAATTCAACATCAACCTCAACATTGCAATAATGCAAAGCAGTTCAATAAAAACATTGATAACACCAACAAATTCAACAATAACCTCGAAATGAAAATCACCAACAAATTCGACAACAACCTCAACATTGAAAAAAGCCACGCAATTCAACAACAAACTAAGCTTTTAAAAATACAAACAACTTCAACAAAAAAAGATTGATAACACCAACAAATTCAACAACAAACTCAATATTGAAAATAACCAACAAATTCAACAACATCAACAATGCAAAAAACCAACAAATTCAACAAGAATCTCAACATTCAAACACACCAAAAAATTCAACAACAACCACAACATTGAAAAACACCAACAAATTCAACAACAAGAACAACTTTCAAAAATAAAAAAAAGTTTAAAAAAGAACATTGATAACACCAACAAATTCAAAAACAACCTCAATATTGAAAGTCACCAACAAATTCAACAACAACCTCAACATTGAAAAACACCAACAAATTCAATTTCAACTTTGAAAAATACAAAAAATTTCAAAAAAGAACATTGATAACACCAACAAATTCAACAACAACCTCAATATTGAATAACACCAACAAATTCAACAACAACCTCAATATTGAAAGACACCAATAAATTCAACAACAAGCTCAACAAAGAAAAACTCCAACAAATTCAACAGCAACCACAACATTTAAAAATAACAACAAATTCAACAACAACCTCAACATTGAAAAATACAAAAAAGTTCAAAAAATAACGTTGATAACACCAACAAATTCAAAAACAACCTCAATATTGAAATTCACCGACAAATTCAAAAACAACCTCAACATTGAAAAATGCCAACAAATTCAACAACAAACTCAATATTGGAAATCACCAACAAATTCAACAGCATCAAGATTGCAAAAAAATACCAAATTCAACAACAACCTCATCATTGAAAAACACCAACATATTCAACAACATGCTCAACTTTGCAAAATACAAAAAAGGTCAAAAAAGAACATTGATAACACTAACAAATTCAATAACAACCTTAAAATTCAACGTCACCAACAAATTCAACACCAACTCAACATTGAAAAACACCAACAAATTCAACTACAACCTCAACATTGAATAACACCAACAACTTCAATAACCTCAACAATGAAAAACAACAAAATATTCAACAACAACCTCAACATTGAAAAATACAAAAAAGTTCAAAAAATAACATTAATAACACCAACAAATTCAACAACAATCTCAATATTGAAAATCACCAACAAATTCAACAGAATCGACATTGAAAAACACCAACAAATTCAACAACAACCTCAACAATGAAAAACGCCAAAAAATGCAACAACAACCTCAACACTGAAAAACACCAACAAATTCAACCAGAACTCAAAATTGAAAAATACTAAAAAGTTCAAAAAATAACATTGATAATAGCAACAAATTCAACAACAACCTCAACATTGAAAAATAAGAACAAATTCAACAACCTCAACACTGAAAAATATAAAAAAGTCCAAAAAGTATCATTGATAACACCAACAAATTCAACAACAACCACAATATTGGAAATCACCAACAAATTCAACAACAACCTCAACATTGAATAACACCTAAAAATACAACATCAACCTCAACAATACATAATGCAAACAAGTTCAATAAACAACAGTGATAACACCAACAAATTCAACAATAACCTCAAAATGAAAATCACCAACAAATTCAACAACAACCTCAACATTGAAAAACGTCACCCAATTCAACAACAAACTAAGCTTTTAAAAATACAAACAACTTCAACAAAAAAAGATTGATAACACCAACAAATTCAACAACAAACTCAATATTGAAAATAACCAACAAATTCAACAACATCAACATTGCAAAACCCAACAAATTCAACTAGAATCTCAACATTGAAAAACACCAATAAATTCAACAACAACCACAACATTGAAAAACACCAACAAATTCAACAACTAGATCAACTTTCAAAAATAAAAAAAAGTTTAAAAAAGAACATTGATAACACCAACAAATTCAAAAACTACCTCAAAATTAAAAGTCACCAACAAATTCAACAACAACCTCAATATTGAAAGATACCAACAAATTCAACAACAACCTCAACAAAGAAAAACATCAACAAATTCAACAACATCAACATTGCAAAAAAACACCAAATTCAACAACAACCTCAACATTGCAAAAAACCACCAAATTCAACAACAACCACAACATTGAAAAACACCAACATATCAACAACATGCTCAACTTTCAAAAAAATCAAAAAAGTTCAAAAAAGAACATTAATAACACCAACAAATTCAACAACAAACTCAATATTGAAAATCACCAACAAATTCAACATCAACCTCAACATTGAAAAATACAGAAAAGTTCAATAAATAACATTGTAACACCAACAAATTCAACAACAACCTCCATATTGAAAATCATCAACAAATTCAACAACAACCTCAACATTGAAAAACACCAACAAATTCAACAACAACCTCAATATTGAAAATCACCAACAAATTCGACAACCTCAACACTGAATATCACCAACAAATTCAGCAACAACCTGAACTTTGAAAAACACCAAAAAGTTAAGAAAAAAACCATTCATAACACCAACAAATTCAAGAACAACCTCAATATTGAAAATCACCAACAAATTCAAAAACTCAACTTTGTAAAACACCAACAAATTAAACAAAAACCTCAACTTTTAAAAGTAAGAAAAGTTCAACAATATAAACATTGATAACACCAATAAATTCAACAACAACCTCAGCTTTAAAAAATACAAACAAGTTCACCAAAATAAACATTGATGACACTCTACAATTCAACAACAACCTCAACATTTAAAATCACCAACAATTTCAGCAACCTCGACAGTGAAAATCACCAACAAATTCAACAACAACCTCAATATTGAAAGACACCAACAAATTCAACTACAACCTGAACATTGAATAACACCAACAACTTCAATAACCTCAACAATGAAAAACAACAAAATATTCAACAACAACCTCAACATTGAAAAATACAAAAAAGTTCAAAAAATAACATTAATAACACCAACAAATTCAACAACAATCTCAATATTGAAAATCACCAACAAATTCAACAGAATCGACATTGAAAAACACCAACAAATTCAACAACAACCTCAACAATGAAAAACACCAAAAAATGCAACAACAACCTCAACACTGAAAAACACCAACAAATTCAACCAGAACTCAAAATTGAAAAATACTAAAAAGTTCAAAAAATAACATTGATAATAGCAACAAATTCAACAACAACCTCAACATTGAAAAATAAGAACAAATTCAACAACCTCAACACTGAAAAATATAAAAAAAGTCCAATAAATAACATTGATAACACCAACAAATTCAACAACAACCACAATATTGGAAATCACCAACAAATTCAACAACAACCTCAACATTGAGTAACACCTAAAAATACAACATCAACCTCAACAATACATAATGCAAACAAGTTCAATAAACAACAGTGATAACACCAACAAATTCAACAATAACCTCAAAATGAAAATCACCAACAAATTCAACAACAACCTCAACATTGAAAAACGTCACCCAATTCAACAACAATCTAAGCTTTTAAAAATACAAACAACTTCAACAAAAAAAGATTGATAACACCAACAAATTCAACAACAAACTCAATATTGAAAATAACCAACAAATTCAACAACATCAACATTGCAAAACCCAACAAATTCAACTAGAATCTCAACATTGAAAAACACCAATAAATTCAACAACAACCACAACATTGAAAAACACCAACAAATTCAACAACTAGATCAACTTTCAAAAATAAAAAAAAGTTTAAAAAAGAACATTGATAACACCAACAAATTCAAAAACTACCTCAATATTAAAAGTCACCAACAAATTCAACAACAACCTCAATATTGAAAGATACCAACAAATTCAACAACAACCTCAACAAAGAAAAACATCAACAAATTCAACAACATCAACATTGCAAAAAAACACCAAATTCAACAACAACCTCAACATTGCAAAAAACCACCAAATTCAACAACAACCACAACATTGAAAAACACCAACATATCAACAACATGCTCAACTTTCAAAAAAATCAAAAAAGTTCAAAAAAGAACATTAATAACACCAACAAATTCAACAACAAACTCAATATTGAAAATCACCAACAAATTCAACATCAACCTCAACATTGAAAAATACAGAAAAGTTCAATAAATAACATTGTAACACCAACAAATTCAACAACAACCTCCATATTGAAAATCATCAACAAATTCAACAACAACCTCAACATTGAAAAACACCAACAAATTCAACAACAACCTCAATATTGAAAATCACCAACAAATTCGACAACCTCAACACTGAATATCACCAACAAATTCAGCAACAACCTCAATATTGAAAATCACCAACAAATTCGACAACCTCAACACTGAATATCACCAACAAATACAGCAACAACCTGAACTTTGAAAAACACCAAAAAGTTAAGAAAAAAACCATTCATAACAACAACAAATTCAAGAACAACCTCAATATTGAAAATCACCAACAAATTCAAAAACTCAACTTTGTAAAGCACCAACAAATTAAACAAAAACCTCAACTTTTAAAAGTAAGAAAAGTTCAACAATATAAACATTGATAACACCCATAAATTCAACAACAACCTCAGCTTTAAAAAATACAAACAAGTTCACCAAAATAAACATTGATGACACTCTACAATTCAACAACAACCTCAACATTTAAAATCACCAACAATTTCAGCAACCTCGACAGTGAAAATCACCAACAAATTCAACAACAACATCAACATTGAAAAACAATAAAAAATTCAGCAACAACCTCAACTTTTAAAACGACAAAAAAATTAAACGAAATAAATATTGACATCACCAACAAATTGAACGACAAACTCAATATTGAAAATCAATAACAAATTCAACAACAACCTCAACATTGAAAAACACCAGCAAATTTAATGAGAAACTCAACAATAAAAACAACAAAAAATTCAGCAAAAACCTCACCATTGAAAAAGACCATCAAATTCAACTACAACCTCAACCTTGAAAAACACCAACAAATTCAACAATAACCTAAACAATGAAAAACTTTAAAAAAACTTTACAACAACCGCAACATTCAAAAGTACCTAGAAGTTCAACAACAACCTCAGAATTGAAAAATACAAAAAAGTTCAAAAAATAACATTGATAACACCAACAAATTCAACAACAACTTCAACATTGAAAATCACCAACAAATTCAACAACCTCAACACTGAATATCACCAACCAACTCAGCAACAATCTCAACTTTGAAAAAAAAAGTTCAAAAAAAACCATTGATAACAACAACAAATTCAACAACAACCTCAATATTGAGTATCACCAACAAATTCAACGAACTCAATTTTCAAAAACACCAACAAATTCAACAACCTCAACTTTTAAAAAGACAATCAAGTTCAACAAAAAAATATTGTTAACACCAACAAATTCAACAACAAACTCAATATTGTTAATCACCAACAAATTCAACAACAACCTCAACATTGAAAAGCACCAACAAATGCAACAACCTCAACATTGAAAAACACCAACAAATTCAACAACAACCTCAACATTGATAAACACCAACAAATTCAACAACAACCTCAACATTGAAAAACACCAACAAATTCAACAACAACCTCAACATTGAAAAACACCTAAAAATTCAACAACAACCTTAACTTTTAAAAATACAAACAAGTTCAACAAAAGACATTGATAACAGCAAGAAATTCAACAACAACCTCAACAAAGAAAAACACCAAAAAATTCAACAACAACCTCAACAATGAAAAACACCGACAAATTTAACAACAACCTGAACATTGAAAAAACACCAACAACTTCAACAACCTCAACAATGAAAAGCAACAAAAAATTCAACAACAACCGCAACATTGAAAAATACAAAAAAGTTCAAAAAATAACATTGATAACGCCAACAAATTCAACAACAAACTAAATGTCGAAAATCACCAACAAATTCAAACACATCAACATTGAAAAACACCAATAAATTAAACAACAAACTCAACATTGAAAAACACCAACAGGTTCAAGAAGAAGCTCAACTTTCTAAAATACAAAAAAGTTCAAAAAATAACATGGATAACACCAACAAATTCAACAACAACCTCAAATTTGAAAAACACCAAAAAATTTAACAACATCCTCAACAATTAAAAACAAAAAAATTCAACAACAACATCAACATTGAAAAAACACCAACAAATTCAACAAGCTCAACATTTAAAAATACAAAAAAGTTTTAAAAAGAACATTTCAAACACCAACAAATGCAACAACAACCTCAACTTTTAAAAGAACAGAAAAAGTTCAAAAAAAACATAGATAACCTAAACTTCAACTTTGAATAATACAGAAAAGTTCAAAAAATAACATTGATAACAGCAACAAATTCAACAACAACCTGAACATTGAAATACACCAACACATTCAACCAGAACCTCAAAATTGAAAAACACCAACAAATTCAGCAACAACCACAACATTGAAAAATACCAACAAATTCAACAACCTCAACATTGAAAAATACAAAAAAGTCCAAAAAATAACATTGATAACACCAACAAATTCAACAACAACCTCAACATTGAAAAATACCAACAAAGTCAACAACAACCTCAATATTGAAAAACACCAACAAATTCAACAACAACCTCAATATTGAAAAACACCAACAAATTCAACAACAACCTCAATATTGAAAAACACCAACAAATTCTACAACAACCTCAACATTGAAAAACACCAACAAATTCAACAACAACCTCAATATTGAAAATCACCAACAAATTCGACAACCTCAACACTGAATATCACCAACAAATACAGCAACAACCTGAACTTTGAAAAACACCAAAAAGTTAAGAAAAAAACCATTCATAACAACAACAAATTCAAGAACAACCTCAATATTGAAAATCACCAACAAATTCAAAAACTCAACTTTGTAAAGCACCAACAAATTAAACAAAAACCTCAACTTTTAAAAGTAAGAAAAGTTCAACAATATAAACATTGATAACACCCATAAATTCAACAACAACCTCAGCTTTAAAAAATACAAACAAGTTCACCAAAATAAACATTGATGACACTCTACAATTCAACAACAACCTCAACATTTAAAATCACCAACAATTTCAGCAACCTCGACAGTGAAAATCACCAACAAATTCAACAACAACATCAACATTGAAAAACAATAAAAAATTCAGCAACAACCTCAACTTTTAAAACGACAAAAAAATTAAACGAAATAAATATTGACATCACCAACAAATTGAACGACAAACTCAATATTGAAAATCAATAACAAATTCAACAACAACCTCAACATTGAAAAACACCAGCAAATTTAATGAGAAACTCAACAATAAAAACAACAAAAAATTCAGCAAAAACCTCACCATTGAAAAAGACCATCAAATTCAACTACAACCTCAACCTTGAAAAACACCAACAAATTCAACAATAACCTAAACAATGAAAAACTTTAAAAAAAACTTTACAACAACCGCAACATTCAAAAGTACCTAGAAGTTCAACAACAACCTCAGAATTGAAAAATACAAAAAAGTTCAAAAAATAACATTGATAACACCAACAAATTCAACAACAACTTCAACATTGAAAATCACCAACAAATTCAACAACCTCAACACTGAATATCACCAACCAACTCAGCAACAATCTCAACTTTGAAAAAAAAAGTTCAAAAAAAACCATTGATAACAACAACAAATTCAACAACAACCTCAATATTGAGTATCACCAACAAATTCAACGAACTCAATTTTCAAAAACACCAACAAATTCAACAACCTCAACTTTTAAAAAGACAATCAAGTTCAACAAAAAAATATTGTTAACACCAACAAATTCAACAACAAACTCAATATTGTTAATCACCAACAAATTCAACAACAACCTCAACATTGAAAAGCACCAACAAATGCAACAACCTCAACATTGAAAAACACCAACAAATTCAACAACAACCTCAACATTGATAAACACCAACAAATTCAACAACAACCTCAACATTGAAAAACACCAACAAATTCAACAACAACCTCAACATTGAAAAACACCTAAAAATTCAACAACAACCTTAACTTTTAAAAATACAAACAAGTTCAACAAAAGACATTGATAACAGCAAGAAATTCAACAACAACCTCAACAAAGAAAAACACCAAAAAATTCAACAACAACCTCAACAATGAAAAACACCGACAAATTTAACAACAACCTGAACATTGAAAAAACACCAACAACTTCAACAACCTCAACAATGAAAAGCAACAAAAAATTCAACAACAACCGCAACATTGAAAAATACAAAAAAGTTCAAAAAATAACATTGATAACGCCAACAAATTCAACAACAAACTAAATGTCGAAAATCACCAACAAATTCAAACACATCAACATTGAAAAACACCAATAAATTAAACAACAAACTCAACATTGAAAAACACCAACAGGTTCAAGAAGAAGCTCAACTTTCTAAAATACAAAAAAGTTCAAAAAATAACATGGATAACACCAACAAATTCAACAACAACCTCAAATTTGAAAAACACCAAAAAATTTAACAACATCCTCAACAATTAAAAACAAAAAAATTCAACAACAACAACATCAACATTGAAAAAACACCAACAAATTCAACAAGCTCAACATTTAAAAATACAAAAAAGTTTTAAAAAGAACATTTCAAACACCAACAAATGCAACAACAACCTCAACTTTTAAAAGAACAGAAAAAGTTCAAAAAAAACATAGATAACCTAATCTTCAACTTTGAATAATACAGAAAAGTTCAAAAAATAACATTGATAACAGCAACAAATTCAACAACAACCTGAACATTGAAATACACCAACACATTCAACCAGAACCTCAAAATTGAAAAACATCAACAAATTCAACAACCTCAATATTGAAAATCCCCAACAAATTCAACAGCAACCTCAATATTGAAAGACATCAACAAATTCAACAACAACCTCAACATTCAAAATCACCAACAAATTCAACAACATCCATATTGAAAATTACCAAACCATTCAACAATAACGTTAACATTGTAAATCGCCAACAAATTCAACAACAACCTCAACATTTAAAAGAAGAGAAAAAGTTCAAAAAAAACATAGACAACACCAACAAATTTAACAACATCCTCAATATTGAAAGTCACCAAGAAATTCAACAACTTCAATATTGAAAATCACCAGCAAATTCAACAACGAGCTCAATATTGAAAATCACAAACAAATTCAACAACAACCTCAACATTAAAAAAAAACAACTTCAACATCCTCAACAATTAAAAACACCGAAAAATACAACAACAACCGCAACATTGAAAAACACCAACAAATTCAGCGACCTCAACAATGAAAAACACCAACAAATTCAACAAAAACCTCAACATTGATAAAAACCAACAAATTCAACAACAACCTCAACATTGTAAAACGCCAACAAATTCAACAACAACCTCAACATTGAAAATCACCAACAAATTCAACAACAACCTCAACATTGAAAATCACCAACAAATTCAACAACAACCTGAACACTGAAAATCACCAACAAATTCAACAACAACCTCAACATTGAAAATCACCAACAAATTCAACAACAACCTCAACATTGAAAATCACCAACAACTTCAACAACAACCTCAACAATGAAAAACATGAACAAATTCAACAACAACCTCAACATTGAAAAACACCAACAACTTCAACAACCTCAACAATGAAAAACACCTGAAAAATCAACAACCGCAACATTGAAAAATACAAAAAAGGTCAAAAAATAACTTTTCTAACACCAACAAATTCAACAACAACCTCAATGTTGAAAATCACCAACAAATTCAACAACAACCTCAACATTGAAAATCACCAACAAATTCAACAACAAACTCAACATTGAAAATCACCAACAAATTCAACAACAACCTCAACTTTTAAAAGAAGAGAAAAAGTTCAAAAAAAAAATTCATAACATCAACAAATTCAACAACAACCTCAACAATGAAAAATACAAAAAAGTTCAAAAAATAACATTGATAACACCAACAAATTCACAACAACCTTAACATTGAAAACTACAAAAAATTTCAAAAAATAACATTGATCACAGAAACAATTTCAGCCACAAACTCAACATTGAAAAAAACCTACAAATTCAACAACAAGCTCAACATTGAAAAACACCAACAAATTCAACAACAACCTCAATATTGAAAGACACCAATAAACTCAAAAACAACCTCAACATTGAAAATCACCCAACAAATTCAACAACTTCAACATTGAAAATCGCCAACAAATTCAACAACAACATCAACATTGAAAAACGCCAACAAATTCAACAAGAACCTCAATATTGAAAATCACCAACAAATTCAACAACAAGTTCAACATTGAAAAAAAACATCAAATTCAACTACAACCTCAACATTGAAAAACACCAACGAATTCAACAACAACCGCAACATTGAAAAACACCAACAAATTCAACAACAACCTCAACAATGATAAACACCAACAAATTCAACAACAACCTCAACATTGAAAAACACCAACAACTTCAACAACCTCAACAATGAAAAATCCCAGAAAAATAAACAACCGCAACATTGAAAAATACAATAAAGTTCAAAAAATAACATTGATAACACCAACAATTTCAACATTAAACTCAACATTGAAAATCACGAACAAATTCAACAACCACCTCAACATTGAAAAAACCAACAAATACATCAACAAGCTCAACGTTGAAAAACACAAACAAATTCAACAACAACGTCAACATTGAAAAACACCGACAAATTCAACAAAAATCTCAACATTGAAAAAAACCAACAAATTCAACAAAAAGCTCAACTTTCAAAAATACAATAAATGTTCAAAAAATAACATTGATAAGAGCAACAAATTCAACAACAACCTCAACATTGAAAAACACCAAAAAATTCAACTACAACCTCAACAATGAAAAACACCAACAAATTCAACAACTACCTCAACATTCAAAAATACTAACCAATTCAACAACAACCTCAACAATGAAAAACACCAACAAATTCAACAACAACCTCAATATTGAAAGACATCAACAAATTCAAGAACAACCTCAACATTCAAAGTTACCAACAAATTCAACAACATCCATCTTGAAAATCACCAACAAATTCAACAACAACCTCAACATTGTAAAACGCCAGTAAATTCAACAACAACCTCAGTATTGAAAATCACCAACAAATTCAACTACAACCTCAACATTGAAAAACACCAACAAATTCAAAAACAACCTCAACTTTAAAAGAAGAGAAAAAGTTCAAAAAAAACATTGATAACATCAACAACTTCAACAACAACCTCAACATTGAAAAAGGCCAACAAATTCAACAGCAACCTCATAATTTAAAGTCACCAACAAATTCAACAACAACATGAACATTCAAAAACACCAGCAAATTCAACAACAAACTCAATATTGAAAAACACCAACAACTTCAACAATCTCAACAATGAAAAACACCAGAATAGTCAACAACCGCAACATCGAAAAATACAAAAAAATAAGATTCATAACACCAACAAATTCAACAACAACCTCAACGTTGAAAAGCACCAAATTTATCAACAAACTCAACGTTGAAAAACACCAACAAATTCAACTTCAACCTCAACATTGAATAACACCAACAACTTCTCCAACCTCCACAATGAAAAACATCAGAAAAATCAACAACCGCAACATTGAAAAATACAAAAAAGTTCAAAAAATAACATTGATAACACCAACAAATTCATCAGCAAACTCAATATTGAAAATTAACAACAAATTCAACAACAACCTCAACATTCAAAATCAATAACAAATTCAATAACAACGTCAACATTTAAAAAACCAACAAATTTAACAACAAGCTCAATGTTGAAAAACACCAACAAATTCATCAACAACCTCAACTTTTAAAAGAAGAGAAAAAGTTTAAAAGAAATATTGATAACACCAACAATCTCAACAAAAACCTCAACAATGAAAATCACCAACAAATTCAACAACAACCTCAACATTGAAAAACACCAAAAAATTAAACAACAACCTCAACATTGAAAAAAATCAACAAATTCAACAACAATCTCATATTTCAAAAATAAAAATAGTTCAAAAAATAACATTACTAAAACCAACATATTCAACAAAAACCTCCATATTGAAAATCACCAACAAATTCAACAAAATCAACATTTAAAAACACCAACAAATTCAACAACAACCTCAACATTGAAAAACACCAACAAATTCAACAACGATCTTCACATTGAAAAAACCCTCAATTTCACAACAAGCTCAACTTTCAAAAGTACAATAAATGTTCCAAAAATAACATTGATAACAGCAATAAATTCAACAACAACCTCAACATTGAAAAACACCAAAAAATTCAACAACAACCTTAACTTTTAAAAATACAAACAAGTTCAACAAAAATCATTGATAACACCAACAATTTCATCAAAAACCTCAACAATGACTAACATCAACAAATTGAACAACAACTGCAACATTGAAAAACAACAACAACTTCAACAACCTCAACAATGAAAAACACTAAAAATTCAACAACCGCAACATTGATAAATACCAACAAATTCAACAACAACCTCAACTTTTAAAATAAGAGAAAAAGTTCAAAAAAAACAATGATAACACCAACAAATTCAACAACAACGTCAACAATGAAAAACAGCAACAAATTCAACAACAACCTCAATATTGAAAGACATCAACAAATTCAACAACAACCTCAACAATCAAAATCATCAACAAATTCTACAACATCAATATTACAAAACACACACAAATTCAACAACAACCTCAACATTGAAAAACGCCTAAAAATTCAACAACAACCTCAATATTGAAAATCACCAACAAATTCAACAACAACTTCAACATTGAAAAACACCAACAAATTCAACAACAACCTCAACATTGAAAAACGCCAACAAATTCAACAACAACCTCAATATTGAAAGTCACCAACAAATTCAACAACAACATCAACATTGAAAAACACCAACAAATTCAACAACAACCTCAATATTGAAAGACACCAACAAATTCAACAACAACCTCAGCATTGAAAAAAGCCAACAAATTCAACAAAAAGCTCAAATTTAAAAAAAAAATAAAAGTTCAAAAAATAACATTGATAACAGCAACAATTTCAACTACAACTTCAACATTGAAAAACACCAACATATTCAACAACAACCTCAACTTTAAAAGAAGAGAAAAAGTTCAAAAAAAACATTGATAACATCAACAACATCAACAACAACTTCAACATTGAAAAACACCAACAAATTCAACAACAACCTTAATATTGACAGTCACCAACAAAATCAACAACAACATGAACATTGAAAAACACCATCAAATTCAACAACATCCTCAATATTGATAGACACCAACAAATTCAACAACAACCTCAACGTTGAAAATCACCCAACAAATTCACCAACATCTTCAACATTGAAAAAACCAACAAACTGAACTACAACCTCAACTATGAAAAACACCAACAAATTCAACAACAACCTGAAGATTGAAAAACAGCAACAACTTCAACAACCTCAACAATGAAAAACACCAGAAAAATCAACAACCGCAACATTGAAAAATACAAAAAAGTTCAAAAAATAACATTGATAACACCAACAAATTCAACAACAACCTCAACGTTGAAAAATATAAAAAAAGTTCAAAAAATAACATTGATAACACCAACAAATTCAACATCAACCTCAACATTGAAAATCACCAACAAATTCAACAGCAACCTCAACTTTTAAAAGCAGAGAAAAAGTTCAAAGAAAACATTGATAACACCTTCAAATTCAACAAAAACCTCAACAATGAAAATCACCAACAAATTCAACAACAACCTCAACATTGTAAAACACCAACAAATTCAACAACAACCTCAATATTGAAAATCACCAACAAATTCAGCTACAACCTCAACATTGAAAATCAACAACAAATTCAACAACAACCTCAACATTGAAAAACAGCAACAAATTCAACAACCTCAACATTGATAAAAACCAATAAATTCAACTACTACCTCAAAAATGAAAAACACCAAAAATCAAAAATTCAACAAAAACCTCAACAATTAAAAAAACCAACAAATTCAACAACAACCTCAACATTGAAAAACACAAAAAAATTCAACAACAACCTCAACATTGAAAAAAACCAACAAATTCAACATCAACCTCAACATTGAAAATCACCAACAAATTCAACAGCAAACTCAACTTTTAAAAGAAGAGAAAAAGTTCAAAGAAAACATTGATAACACCTTCAAATTCAACAAAAACCTCAACAATGAAAATCACCAACAAATTCAACAACAACCTCAACATTGAAAAAAATCAACAAATTCAACAACAATCTCAACTTTCAAAAATAAAAATAATTCAAAAACTAACATTTCTAACACCAACAAATTCAACAACAACCTCAATATTGAAGATCACCAACAAATTCAACAAAATAAACATTTAAAAACACCAACAATTTCAACAACAACCTCAACATTGAAAAACCAACAAATTCAAAAACTATCTCCACATTGAAATAAACCCACAAATTCAACAACAAGCTCAACTTTCAAAAGTACAATAAATGTTCAAAAAATAACATTGATAACAGCAACAAATTCGACTACAACCTCAACAATGAAGAACACCAACAAATTCAACTACAACCTCAACATTGAAAAGCAGCAACAAATTCAACAACAACCTCAACATTTCAAAGAAGAGAAAAAGTTCAAAAAAAACTTTGATAACACCAACAAATTCAACAACAACCTCAATATTGAAATTCACCAACAAACAACAGCATCAACATTGAGAAACACCAGCAAATTAATTAACAAGCTCAATATTGAAAGACACCGACAAATTCAACAAGAACCTCAACATTAAAAATCACCCAACAAATTCAATAACTTCAATATTGAAAATCACCAACAAAAACAACAACAACCTCTACATTGAAAAACGCCAATAAATTCAACAAGAACCTCAATATTGAAAATCACCAACAAATTCAACAACAACTTCAACAGTGAGAAAAAACAACAAATTCAACTACAACCTCAACAATGAAAAACACCAACAAATTCAACAACTATCTCAACATTGAAAAACACCAACAACTTCAGCAACCTCAACAATGAAAAACACCAGAAAAATAAACAACCGCAACATTTGAAAAATACAAAAAAGTTCAATAAATAACATTGATAACACCAACAAATTCAACAACAACCTCAACGTTGAAAAATACAAAAAAGTTCAAAAAATAACATTGATAACATCAACAAATTCAACATGAAACTCAATATTGAAAATTAACAACAAATTCAACAACAACCTCAACATTGAAAATCACCAACAAATTCAACAACAACCTCAACAATGAAAAAAACCAACAAATTCAACAACAATCTCAACTTTCAAAAATACAAAATGTTCAAAAAATAACATTGCTAACACCAGCAAATTCAAGAACAACCTCAGTATTGAAAATCACCAACGAATTCAACAAAATCAACATTGAAAAACACCAATAAATTCAACAACAACCTCAACATTGAAAAACAGCAATAAATTCAACAACAACCTCAACATTGAAAAACACCGACAAATTCAACAAAAAGCTCAACTTTCAAAAATACAATAAATGTTCAAAAAATAACATTGATAACAGCAACAAATTGAACTACAACCTCAACGATGAAAAACACCAACAAATTCAACAACAACCTCAACATTCAAAAATACCAACCAATTCAACAACAACTTCAACAATGAAATCCATCAACAAATTCAACAACAACCTCAATATTGAAAGACATCAACAAATTCAAGAACAACCTCAACATTCAAAGTTACCAACAAATTCAACAACATCCATATTGAAAATCACCAACAAATTCAACTACAACCTCAACATTGTAAAACGCCAGCAAATTCAACGACAACCTCAGTATTGAAAATCACCAACAAATTCAACAACAACCTCAACATTGAAAAACACCAACAAATTCAACAACAACCTCAACTTTAAAAGAAGAGAAAAAGTTCAAAAAAACATTGATAACATCAACAACTTCAACAACAACCTCAACATTGAAAAAGGCCAACAAATTCAACAACAAGCTCAACTTTCAAAAATACAATAAATGTTCAAAAAATAACATTGATAACAGCAACAAATTCAACAACAACCTCAACATTGAAAAACACCAAGAAACTCGACCTGAACCTCAACAATTAAAAACACCAACGAATTCAACAACAACCTCAACATTCAAAAATACCAACAAATTCAACATTAACCTCAACGTTGAAAAATACAGAAAAGTTCAACAAATAACATTGATAATACCAACAAATTCAACAACAACCTCAATATTGAAAATCACCAACAAATTCAACAACAACCTCAACATTGAAAAACACCAACAAATTGAACAACCTCAACTTTGAAAAACACCAACAAATTCAACAACAACCTTAACTTTTAAAAATACAAACAAGTTCAACAAAAAATATTGATAACACCAACAATTTCAACAACAACCTCAACAATGAAAAAAACCAACAAATTCAACAGCAACCTCAACTTTTAAAAGAAGAGAAAAAGTTCAAAAAAAAAATTCATAACATCAACAAATTCAACAACAACCTCAACAATGAAAAATACAAAAAAGTTCAAAAAATAACATTGATAACACCAACAAATTCACAACAACCTTAACATTGAAAACCACAAAAAATTTCAAAAAATAACATTGATCACAGAAACAATTTCAGCCACAAACTCAATATTGAAAATCAACAATAAATTTAACAACCTCAACATTGAAAAACTCCAACAAATTCAACAACAACCTTAACTTTTAAAAATACAAACAAGTTAAACAAAAATCATTGATAACACCAACAATTTCAACAACAACCTCAACAATGAATAACACCAACAAATTGAACAACAACCTCAACATTGAAAAACACCAACAACTTCAACAACCTCAACAATGAAAATAACCAAAAATTCAACAACCGCAACATTGAAAAATACCAACAAATTCAACAACAACCTCAACTTTTAAAAGAAGAGAAAAATTTCAAAAAAAGCATTGATAGCACCAACAAATTCAACAACAACGTCAACAATGAAAAACAACAACAAATTCAACAACAACCTCAACAATGAAAAATACAAAAAAGTTCAAAAAATAACATTGATAACACCAACAAATTCACAACAACCTTAACATTGAAAACCACAAAAAATTTCAAAAAATAACATTGATCACAGAAACAATTTCAGCCACAAACTCAATATTGAAAATCAACAATAAATTTAACAACCTCAACATTGAAAAACTCCAACAAATTCAACAACAACCTTAACTTTTAAAAATACAAACAAGTTAAACAAAAATCATTGATAACACCAACAATTTCAACAACAACCTCAACAATGAATAACACCAACAAATTGAACAACAACCTCAACATTGAAAAACACCAACAACTTCAACAACCTCAACAATGAAAATAACCAAAAATTCAACAACCGCAACATTGAAAAATACCAACAAATTCAACAACAACCTCAACTTTTAAAAGAAGAGAAAAATTTCAAAAAAAGCATTGATAGCACCAACAAATTCAACAACAACGTCAACAATGAATAACAACAACAAATTCAACAACAACATCAATATTGAAAGACATCAACAAATTCAATAACAACCTCAACATTCAGAATCACCAACAAATTCTACAACTTCAATATTGAAAATCACACACAAATTCAACAACATCCTCAACTTTTAAAAGAAGAGAAAAAGTTCAAAAAAAACATTGATAACACCAACAAATTCAACAACAACGTCAACATTGAAAAACGCCAACAAATTCAACCCAAATTGAACAACCTCAACATTGAAAAACACCAACAAATTCAGCAACAACCTTAACTTTTAAAAATACAAACAAAATCAACAACCACCTCAACATTGGAAAACACCAACAAATTCAACTACAACCTCAACAATGAAAAACACCAACAAATTCAACAACAACCTCAACATTCAAAAATACCAATCAATTCAACATCAACCTCAACAATGAAAAACACCATTAAATTCAACAACAACCTCAACATTGAAAAACAACAACAAATTGAACAACCTCAACATTGAAAAACACCAACAAATTAAGCAACAACCTTAACTTTTAAAAATACAAACAAAATCAACAACAACATCAACATTGAAAAACACCAATGAATTGAACAACCTCAACATTGAAAAACACCAACAAATTCAACAACAAACTAAACATTTTAAAAAAAACAACAAAAAATCATTGATCAAACCAAGAAATTCAACAAAAATCTCAACAATGAAAAACACCAACAAGTTCAACATCAACCTAAATTTTTTTAAAAAAAACAAGTTCAACAAAAAACATTGATAATACAAACAATTTCAACAACAACCTCAGCATTGAAAATCACCAACAAATTCAACAACTTCAATATTGAAAATCACCAACAAATTCAACAACAACCTCAGCATTGAAAATCACCCACAAATTCAACAACAACCACAACATTGAAAAAAAGCAAAAAATTTAAGTACAACCTCTACAATGAAAAACACCAAAAAATTCATCAACAACCGCAACATTGAAAAACACCAACAAATTCAACAACAATCTCAACAATGAGAAACACCTACAAATTCAACAACAACCTCAACATTGAAAATCACCAACAAATTCAACAACAACCTCAACAATGAAAAAAACCAACAAATTCAACAACAATCTCAACTTTCAAAAATACAAAATGTTCAAAAAATAACATTGCTAACACCAGCAAATTCAAGAACAACCTCAGTATTGAAAATCACCAACGAATTCAACAAAATCAACATTGAAAAACACCAATAAATTCAACAACAACCTCAACATTGAAAAACAGCAATAAATTCAACAACAACCTCAACATTGAAAAACACCGACAAATTCAACAAAAAGCTCAACTTTCAAAAATACAATAAATGTTCAAAAAATAACATTGATAACAGCAACAAATTGAACTACAACCTCAACGATGAAAAACACCAACAAATTCAACAACAACCTCAACATTCAAAAATACCAACCAATTCAACAACAACTTCAACAATGAAATCCATCAACAAATTCAACAACAACCTCAATATTGAAAGACATCAACAAATTCAAGAACAACCTCAACATTCAAAGTTACCAACAAATTCAACAACATCCATATTGAAAATCACCAACAAATTCAACTACAACCTCAACATTGTAAAACGCCAGCAAATTCAACGACAACCTCAGTATTGAAAATCACCAACAAATTCAACAACAACCTCAACATTGAAAAACACCAACAAATTCAACAACAACCTCAACTTTAAAAGAAGAGAAAAAGTTCAAAAAAACATTGATAACATCAACAACTTCAACAACAACCTCAACATTGAAAAAGGCCAACAAATTCAACAACAAGCTCAACTTTCAAAAATACAATAAATGTTCAAAAAATAACATTGATAACAGCAACAAATTCAACAACAACCTCAACATTGAAAAACACCAAGAAACTCGACCTGAACCTCAACAATTAAAAACACCAACGAATTCAACAACAACCTCAACATTCAAAAATACCAACAAATTCAACATTAACCTCAACGTTGAAAAATACAGAAAAGTTCAACAAATAACATTGATAATACCAACAAATTCAACAACAACCTCAATATTGAAAATCACCAACAAATTCAACAACAACCTCAACATTGAAAAACACCAACAAATTGAACAACCTCAACTTTGAAAAACACCAACAAATTCAACAACAACCTTAACTTTTAAAAATACAAACAAGTTCAACAAAAAATATTGATAACACCAACAATTTCAACAACAACCTCAACAATGAAAAAAACCAACAAATTCAACAGCAACCTCAACTTTTAAAAGAAGAGAAAAAGTTCAAAAAAAAAATTCATAACATCAACAAATTCAACAACAACCTCAACAATGAAAAATACAAAAAAGTTCAAAAAATAACATTGATAACACCAACAAATTCACAACAACCTTAACATTGAAAACCACAAAAAATTTCAAAAAATAACATTGATCACAGAAACAATTTCAGCCACAAACTCAATATTGAAAATCAACAATAAATTTAACAACCTCAACATTGAAAAACTCCAACAAATTCAACAACAACCTTAACTTTTAAAAATACAAACAAGTTAAACAAAAATCATTGATAACACCAACAATTTCAACAACAACCTCAACAATGAATAACACCAACAAATTGAACAACAACCTCAACATTGAAAAACACCAACAACTTCAACAACCTCAACAATGAAAATAACCAAAAATTCAACAACCGCAACATTGAAAAATACCAACAAATTCAACAACAACCTCAACTTTTAAAAGAAGAGAAAAATTTCAAAAAAAGCATTGATAGCACCAACAAATTCAACAACAACGTCAACAATGAAAAACAACAACAAATTCAACAACAACCTCAACAATGAAAAATACAAAAAAGTTCAAAAAATAACATTGATAACACCAACAAATTCACAACAACCTTAACATTGAAAACCACAAAAAATTTCAAAAAATAACATTGATCACAGAAACAATTTCAGCCACAAACTCAATATTGAAAATCAACAATAAATTTAACAACCTCAACATTGAAAAACTCCAACAAATTCAACAACAACCTTAACTTTTAAAAATACAAACAAGTTAAACAAAAATCATTGATAACACCAACAATTTCAACAACAACCTCAACAATGAATAACACCAACAAATTGAACAACAACCTCAACATTGAAAAACACCAACAACTTCAACAACCTCAACAATGAAAATAACCAAAAATTCAACAACCGCAACATTGAAAAATACCAACAAATTCAACAACAACCTCAACTTTTAAAAGAAGAGAAAAATTTCAAAAAAAGCATTGATAGCACCAACAAATTCAACAACAACGTCAACAATGAATAACAACAACAAATTCAACAACAACATCAATATTGAAAGACATCAACAAATTCAATAACAACCTCAACATTCAGAATCACCAACAAATTCTACAACTTCAATATTGAAAATCACACACAAATTCAACAACATCCTCAACTTTTAAAAGAAGAGAAAAAGTTCAAAAAAAACATTGATAACACCAACAAATTCAACAACAACGTCAACATTGAAAAACGCCAACAAATTCAACCCAAATTGAACAACCTCAACATTGAAAAACACCAACAAATTCAGCAACAACCTTAACTTTTAAAAATACAAACAAAATCAACAACCACCTCAACATTGGAAAACACCAACAAATTCAACTACAACCTCAACAATGAAAAACACCAACAAATTCAACAACAACCTCAACATTCAAAAATACCAATCAATTCAACATCAACCTCAACAATGAAAAACACCATTAAATTCAACAACAACCTCAACATTGAAAAACAACAACAAATTGAACAACCTCAACATTGAAAAACACCAACAAATTAAGCAACAACCTTAACTTTTAAAAATACAAACAAAATCAACAACAACATCAACATTGAAAAACACCAATGAATTGAACAACCTCAACATTGAAAAACACCAACAAATTCAACAACAAACTAAACATTTTAAAAAAAACAACAAAAAATCATTGATCAAACCAAGAAATTCAACAAAAATCTCAACAATGAAAAACACCAACAAGTTCAACATCAACCTAAATTTTTTTAAAAAAAACAAGTTCAACAAAAAACATTGATAATACAAACAATTTCAACAACAACCTCAGCATTGAAAATCACCAACAAATTCAACAACTTCAATATTGAAAATCACCAACAAATTCAACAACAACCTCAGCATTGAAAATCACCCACAAATTCAACAACAACCACAACATTGAAAAAAAGCAAAAAATTTAAGTACAACCTCTACAATGAAAAACACCAAAAAATTCATCAACAACCGCAACATTGAAAAACACCAACAAATTCAACAACAATCTCAACAATGAGAAACACCTACAAATTCAACAACAACCTCAACAATGAAAAACACCAACAACTTCAACAACCTCAACAATGAAAAATACCAACAAATTCAACAACTACGTCAACTTTTAAAAGAGAAAAAGTTCAAAAAAAACATTGATAACACCAACAATATCAACAACAACCTCATCATTGAAAAATACAAATAAGTTCAAAAAATAACATTGATAAGACCAACAATTTCAAAAACAAGCTCGACATAGTAAAATATTAAAAAGTTCATAAAATAACATTGATAACACCAATAAATTCAACAACAAACTCAATACTCAAAATCAACAACAAATTCAACAACAACCTCAACATTGACAAACACCAAAAAATTCATCAACAATTTCAACTTTTAAAATAAGAGACAAAGTTTAAAAAAGAACATTGATAACACCAACAAATTCAACAACAACCTCAATACTGAAACTCACCAACAAATTCAACAACAACATCAACATTGAAAAACACCAACAAATTCAACAAGAACCTCAACAATGAAAAACACCAACAATTTCCACAACAACCTCAACATTGAATAACAGCAACAAATTCAACAACTACATCAATATTGAAAAACACCAACAAATTGAACAACCTCAACATTGAAAAACACCAACAAATTCAACAACAGCCTTAAATTTAAAAATACAAACAAGTTCAACAAAAAACATTGATAATACAAACAATTTCAACAACAACCTCAACAAGAAAAACACCAATAAATGGAACATCAACCTCAACATTGAAAAACACCAACAACTTCAATAACATCAACAATGAAAAGCACCAAAAAATTCCACAAATGCAACATTAAAAAATACCAACAAATTCAACAACAAACTTAACTATTAAAAGAAGACAAAAAGTTCAAAAAAATCATTGATATCACCAACAAATTCAACAACAACCTCAACATTGAAAAATACTAAAAGTTAAAAAAATATGATTGATAACACCAACAAATTCAACAACTACCACACCATTGAAAACTACAACAAATTGCCAAAAATAACATTGATAACACCAATAAATTCAACAACAAAGTCAATATTGAAAATCAACAACAGATTCAACTACAACCTCAACAATGAAAAACACCAACAAATTCAGCAACAACCTCAACATTCAAAAATACCAACAAATTCAACAACAACCTCAACAATGAAAAACACCAACAAATTCAACAACAACCTCAATATTGAAGGACACCAACAAATTCAACAACAAACTCAACATTGAAAAACGCCAACAAATTCAACAACAACCTCAACATTGAAAAACACAAACAAATTCAACAACAACCTCAACTTTTAAAAGAAGAAAAAAAGTTCAAAAAAAACATTGATAACACCAACAAATTCAACAACATTCTCAATATTGAAAGTCACCAACAAATTCAACAACAACCTCAACATTGAAAAACACAAACAAATTCAACAACAACCTCAACTTTTAAAAGAAGAAAAAAAGTTCAAAAAAAACATTGATAACACCAACAAATTCAACAACATTCTCAATATTGAAAGTCACCAACAAATTCAACAACAACCTCAACATTGAAAAACACCAACAAATTCAACAACAACCTCAACATTGAAAAACACCAACAGATTCAACAACATCCTCAACTTTTAAAAGAAGAGAAAAAGTTCAAAAAAAACATTGATAACACCAACAAATTCAACAACAACGTCAACATTGAAAAACGCCAACAAATTCAACCCGAACCTCAGTATTGAAAATCACCAACAAATTCAACAACAACCTCAACATTGAAAAAAACCAACAAATTCAACTATAACCTCAACAATGAAAAATACTAAAAAGTTCATAGAATATCATTGATAACACCAACAAATTCAACAACTACCTCAACATTGAAAACTACAAAGAATTTCAAAATAAAAATTGATAACACCAACAAATTCAACAACATCCTCAATTTCAAAAAATAACATTGATAACACCAACAAATTCAACAACAACCTCAACAATGAAAAACACCAACAAAATCAACAACCACCTCAACATTGGAAAACACCAACAAATTCAACTACAACCTCAACAATGAAAAACACCAACAAATTCAACAACAACCTCAACATTCAAAAATACCAATCAATTCAACATCAACCTCAACAATGAAAAACACCATTAAATTCAACAACAACCTCAACATTGAAAAACACCAACAAATTCAGCAACAAGCTTAACTTTTAAAAATACAAACAAAATCAACAACAACATCAACATTGAAAAACACCAACGAATTGAACAACCTCAACATTGAAAAACACCAACAAATTCAACAACAAACTAAACCTTTAAAAAAAAACAAGTTCAACAAAAAATCATTGATCAAACCAACAAATTCAACAAAAATCTCAACAATGAAAAACACCAACAATTTCCACAACAACCTCAACATTGAAAAACACCAACAAGTTCAACAACAACCTAAATTTAAAAAAAAAACAAGTTCAACAAAAAACATTGATAATACAAACAATTTCAACAACAACCTCAGCATTGAAAAAACACCAACAAATTCAACAACAACTTCATTATTGAAAGACAGCAACAAATTCTACAACAACCTCAACATTGAAAATCACCAACAAATTCAACAACTTCAATATTGAAAATCACCAACAAATTCAACAACAACCTCAGCATTGAAAATCACCCACAAATTCAACAACAACCTTAACTTTTAAAAATACAAACAAGTTAAACAAAAATCATTGATAACACCAACAATTTCAACAACAACCACAACAATGAATAACACCAACAAATTGAACAACAACCTCAACAATGAAAATAAACAAAAATTCAACAACCGCAACATTGAAAAATACCAACAAATTCAACAACAACCTCAACTTTTAAAAGAAGAGAAAAATTTCAAAAAAAGCATTGATAACACCAACAAATTCAACAACCACGTCAACAATGAAAAACAACAACAAATTCAACAACAACCTCAATATTGAAAGACATCAACAAATTCAATAACAACCTCAACATTCAGAATCACCAACAAATTCTACAACTTCAATATTGAAAATCACACACAAATTCAACAACATCCTCAACTTTTAAAAGAAGAGAAAAAGTTCAAAAAAAACATTGATAACACCAACAAATTCAACAACAACGTCAACATTGAAAAACGCCAACAAATTCAACCCAAATTGAACAACCTCAACATTGAAAAACACCAACAAATTCAGCAACAACCTTAACTTTTAAAAATACAAACAAAATCAACAACCACCTCAACATTGGAAAACACCAACAAATTCAACTACAACCTCAACAATGAAAAACACCAACAAATTCAACAACAACCTCAACATTCAAAAATACCAATCAATTCAACATCAACCTCAACAATGAAAAACACTATTAAATTCAACAACAACCTCAACATTGAAAAACAACAACAAATTGAACAACCTCAACATTGAAAAACACCAACAAATTCAACAACAACCGCAACATTGAAAAACACCAACAAATTCAACAACAATCTCAACAATGAGAAACACCTACACATTCAACAACAACCTCAACAATGAAAAACACCAACAACTTCAACAACCTCAACAATGAAAAATACCCACAAATTCAACAACTACGTCAACTTTTAAAAGAGAAAAAGTTCAAAAAAAACATTGTTAACACCAACAATATCAACAACAACCTCATCATTGAAAAATACAAATAAGTTCAAAAAATAACATTGATAAGACCAACAATTTCAAAAACAAGCTCGACATAGTAAAATATTAAAAAGTTCATAAAATAACATTGATAACACCAGTAAATTCAACAACAAACTCAATATTCAAAATCAACAACAAATTCAACAACAACCTCAACATTGACAAACACCAAAAAATTCATCAACAATTTCAACTTTTAAAATAAGAGACAAAGTTTAAAAAAGAACATTGATAACACCAACAAATTCAACAACAACCTCAATACTGAAACTCACCAACAAATTCAACAACAACCTCAACATTGAAAAACACCAACAAATTCAACAAGAACCTCAACATTGAAAAACACCAACAATTTCAACAACCTCAACAATGAAAAACACCAAAAAATTCATCAACAACCGCAACATTGAAGAATACCAGCAAATTCAACAACAACCTCAACATTGAAGACTACATAAATGTTCAAAAACCTTCATTGATAACACCAACAAATTCAACAACAAACTCAATATTGAAAATGAACAATTAATTCAACAAGAAGCTCAACAATGTAAAACACCAACAAATTCAACAACAATCTCGACTTTTAAAAGAAGAGAAAATGTTCAAAATAAACACTGATAACACCAACAAATTCAACAACAACCTCAACATTGAAAAACACCAACAAATTCAACTACAACCTCAATATTGAAAGACAACAACAAATTCAACAACAACCTCAACATTGAAAATCACCAACAAATTCAAAAACGTCATTATTGAAAGTCACCAACTAATTCAACAACAACCTCAGCATTGAAAATCACCCACAAATTCAACAACAACCACAACATTGAAAAAAAGCAACAAATTCAACTACAACCTCTACAATGAAAAACACCAAAAAATTCAACAACCGCAACAGTGAAAAACACCAGCAAATTCAACAACAATATCAACAATGAAAAACACCAACAAAATCAACAACAACCTCAACATTGAAAAACACCAACAACTTCAACAACCTCAACAATGAAATACACCAAAGAGTTCAAAAACCGCCACAATGAAAAATACAAACAAATTCAACAACATCCTCAACTTTTAAAAGAAGAGAAAAAGTTCAAAAAAAACATTGATAACACCATCAAATTCAACAACAACCTCAACATTGAAAAATACAAATAAGTTCAAAAAATAACATTGATAAAACCAACAAATTCAAGAACAACCTCAACAATATAAAAACAACAATAAATTCAACAACAACCTCAACATTGAAAAACACCGACAAATTCAACAACCTCAACAATGAAAAACAGCAAATAATTCAACAACAACCGCAACATTCAAAAATACCAACAAATTCAACAACAACCTCAATGTTGAAAAACACCAAATAATTCAACAACAACCGCAAAATTGAAAAATACCAACAAATTCAACAACAACCTCCAATTTTAAAGGAAGATAAAAATTTCAAAAATAACACTGATAACACCAACAAATTGAACAACAACCTCAACATTTAAAAATAGAAAAAAGTTCAAAAAATAACATTGATAACACCAACAAAATCAACAAAATCAATATTGAAAATCAACAACAAATTCAACAACAACATCAACATTGAAAAAAACCAACAAATTCAACAGCCTCAACATTGAATATCACCAACAAATTCAACAACAACCTCAACAATTAAAAACACCAAAAAATTCAACATCAACCTCAACATTGAAAAACTGCAACAAATTGTACAAGACGCACAACAATGAAAAACACCAACAAAATCAACAACAACCACAACATTGAAAAATAACAACAAATTCAAAAACAACCTCAGCATTGAAAAATACAAAAAAGTTCAAAAAATAACAATGATAACACCAACAAATTCAACAACAACCTCAATACTGAAAATCACCAACAAATTCAACAACAACCTCAATATTGAAAATCACCAATAAATTCAACAACTTCAATATTGAAAATCACAAACAAATTCAACAACAACCTCAGCATTGAAATTCACCCACAAATTCAACAACAATCTCAACAATGAAAAACACCAACAAATTCAACAACCACCTCAACATTGAAAAACACCAACAACTTCAACAACCTCAACAATGAAATACAACAAAGAATTCAAAAACCGCCACAATGAAAATTACAAACAAATTCAACAACATACTCAACTTTTAAAAGAAGAGAAAAAGTTCAAATAAACCATTGATAACACTATCAAATTCAACAACAACCTGAACATTGAAAAATACAAATAAGTTCAAAAAATAACATTGATAAAACCAACAAATTCAAGAACAACCTCAACAATATAAAAACACCAATAAATTCAACAACAACCTCAACATTGAAAAACAACAACAAATTCAACAACAACCACAACATTGAAAAATACCAACAAATTCAAAAACAACCTCAACATTCAAAAATACAAAAAAGTTCAAAAAATAACATTGATAACACCAACAAATTCAACAACAACCTCAATACTGAAAATCACCAACAAATTCAACAACAACCTCAACATTGAAAAACGCCAACAAATTCAACATCAACCTGAATATTGAAAGACACCATCAAGTTCAACAACGACCTCAACATTGAAAATCAGCAACAAATTCAACAACAATCTCAACATTGAAAAAAGCCAACAAATTCAACAACCTCAACATTGAATATCACCAACAAATTCAACAACAACCTCAACAATTAAAATCACCAACAAATTCAACATCAACCTCAACAATGAAAAACACCAAATTCAAATTCAAGCAGAAGCTCAACATTGAAAAACACCAACAAATTCAACAACAACATCAACTATTAAAAGAAGAGAAAAAGTTCAAAAAAAACATTGATAAGACCAAGAAATTCAACAACAACCTCAACATTGAAAAACGCCAACAAATTTAACAACAACCTCAACATTGAAAATCACCAACAAATTAAACAACCTCAATATTGAAAATCACCAACAAATTCAACACCTTCAATATTGAAAAGCACCCACAAATTCAACAACAACCTCAATAATGAAAAACACCAAAAAATTCAACAACAACCTCAACATTGAAAACTACAAAAATTTTCAAAAAATAACATGGAGAACACCAACAAATTCAACAACAAATTCAATTTTGAAAAGCACCAACAAATTCAAAAACAACCTCAACTGTTAAAAGAAGAGAAAAAGTTCAAAAAAAACAAACAAGTTCAACATCAACCTCAACATTGAAAATCACCAACAATTTCAACAACGACCTCAACATGAAAAATGCCAACAAATTCAACAACAACCTCAATATTGAAAAATACAAAAAAGTTCAAAAAATAACATTGATAACGCCAACAAATTCAATAATAACCTCAACATTTAAAAATACAAAAAATAACATTGATATCATCAACAAATTCAACAACAAATTCAATAACAACATCAATATTGAAAAATACAAAAAAGTTCAAAAAATGACATTGATAACACCAACAAATTCAACAACAACCTCAATATTGAAAAATACAAAAAAGTTCAAAAAATACCATTGATAACACCAACAAATTCAACAACAACCTCAACATTGGAAAAACTAAAAAATAACTTGGATAACACCAACTAATTCAACAACCTCAACATTGAATAACACCAACTAATTCAACAACCTCAACATTGAAAAATACCAACAAATACAACAACCTCAACATTGAAAAACACCAAAAAATTCATCAACAATCTTAACTATTATAAATACAAACAAGTCCAACAAAAAACATTCATAACACCATCAAATTCAACAAAAACCTCAACAATGAAAAAAAGCTACAAGTTCAAAAACAACCTCAACATTGAAAAATACAAAAAAGTTCAAAAAATAACATTGATAACACCAACAAATTCAACAACAACCTCAACTTTGAAAAACACCAACAAATTCAACAACAACCACAACATTGAAAAATACCAACAAATTCAACAACAACCTCAACATTGGAAAATACAAAAAAGTTCAAAAAATAACATTGATAACACCAACAAATTCAACAACAACCTCAACTTTGAAAAACACCAATAAATTCAACAACAATCTCGACTATTAAAAGAAGAGAAAAAGTTCAAAATAAACATTGATAACACCAACAAATTCAACAACAACTTCAACATTGAAAAAACGCCAACAAATTCAACAACAAACTCAACATTGAAAATCACCAACAAATTAAACAACCTCAATATTGAAAATCACCAACAAATTAAACATCTTCAATATTGAAAATCACCCACAAATTCAACAACAACCTCAATAATGAAAAACACCAAAAAATTCAACAACAACCTCAACATTGAAAACCACATAAAATTTTCAAAAAAAACATGGATAACACCAACAAATTCAACAACAAACTCAATTTTGAAAAACACCAACAAATTCATCAACAACCTCAACTTTGAAAAACGCCAACAAATTCAACAACAACCTCAACATTGAAAAAAACCTAGAAATTCAACCAGAATCTCAACATTGAAAAACACCAACAAATTCAACAACAACCTCAACTTTTAAAAGAAGAGAAAAAGTTCAAAAAAAACAAACAATTTCAACAACGACCTCAACATTGAAAAACGCCAACAAATTCAACAACAACCTCAATATTGAAAGACATCAACAAATTCAACTACAACCTAAACATTGAAAATCACCAACAATTTCAACAACGACCTCAACATTGAAAAACGCCAACAAATTCAACAACAACCTCAATATTGAAAAATACAAAAAAGTTCAAAAAATAACATTGATAAAACCAACAAATTCAAGAACAACCTCAACAATATAAAAACACCAATAAATTCAACAACAACCTCAACATTGAAAAACACCAACAAATTCAACAACATCCACAACATTGAAAAATACCAACAAATTCAAAAACAACATCAATATTGAAAAATACAAAAAAGTTCAAAAAATAATATTGATAACACCAACAAATTCAACAACAACCTCAACTTTGAAAAACACCAACAAATTCAACAACAACCACAACATTGAAAAATACCAACAAATTCAACAACAACCTCAACATTGGAAAATACAAAAAAGTTCAAAAAATAACATTGATAACACCAACAAATTCAACAACAAACTCAACTTTGAAAAACACCAACAAATTCAACAACAATTTCGACTATTAAAAGAAGAGAAAAAGTTGAATATAAACATTGATAACACCAACAAATTCAACACCAACCTCAACATTGAAAAAACGCCAACAAATTCAACAACAACCTCAACATTGAAAATCACCAACAAATTAAACAACCTCAATATTGAATATCACCAACAAATTCAACACCTTCAATATTGAAAAGCACCCACAAATTCAACAACAACCTCGATAATGAAAAACACCAAAAAATTCAACAACAACCTCAACATTGAAATCTACAAAAATTTTCAAAAAATAACATGGATAACACCAACAAATTCAACAACAAATTCAATTTTGAAAAGCACCAACAAATTCAAAAACAACCTCAACTGTTAAAAGAAGAGAAAAAGTTCAAAAAAAACAAACAAGTTCAACATCAACCTCAACATTGAAAATCACCATCAATTTCAACAACGACCTCAACATGAAAAATGCCAACAAATTCAACAACAACCTCAATATTGAAAAATACAAAAAAGTTCAAAAAATAACATTGATAACGCCAACAAATTCAATAATAACCTCAACATTTAAAAATACAAAAAATAACATTGATATCATCAACAAATTCAACAACAAATTCAATAACAACATCAATATTGAAAAATACAAAAAAGTTCAAAAAATAACATTGATAACACCAACAAATTCAACAACAACCTCAACATTGGAAAAACTAAAAAATAACATGGATAACACCAACTAATTCAACAACCTCAACATTGAAGAACACCAACTAATTCAACAACCTCAACATTGAATAACACCAACAAATACAACAACCTCAACATTGAAAAACACCAACAAATTCATCAACAACCTTAACTTTTATAAATTCAAACAAGTCCAACAAAAAACATTGATAACACCATCAAAATCAACAAAAACCTCAACAATGAAAAACAGCTACAAGTTCAAAAACAACCTCAACATTGAAAAATACAAATAAGTTCAAAAAATAACATTGATAAAACCAACAAGTTCAAGAACAAGCTCAACAATATAAAAACACCAATAAATTCAACAACAACCTCAACATTGAAAAACAACAACAAATTCAACAACAACCACAACATTGAAAAATACCAACAAATTCATCAACAACCTCAACATTGAAAAATACAAAAAAGTTCAAAAAATAACATTGATAACACCAACAAATTCAACAACAACCTCAATACTGAAAATCACCAACAAATTCAACAACAACCCCAACATTGAAAAACGCCAACAAATTCAACATCAACCTGAATATTGAAAGACACCAGCAAGTTCAACAACGACCTCAACTTTGAAAATCAGCAACAAATTCAACAACAATCTCAACATTGAAAAAAGCCAACATTTTCAACAATAACTTCAATATTGAAACTCACCAACAAATTCAACATCAACCTCAACAATGAAAAACACCAAATTCAAATTCAAGCAGAAGCTCAACATTGAAAAACACCAACAAATTCAACAACAACCTCAACTATTAAAAGAAGAGATAAAGTTCAAAAAAAACATTGATAAGACCAAGAAATTCAACAACAGCCTCAACATTGAAAAATGCCAACAAATTCAACAACAACCTCAATATTGAAAGAAAACAACAAATTCAACAACAGCCTCAACATTGCAAATCACCAACAAATTCTATAACATCAATATTGAAAATCACTAACAAATTTAATAACAACATCAATATTGAAAAATACAGAAAAGTTCAAAAAATAACATTGATAACACCAACAAATTCAACAACAACCTCAACATTGGAAAATACAAAAAAGTTCAAAAAATAACATTGATAACACCAACAAATTCAACAACAACCTCAACTTTGAAAAACACCAACAAATTCAACAACAACCACAACATTGAAAAATAGCAACAAATTCAAAAACAACTTCAACATTGAAAAATACAAAAAAGTTCAAAATAAACACTGATAACACCAACAAATTGAACAACAACCTCTACGTTTAAAAATAGAAAAAAGTTCAAAAAATAACATTGATAACACCAACAAAATCAACAACAAAATCAATATTGAAAATCAACAACAAATTCAACAACAACATCAACATTGAAAAAAACGAACAAATTCAACAACCTCAATATTGAATATCACCAACAAATTCAACAACAACCTCAACATTTAAAAACACCAACAAATTCAACAACAACCTCAATACTGAAAATCACCAACATATTCAACAACAACCTCAACATTGAAAAACACCAACAAATTCGACAACAACCACAACATTGAAAAATAGCAACAAATTCAAAAACAACTTCAACATTGAAAAATACAAAAAAGTTCAAAAAATAACATTGATAACACCAACAAATTCAACAAAAACCTCAATACTGAAAATCACCAACATATTCAACAACAACCTCAACATTGAAAAACGCCAACAAATTCAACAACAACCTCAATATTGAATGACACCAACAAGTGGACCAACGACCTCAACAATGAAAATCAGCAACAAATTCAACAACAATCTCAACATTGAAAATCGCCAACAAATTCAACAACAACCTCAATATTTAAAATCACCAACAAATTCTACAACAACCTCAACATTGTAAATCACCAACAAATTCAACAACTTCAATATTGAAAATCACAAACAAATGCAACAACAACCTCAGCATTGAAAATCACCCACAAATTCAACAACAACCACAACATTGAAAAACACCAACAAATTCAACAACAATCTCAACAATGAAAAACACCAACAAATTCAACAACAACCTCAACATTGAAAAACACCAAAAACTTCAACAACCTCAACAATCAAATACAACAAAGAATTCAAAAACCGCCACAATGAAAATTACAAACAAATTCAACAACATCCTCAACTTTCAAATTCAACAACAACCTCAACATTGAAAAATACAAATAAGTTCAAAAAATAACATTGATAAAACCAACAAATTCAAGAACAACCTCAACAATATAAAAACACCAATAAATTCAACAACAACCTCAACATTGAAAAACAACAACAAATTCAACAACAACCACAACATTGAAAAATATCAACAAATTCAAAAACAACCTCAACATTGAAAAATACAAAAAAGTTCAAAAAATAACATTGATAACACCAACAAATTCAACAACAACCTCAATACTGAAAATCACCAACAAATTCAACAACAACCTCAACATTGAAAAACGCCAACAAATTCAACAACAACCTGAATATTGAAAGACACCAACAAGTTCAACAACGACCTAAACATTGAAAATCAGCAACAAATTCAACAACAATCTTAACATTGAAAAAAGCCAACATTTTCAACAATAACTTCAATATTGAAAATCACTAACAAATTCAACATCAAATTCAACAATGAAAAACACGAAATTCAAATTCAAGCAGAAGCTCAACATTGAAAAACACCAACAAATTCAACAACAACCTCAACTATTAAAAGAAGAGAAAAAGTTCAAAAAAAAACATTGATAAGACCAAGAAATTCAACAACAACCTCAACATTGAAAAACGCCAACAAATTCAACAACAACCTCAATATTGAAGGACCACAACAAATTCAACAACAGCCTCAACATTGAAAATCACAAACAATTTCAATAACATCAATATTGAAAATCACCAACAAATTCAACAACAACCTCAACTTTGAAAAACACCAACAAATTCAACAACAATCTCGACTATTAAAAGCAGAGAAAAAGTTCAAAATAAACATTGATAACACCAACAAATTCAACACCAACCTCAACATTGAAAAAACGCGAACAAATTCAACAACAACCTCAACATTGAAAATCACCAACAAATTAAACAACCTCAATATTGAAAATCACCAACAAATTCAACATCTTCAATATTGAAAATCACCCACAAATTCAACCACAACCTCAACATTGGAAAATACAAAAAAGTTCAAAAAATAACATTGATAACACCAACAAATTCAACAGCAACCTCAACTTTGAAAAACACCAACAAATTCAACAACAATCTCGACTATTAAAAGAAGAGAAAAAGTTCAAAATAAACATTGATAACACCAACAAATTCAACACCAACCTCAACATTTAAAAAAACGAAAAATAACATTGATATCATCAACAAATTCCACAACAAATTCAATAACAACATCAATATTGAAAAATACAAAAAAGTTCAAAAAATAACATTGATAACACCAACAAATTCAACAACAACCTCAATATTGAAAAATACAAAAAAGGTCAAAAAATACAATTGATAACACCAAAAAATTCAACAACAACCTCAACATTGGAAAAACTAAAAAATAACATGGATAACACCAACTAATTCAACAACCTCAACATTGAATAACACCAAGAAATACAACAACCTCAACATTGAAAAACTCCAACAAATTCATCAACAACCTTAACTATTATAAATACAAACAAGTCCAACAAAAAACATTGATAACACCATCAAATTCAACAAAAACCTCAACAATGAAAAACAGCTACAAGTTCAAAAACAACCTCAACATTGAAAAATACAAATAAGTTAAAAAAATAACATTGATAAAACCAACAAATTCAAGAACAACCTCAACAATATAAAAACACCAATAAATTCAACAACAACCTCAACATTGAAAAACACCAACAAATTCAACAACAACCACAACATTGAAAAATACCAACAAATTCAAAAAGAACCTCAATATTGAAAAATACAAAAAAGTTCAACAAATAACATTGATAATACCAACGAATTCAACAACAACCTCAACTTTGAAAAACACCAACAAATTCAATAACAACCACAACATTGAAAAATACCAACAAATTCAAAAAGAACCTCAATATTGAAAAATACAAAAAAGTTCAACAAATAACATTGATAATACCAACAAATTCAACAACAACCTCAACTTTGAAAAACACCAACAAATTCAACAACAATCTCGATTATTAAAAGAAGAGAAAAAGTTCAAAATAGACATTGATAACACCAACAAATTCAACAACAACCTCAACATTGAAAAAACGCCAACAAATTCAACAACAACCTCAACATCGAATATCACCAACAAATTAAACAACCTCAATATTGAAAATCACCAACAATTTCAACATCTTCAAAATTGAAAATCACCCACAAAATCAACAACAACCTCAACATTGAAAACTACAAACATTTTCAAAAAATAACATGGATAAAACCAACAAATTCAACAACAAACTCAATTTTGAAAATAACCAACATATTCATCAACAACCTCAACTTTGAAAAACGCCAACAAATTCAACAACAACCTCAACATTGAAAAAAACCTACAAATTCAACCAGAAGCTCAACATTGAAAAACACCAACAAATTCAACAACAACCTCAACTTTTAAAAGAGATAAAGTTCAAAAAATACAAACAAGTTCAACATCAACTTCAACATTGAAAACACCAACAAATTCAACAACAACCTCAATATTGAAAAATACAAAAAAGTAAAAAAAAATAACATTGATAACGCCAACAAATTCAATAACAACCGCAACATTTAAAAATACAAAAAATAACATTGATATCATCAACAAATTCAACAACAAATTCAATAACAACATCAATATTGAAAAATACAATAAAGTTCAAAAAATAACATTGATAACACCAACACATTCAACAACAATCTCAATATTGAAAAATACAAAAAAGTTCAAAAAATACAATTGATAACACCAACAAATTCAACTACAACCTCAACATTGGAAAAACTAAAAAAATAACATGGATAACACCAACTAATTCAACAACCTCAACATTGAAAAACACCAAGAAATACAACAACCTCAACATTGAAAAACTCCAACAAATTCATCAACAACCTTAACTATTATAAATACAAACAAGTCCAACAAAAAACATTGATAACACCATCAAATTCAACAAAAACCTCAACAATGAAAAACAGCTACAAGTTCAAAAACAACCTCAACATTGAAAAATACAAATAAGTTAAAAAAATAACATTGATAAAACCAACAAATTCAAGAACAACCTCAACAATATAAAAACACCAATAAATTCAACAACAACCTCAACATTGAAAAACACCAACAAATTCAACAACAACCACAACATTGAAAAATACCAACAAATTCAAAAAGAACCTCAATATTGAAAAATACAAAAAAGTTCAACAAATAACATTGATAATACCAACGAATTCAACAACAACCTCAACTTTGAAAAACACCAACAAATTCAATAACAACCACAACATTGAAAAATACCAACAAATTCAAAAAGAACCTCAATATTGAAAAATACAAAAAAGTTCAACAAATAACATTGATAATACCAACAAATTCAACAACAACCTCAACTTTGAAAAACACCAACAAATTCAACAACAATCTCGATTATTAAAAGAAGAGAAAAAGTTCAAAATAGACATTGATAACACCAACAAATTCAACAACAACCTCAACATTGAAAAAACGCCAACAAATTCAACAACAACCTCAACATCGAATATCACCAACAAATTAAACAACCTCAATATTGAAAATCACCAACAATTTCAACATCTTCAAAATTGAAAATCACCCACAAAATCAACAACAACCTCAACATTGAAAACTACAAAAATTTTCAAAAAATAACATGGATAAAACCAACAAATTCAACAACAAACTCAATTTTGAAAATAACCAACATATTCATCAACAACCTCAACTTTGAAAAACGCCAACAAATTCAACAACAACCTCAACATTGAAAAAAACCTACAAATTCAACCAGAAGCTCAACATTGAAAAACACCAACAAATTCAACAACAACCTCAACTTTTAAAAGAGAAAAAGTTCAAAAAATACAAACAAGTTCAACATCAACTTCAACATTGAAAATGCCAACAAATTCAACAACAACCTCAATATTGAAAAATACAAAAAAGTAAAAAAAATAACATTGATAACGCCAACAAATTCAATAACAACCGCAACATTTAAAAATACAAAAAATAACATTGATATCATCAACAAATTCAACAACAAATTCAATAACAACATCAATATTGAAAAATACAATAAAGTTCAAAAAATAACATTGATAACACCAACAAATTCAACAACAACCTCAATATTGAAAAATACAAAAAAGTTCAAAAAATACAATTGATAACACCAACAAATTCAACTACAACCTCAACATTGGAAAAACTAAAAAATAACATGGATAACACCAACTAATTCAACAACCTCAACATTGAATAACACCAACTAATTCAACAACCTCAACATTGAAAAACACCATCAATTACAACAACCTCAACATTGAAAAACACCAATAAATTCATCAACAACCTTAACTGTTATAAATACAAACAAGTCCGACAATAAACATTGATAACACCATCAAATTCAACAAAAACCTCAATACTGAAAATCACCAACAAATTCAACAACAACCTCAACATTGAAAAACGCCAACAAATTCAACATCAACCTGAATATTGAAAGAAACCAACAAGTTCAACAACGACCTCAACATTGAAATTCAGCAACAAATTCAACAACAATCTCAACATTGAAAAAAGTCAACATTTTCAACAATAACTTCAATATTGAAAATCACCAACAAATTCAACATCAACCTCAACAATGAAAAACACCAAATTCAAATTCAAGCAGAAGCTCAACATTGAAAAACACCAACAAATTCAACAACAACCTCAACTATTAAAAGAAGAGAAAAAGTTCAAAAAAAACATTGATAAGACCAAGAAATTCAACAACAACCTCAACATTGAAAAACGCCAACAAATTCAACAACAACCTCAATATTGAAAGAGCACAACAAATTCAACAACAGCCTCAACATTGAAAATCACCAACAAATTCAATAACATCAATATTGAAAATCACCAACAAATTCAATAACAACATCAATATTGAAAAATACAAAAAAGTTCAAAAAATAACATTGATAACACCAACAAATTCAACAACAACCTCAACATTGGAAGAACTAAAAAATTACATGGATAACACCAACTAATTCAACAACCTCAAGATTGAATAACACCAACTAATTCAACAACCTCAACATTGAAAACCACCAACAAATACAACAACCTCAACATTGAAAACACCAACAAATTCATCAACAACCTTAACTATTATAAATACAAACAAGTCCAACAAAAAACATTCATAACACCATCAAATTCAACAAAAACCTCAACAATGAAAAACAGCTACAAGTTCAAAAACAACCTCAACATTGAAAAATACAAATAAGTTCAAAAAATAACATTGATAAAACCAACAAATTCAAGAACAACCTCAACAATATAAAAACACCAATAAATTCAACAACAACCTCAACATTGAAAAATACCAACAAATTCAAAAACAACCTCAATATTGAAAAATACAAAAAAGTTCAAAAAATAACATTGATAACACTAACAAATTCAACAACAACCTCAACTTTGAAAAACACCAACAAATTCAATAACAACCTCAGTATTGAAAAATACCAACAAATTCAACAACAACCTCAATATTGGAAAATACAAAAAAGTTCAAAAAGTAACATTGATAACACCAACAAATTCAAAAACAACCTAAACTTTGAAAAACACCAACAAATTCAACAACAATCTCGATTATTAAAAGAAGAAAAAAAGTTCAAAATAGACATTGATAACACCAACAAATTCAACAACAACCTCAACATTGAAAAAACGCCAACAAATTCAACAACAACTTCAACATTGAAAATCACCAACAAATTAAACAACCTCAATATTGAAAATCACCAACAATTTCAACATCTTCAATATTGAAAAGCACCCACAAATTCAACAACAACCTCAATAATGAAAAACACCAAAAAATTCAACAACAACCTCAACATTGAAAACTACAAAAATTTTCAAAAAATAACATGGATAACACCAACAAATTCAACAACAAACTCAATTTTGAAAAACACCAACATATTCATCAACAACCTCAACTTTGAAAAACGCCAACAAATTCAACAAAAACCTCAACATTGAAAAAAACCTACAAATTCAACCAGAAGCTCAACATTGAAAAACACCAACATATTCAACAACAACCTCAACTTTTAAAAGAGAAAAAGTTCAAAAAAAACAAACAAGTTCAACATCAACTTCAACATTGAAAACGCCAACAAATTCAACAACAACCTAAATATTGAAAGACATCAACAAATTCAACTATAACCTCAACATTGAAAATCACCAACAATTTCAACAACAACATCAACATTGAAAAACGCCAACAAATTCAACAACAACCTCAATATTGAAAAATACAAAAAAGTAAAAAAAATAACATTGATAACGCCAACAAATTCAATAACAACCTCAACATTTAAAAATACGAAAAATAACATTGATATCATCATCAAATTCCACAACAAATTCAATAACAACATCAATATTGAAAAATACAAAAAAGTTCAAAAAATAACATTGATAACACCAACAAATTCAACAACAACCTCAATATTGAAAAATACAAAAAAGGTCAAAAAATACAATTGATAACACCAAAAAATTCAACAACAACCTCAACATTGAAAATCACCAACAAATTCAACAACATCAATATTGAAAATGACCACAAAATTCAACAATAACCTCAACATTGAAAAAGGCCAAACAAATTCAACAACAACCTCAATAGTGAAAAATAGAAATTAGTTCAAAAAATAACATTGATAATACCAACAAATTCAACAACAACCTCATTATTCTAATTCACCAACATATTCAACAACAACCTCAGCATTGAAAAACACCAACAAATTCAACAACAACCTCAATATGGAAAGACACCAACAAGTTCAACAACGACCTAAACATTGAAAATCAACAACAAATGCAACAACCTCAATATTGAAAGCAACCAACAAATTCAACCACAACCTCAGTATTGAAAGACACCAACAAATTCTACAACAACCTCAACATTGAAAATCACCAACAAATTCAACAACTTCAATATTGAAAATCACCAACAAATTCAACAACAAGCTCAGCATTGAAAAATGCCACCAAATTCAACTGCAACTTCTACAATGAAAAGCACCAAAAAATTCAACAACAACCGCAACATTGAAAAACACCAACAACTTCAACAACCACAACAATGAAAAACACCAAAAAATTTAACAACAGCAACAATGAAAAATACCAACAAATTCAACAACAACCTCAACTTTTAAAAGAAGATATAAAGTTCAATAAAAACATTGATAACACCAACAAATTCAACAACAACCTCAACATTGAAAAATAGAAATAAGTTCAAAAAATAACATTGATAACACTATCAAATTCAATAACAACCTAAACATCGAAAACTACAAAAGTTCAAAAAATAACATTCATAACACCAACAAATTCTACAAGAAAGTCAATATTGAAAATCAACAACAAAATCAACAACAACGTCAACATTGAAAATCACCTACAAATTCAACAACAACGTCAACATTGAAAAACACCAACAAATTCAACAACCTCAACATTGAAAAACACCAACAAATTCAACAACCTCAACATTGAAAATCACCAACAAATTCAACAGCAACCTCAACAATGAAAAACACCAAAAAATTCAACAGCAACCTCAACATTGAAAAACACCAAAAAATTCAACAACAACCTTAACTTTTAAAAAACAAAAAAATTCAACAAAAACATTGATAACACCAACAAATTCAACAAAAACCTCAACAATGAAAAACACCAAAAAATTCAACAACAACCTCAACATTGAAAAACACCAACAACTTCAACAACCACAACAATGAAAAACACCAAAAAATTCAACAACAGCAACAATGAAAAATACCATCAAATTCAACAACAACCACAAAATTGAAAAGAAGATAAAAATTTGAAAAAAAGCATTGATAACACAAACAAATTCAACAGCAAATTCAATATTGAAAATAAACAACAAATTCAACAACAACCTCAACATTGAAAATCACCTACAAATTCAACAACAACTTCAACATTTAAAAACACTTACAAATTCAACAACCTCAACATTGAAAATCAACAACAAATTGAACAGCAACCTCAACATTGAAAAACAACAAAAATTCAACAACAACCTCAACATTGAAAAACACCAACAAATTCAACAAAAACCTCAACAATGAAAAACACCAACAAATTCAACAACAACCTCAAAATTGAAAAACAGCAACAAATTCAAAAACAACCTCAACAATGAAAAACACTAACAAATTCAACAACAACCTCAACATTGAATAATACAAAAAAGTTCAAAAATTAACATTGATAACACAAACAAATTCAACAACAACCTCAATACTGAAAATCACCAACAAATTCAACAACAACCTCAATATTGAAAAACACCAACAAATTCAACGACAACCTCAATACTGAAAGACGCCAACAAGTTCCACAACGACCTCAACATTTAAAATCAGCAACAAATTCAACAACAATCTCAACATTGAAAAATGTCAACAAATTCAAAAACAACCACAACTTTTAAAAATACAAAAAAAGTTCAACAAAAACATTGATAACACCAACAAATTCAACAAAAGCCTCAACAATGAAAAACACCAACAAATTCAACAACAACCTCAACATTGAAAAACACCAACAAATTCAACAACAACCTCAAATTTTAAAAATAGAAAAAAGTTCAACAAAAACATTGATAACACCAACAAATTCAACAAAAACCTCAAGAACGAAAAACACCAACAAATTCGACAACAACCTCAACGTTAAAAAACGCCACCAAATTCAACAACAACCTCAACATTTAAAACTACCAAAAAGGTCAAAAAATATCCTTGATCAAAATAACAAATTCAACAAGAACCTGTATATTGAAAGACACAAACAAATTCAACAACAACCTCAACATTGAAAAACACCTACAAATTCAACTACAACCTCAACTTTTAAAAGAAAAGAAAAAGTTCAAAAAAAACATTGATAACACCAACAAATTCAAGAACAACCTCACAATTGAAAGACACCAACAAATTCCACAACAACCTCAACATTGAAAATCACCAACAAATTCAAAAACAACCTCAACATTCAAAGACACCAACAAATTCAACAACAACCTCAACATTGAAAATCACCAACAAATTCAACAACTTCAATATTGAAAATCACCAACAAATTCAACAACAACCTCAACATTGACAAACACCAACAAATTCAACAACAACATCAACATTGAAAAAAACTAACAAATTGAACAACAAGCTCAACTTTCAAAAATAAAAAAAAGATCAAAAATTAACATTGATAAGAGCAACAAAAACAACAACAACCTCAATATTGAAAATCACCAACAAATTCAACAACAACCTCAACATTGAAAAAGAGCAATAAATTCAAAAACAACATTGACATTGAAAAATACAATAAAGTTCAAAAAATAACATTGATAACACCAACAACTTAAACAACAATCTCATTATTGAATATCACCATCAAATTTAACAACAACCTCAACATTGAAAAACACCAACAAATTCAACAACAACCTTAACTTATAAAAATACAAACAAGTTCAACAAAAAACATTGATAACAACAATAAATTCAACAACAACCTCAATATTGATAATCACCAACAAATTGATCAACCTCAACATTGAAAAATATCAACAAAAACCTCAACATTGACAAACACCAACAAATTCAACAACAACCTCAACACTGAAAAACAGCAACCACTTCAAAAACATCAACAATGAAAAACAACAAATAATTCAACAACAACCGCAACATTGAACAATACCAACAAATTCTACAACAACCTCAACTTTTAAAAGAATTTAAAAATTTCAAAAAAATCATTGATAACACCAACAAATTCAACAACAAATTCAATATTGAAAATAAACAACAAATTCAACAACATCCTCAACATTGAAAATCACCTACAAATTCAACAACAACGTCAAGATTGAAAAAGACCTTCAAATTCAACAACCTCAACATTGAAAATCACCAACAAATTGAACAACAACCTCAACAATGAAAAACACCAACAACTTCAAAAACATCAACAATGAAAAACAACAAATAATTCAACAACAACCGCAACATTGAAAAATACCAACAAATTCTACAACAACCTCAACTTTTAAAAGAAGTTAAAATTTTCAAAAAAAGCATTGATAGCACCAACAAATTCAACAACAAATTCAATATTGAAAACAAACAACAAATTCAACAACAACCTCAACATTGAAAATTACCTACAAATTCATCAACAACCTCAACAATGAAAAACACCAACAAATTCAACAACAACCTCAACATTGAAAAACGACAACAAATTCAAGAACAACCTCAACATTGAAAAATACCAACAAATTGAAAAAGAACCTCAACATTGAAAAATACAAAAAAGTTCAAAAAATAACATTGATAACACCAACAAATTCAACAAAAACCTCAATACTGAAAATCACCAACAAATTCAACAACATCCTCAATATTGAAAAACACCAACAAATTCAACAACAACCTCAATATTGAAAGACGCCAACAAGTTCAACAACGACCTCAACATTGAAAAACAGCAACCAATTCAATAACGACCTCAACATTTAAAATCAGCAACATATTCAACAACAATCTCAACATTGAAAAATGCCAACAAATTCAACAAAAACCTCAACTTTTAAAAGTACAAAAAAGTTCAACAAAAACATTGATAACACCAACAAATTCAACAAAAATCTCAACAATGAAAAACACCAACAAATTCAACAACAACCTCAAATTTTAAAAATACAAACAAGTTCAACAAAAACATTGATAACACCAACAAATTCAACAAAAACCTCAACAACGAAAAACACCAACAAATTCGACAACAACCTCAACATTGAAAATCACCAATAAATTCAACAACAAACTAAACATTGAAAAACACCAACAAATTCCACAACCTCAACATTGAAAAACACCAACAAATTCAACAACAACCTCAACATTGAAAATCACCACAAAATTCGACAACAACCTCTAGAATGAATAACACCAAGAAACTCAACAACCTCAATATTGAAAACACCAAAAAATTCAACAACAACCTCAACATTTAAAACTACAAAAAAGTTCAAAAAAATCATTGATAAATCCAACAAATTCAACAAAAACCTCAACTTTTAATAGAATATAAAAAGTTCAAAAAAAACATTGATAACACCAACAAATTCAACAACAACCTCAACATTGAAAAATACAAAAAAGTTCAAAAAATAACATTGATAACACCAACAGCTTCAACAACAATCTCATTGTTGAATATCACCAATAAATTCAACAACAACCTCAATATTGATAATCACCAACAAATTCAACAACAGCCTCAACATTGAAAATCACCAACAAATTCAACAACAGCCTCAACATTGAAAATCACCAACAAATTCAATAACATCAATATTGAAAATAACCAACAAATTCAATAACAACATCAATATTGAAAAATACAAAAAAGTTCAAAAAATAACATTGATAACACCAACAAATTCAACAACAACCTCAACATTGGAAGAACTAAAAAATTACATGGATAACACCAACTAATTCAACAACCTCAAGATTGAATAACACCAACTAATTCAACAACCTCAACATTGAAAACCACCAACAAATACAACAACCTCAACATTGAAAACACCAACAAATTCATCAACAACCTTAACTATTATAAATACAAACAAGTCCAACAAAAAACATTCATAACACCATCAAATTCAACAAAAACCTCAACAATGAAAAACAGCTACAAGTTCAAAAACAACCTCAACATTGAAAAATACAAATAAGTTCAAAAAATAACATTGATAAAACCAACAAATTCAAGAACAACCTCAACAATATAAAAACACCAATAAATTCAACAACAACCTCAACATTGAAAAATACCAACAAATTCAAAAACAACCTCAATATTGGAAAATACAAAAAAGTTCAAAAAGTAACATTGATAACACCAACAAATTCAAAAACAACCTAAACTTTGAAAAACACCAACAAATTCAACAACAATCTCGATTATTAAAAGAAGAAAAAAAGTTCAAAATAGACATTGATAACACCAACAAATTCAACAACAACCTCAACATTGAAAAAACGCCAACAAATTCAACAACAACTTCAACATTGAAAATCACCAACAAATTAAACAACCTCAATATTGAAAATCACCAACAATTTCAACATCTTCAATATTGAAAAGCACCCACAAATTCAACAACAACCTCAATAATGAAAAACACCAAAAAATTCAACAACAACCTCAACATTGAAAACTACAAAAATTTTCAAAAAATAACATGGATAACACCAACAAATTCAACAACAAACTCAATTTTGAAAAACACCAACATATTCATCAACAACCTCAACTTTGAAAAACGCCAACAAATTCAACAAAAACCTCAACATTGAAAAAAACCTACAAATTCAACCAGAAGCTCAACATTGAAAAACACCAACATATTCAACAACAACCTCAACTTTTAAAAGAGAAAAAGTTCAAAAAAAACAAACAAGTTCAACATCAACTTCAACATTGAAAACGCCAACAAATTCAACAACAACCTAAATATTGAAAGACATCAACAAATTCAACTATAACCTCAACATTGAAAATCACCAACAATTTCAACAACAACATCAACATTGAAAAACGCCAACAAATTCAACAACAACCTCAATATTGAAAAATACAAAAAAGTAAAAAAAATAACATTGATAACGCCAACAAATTCAATAACAACCTCAACATTTAAAAATACGAAAAATAACATTGATATCATCATCAAATTCCACAACAAATTCAATAACAACATCAATATTGAAAAATACAAAAAAGTTCAAAAAATAACATTGATAACACCAACAAATTCAACAACAACCTCAATATTGAAAAATACAAAAAAGGTCAAAAAATACAATTGATAACACCAAAAAATTCAACAACAACCTCAACATTGGAAAAACTAAAAAATAACATGGATAACACCAACTAATTCAACAACCTCAACATTGAATAACACCAACTAATTCAACAACCTCAACATTGAAAAACACCAAGAAATACAACAACCTCAACATTGAAAAACTCCAACAAATTCATCAACAACCTTAACTATTATAAATACAAACAAGTCCAACAAAAAACATTGATAACACCATCAAATTCAACAAAAACCTCAACAATGAAAAACAGCTACAAGTTCAAAAACAACCTCAACATTGAAAAATACAAATAAGTTCAAAAAATAACATTGATAAAACCAACAAATACAAGAACAACCTCAACAATATAAAAACACCAATAAATTCAACAACAACCTCTACATTGAAAAACACCAACAAATTCAACAACAACCACAACATTGAAAAATACCAACAAATTCAAAAACAACCTCAACATTGAAAAATACAAAGAAGTTCAAAAAGTAACATTGATAACACCAAGAAATTCAACAACAACCTCAACATTGAAAGACGCCAACAAATTCAATAACAACCTCAGTATTGAATGATACCAACAAATTCAACAACAACCTCAACATTGAAAATCAGCAACAAATTCAACAACATCAATATTGAAAATTACCACAAAATTCAACAACAACCTCAACATTGAAAAACGCCAACAAATTCAACAACAACCTCAATAGTGAAAAATACAAAATAGTTCAAAAAATAACATAGATAATACCAACAAATTCAACAATAACCTCAATATTGAAAATCACCAACATATTCAACAACAACCTCAAACTTGAAAAATTCAACAACAAACTCAATATTGAAAGACACCAACAAATTCAACAACGACCGCAACATTGAAAATCAACAACAAATGCAACAACCTCAATATTGAATGCAACCAACAAATTCAACAACAACCTCAATATTGAAGGAGACCAACAAATTCTACAACAACCTCAACATTGTAAATCACCAACAAATCAACAACTTCAATATTGAAAATCACCAACAAATTCAACAACAACGTCAGCATTGAAAAATGCCACCAAATTCAACTACAACCTCTACAATGAAATACACCAAAAAATTCAAAAACAACCGCAACATTGAAAAGCACCAACAAATTCAAAAACAATCTCATCAATGAAAAACACCAACAAACTCAACAACAACCTCAACATTGAAAAACACCAACAACTTCAATAACCTCAAAAATGAAAAACACCAAAAAATTCAAAAACCGCAAAAATGAAAAATACCAACAAATTGAACAAGAACCTCAAGTTTGAAATGAAGAGAAAAAGTTCAACGAAAAACATTGATAGCACCAAAAAATTCAACAACAACCTCAACATTGAAAAACACCAACAAATTCAACAACAACGGCAACATCGAAAAATACCAACAAATTCAAAAACAACCTCAACATAGAAAAATACAAAAATATTCAAAAAATAACATTGATAATACCAACAAATTCAACAACAACCTCAATATTGAAAATCACCAACAAATTCAACAACAACTTCAACATTGAAAGACACCAACAAGTTCAACAACGACCTCAACATTGAAAATCAGCAACAAATTCAACAACAACCTCAACATTGAAAAACACCAACAAATTCAGCAACAACCTCAACATTGAAAAAAACCTACAAATTCAACAACAAGCTCAACATTGAAAATCACCAACAAATTCAACAACAACCTCAACTTTTAAAAGAAGAGAAAAAGTAAAATAAAACCCTCAACATTGAAAGACGCCAACAAATTCAACAACAACCTCAACATTGAAAAATGCCAACAAATTCAACATCAACCTCAATATTGAATGAAACCAACAAATTCAACAACAATCTCAACATTGAAAATCACCAACAATTTCAACAACATCAATATTATAAATCACCAACAAATGCAACAACAACGTCAACATTAAAAAACACCAACAAATTCAACAAAAAGCTCAATATTGAAAAATACAAAAAAGTTCAAAAAATAACATTGATAACACAAACAAATTCAATAACAACCTCAATATTGAAAATCAACAACAAATTCAGCAACAACCTCAACATTGAAAAAAACCAACAAATTCAACGACAACCTCAACATTGAAAAACACCAACTAATTCAACAACCTCAACATTGAAAAACACCAACAAATTCAACAAGCTCAACATTGAAAAGCACCAACAAATTCATCAACCTTAACTATTATAAATACAAACAAGTTCATTAAAAACATTGACAACACCAACAAATTCAACAAAAACCTCAACAATGAAAAACAGAAATAAGTTCAACAACAACCTCAACATTGAAATACAGCGACAAATTCAACAACAACCTTAACAATTAAAAACACGAACAAATTCAACAACAACCTCAACATTGAAAAATACCAACAAATTCAAAAACAACTTCAACATAGAAAAATACAAAAAAGTTCAAAAAATAACATTGATAATACCAACAAATTCAACAACAACCTCAATATTGAAAATCACCATCAAATTCAACAACAACCTCAACATTGAAAAACACCAACAAATTCAACAACAACCTCAATATTGAAAGACACCAAAAAGTTCAACAACGACCTCAACATTGAAAATCAGCAACAAAATGAACAACAATCTCAACATTGAAAAACGCCAACAAATTCAACAACAACCTCAATATTGAAAGACACCAACAAGTTCAACAACGACCTCAACATTGAAAATCAGCAACAAATTCAACAACAATCTCAACATTGAAAAACGCCAACAAATTCCACAACAACCTCAACATTGAAAAAAACCTACAAATTCAACACCAAGCTCAACATTGAAAATCACCAACAAATTGAACAACAACCTCAACTTTTAAAAGAAGAGAAAAAGTTCAATAAAAACATTGATAACACCAAGAAATTCAACAACAACCTCAACATTGAAAGGCGCCAACAAATTCAATTACAACCTCAGTATTGAAAGATACCAACAAATTCAACAACAACCTCAACATTGAAAATCAACAACAAATTCAACAACATCAATATTGAAAATTACCAAAAAATTCAACAACAACCTCAACATTGAAAAACGCCAACAAATTCAACAATAACCTCAATAGTGAAAAATACAAAATAGTTCAAAAAATAACATAGATAATACCAACAAATTCAACAATAACCTCAATATTGAAAATCACCAACATATTCAACAACAACCTCAAACTTGAAAAATTCAACAACAAACTCAATATTGAAAGACACCAACAAATTCAACAACGACCACAACATTGAAAATCAACAACAAATGCAACAACCTCAATATTGAATGCAACCAACAAATTCAACAACAACCTCAATATTGAAGGAGACCAACAAATTCTACAACAACCTCAACATTGTAAATCACCAACAAATCAACAACTTCAATATTGAAAATCACCAACAAGTTCAACAACAACGTCAGCATTGAAAAATGCCACCAAATTCAACTACAACATCTACAATGAAAAACACCAAAAAATTCAAAAACAACCTCAACATCGAAAAACACCAACAAATTCAACAAGCTCAACATTGAAAAGCACCAACAAATTCATCAACCTTAACTATTATAAATACAAACAAGTTCAACAAAAAACATTGACAACACCAACAAATTCAACAAAAACCTCAACAATGAAAAACAGAAACAAGTTCAACAACAACCTCAACATTGAAAAACAGCGACAAATTCAACAACAACCTTAACAATTAAAAGCACCAACAAATTCAACAACAACCTCAACATTGAAGAATACCAACAAATTCAAAAACAACTTCAACATAGAAAAATACAAAAAAGTTCAAAAAATAACATTGATAATACCAACAAATTCAACAACAACCTCAATATTGAAAAACACCAACAAATTCAACAACAACCTCAATATTGAAAGACACCAAAAAGTTCAACAACGACCTCAACATTGAAAATCAGCAACAAAATGAACAACAATCTCAACATTGAAAAACGCCAACAAATTCAACAACAACCTCAATATTGAAAGACACCAACAAGTTCAACAACGACCTCAACATTGAAAATCAGCAACAAATTCAACAACAATCTCAACATTGAAAAACGCCAACAAATTCCACAACAACCTCAACATTGAAAAAAACCTACAAATTCAACACCAAGCTCAACATTGAAAATCACCAACAAATTGAACAACAACCTCAACTTTTAAAAGAAGAGAAAAAGTTCAATAAAAACATTGATAACACCAAGAAATTCAACAACAACCTCAACATTGAAAGGCGCCAACAAATTCAATTACAACCTCAGTATTGAAAGATACCAACAAATTCAACAACAACCTCAACATTGAAAATCAACAACAAATTCAACAACATCAATATTGAAAATTACCACAAAATTCAACAACAACCTCAACATTGAAAAACGCCAACAAATTCAACAATAACCTCAATAGTGAAAAATACAAAATAGTTCAAAAAATAACATAGATAATACCAACAAATTCAACAATAACCTCAATATTGAAAATCACCAACATATTCAACAACAACCTCAAACTTGAAAAATTCAACAACAAACTCAATATTGAAAGACACCAACAAATTCAACAACGACCGCAACATTGAAAATCAACAACAAATGCAACAACCTCAATATTGAATGCAACCAACAAATTCAACAACAACCTCAATATTGAAGGAGACCAACAAATTCTACAACAACCTCAACATTGTAAATCACCAACAAATCAACAACTTCAATATTGAAAATCACCAACAAATTCAACAACAACGTCAGCATTGAAAAATGCCACCAAATTCAACTACAACCTCTACAATGAAATACACCAAAAAATTCAAAAACAACCGCAACATTGAAAAGCACCAACAAATTCAAAAACAATCTCATCAATGAAAAACACCAACAAACTCAACAACAACCTCAACATTGAAAAACACCAACAACTTCAATAACCTCAAAAATGAAAAACACCAAAAAATTCAAAAACCGCAAAAATGAAAAATACCAACAAATTGAACAAGAACCTCAAGTTTGAAATGAAGAGAAAAAGTTCAACGAAAAACATTGATAGCACCAAAAAATTCAACAACAACCTCAACATTGAAAAACACCAACAAATTCAACAACAACGGCAACATCGAAAAATACCAACAAATTCAAAAACAACCTCAACATAGAAAAATACAAAAATATTCAAAAAATAACATTGATAATACCAACAAATTCAACAACAACCTCAATATTGAAAATCACCAACAAATTCAACAACAACTTCAACATTGAAAGACACCAACAAGTTCAACAACGACCTCAACATTGAAAATCAGCAACAAATTCAACAACAACCTCAACATTGAAAAACACCAACAAATTCAGCAACAACCTCAACATTGAAAAAAACCTACAAATTCAACAACAAGCTCAACATTGAAAATCACCAACAAATTCAACAACAACCTCAACTTTTAAAAGAAGAGAAAAAGTAAAATAAAACCCTCAACATTGAAAGACGCCAACAAATTCAACAACAACCTCAACATTGAAAAATGCCAACAAATTCAACATCAACCTCAATATTGAATGAAACCAACAAATTCAACAACAATCTCAACATTGAAAATCACCAACAATTTCAACAACATCAATATTATAAATCACCAACAAATGCAACAACAACGTCAACATTAAAAAACACCAACAAATTCAACAAAAAGCTCAATATTGAAAAATACAAAAAAGTTCAAAAAATAACATTGATAACACAAACAAATTCAATAACAACCTCAATATTGAAAATCAACAACAAATTCAGCAACAACCTCAACATTGAAAAAAACCAACAAATTCAACGACAACCTCAACATTGAAAAACACCAACTAATTCAACAACCTCAACATTGAAAAACACCAACAAATTCAACAAGCTCAACATTGAAAAGCACCAACAAATTCATCAACCTTAACTATTATAAATACAAACAAGTTCATTAAAAACATTGACAACACCAACAAATTCAACAAAAACCTCAACAATGAAAAACAGAAATAAGTTCAACAACAACCTCAACATTGAAATACAGCGACAAATTCAACAACAACCTTAACAATTAAAAACACGAACAAATTCAACAAAAACCTCAACATTGAAAAATACCAACAAATTCAAAAACAACTTCAACATAGAAAAATACAAAAAAGTTCAAAAAATAACATTGATAATACCAACAAATTCAACAACAACCTCAATATTGAAAATCACCATCAAATTCAACAACAACCTCAACATTGAAAAACACCAACAAATTCAACAACAACCTCAATATTGAAAGACACCAAAAAGTTCAACAACGACCTCAACATTGAAAATCAGCAACAAAATGAACAACAATCTCAACATTGAAAAACGCCAACAAATTCAACAACAACCTCAATATTGAAAGACATCAACAAGTTCAACAACGACCTCAACATTGAAAATCAGCAACAAATTCAACAACAATCTCAACATTGAAAAACGCCAACAAATTCCACAACAACCTCAACATTGAAAAAAACCTACAAATTCAACACCAAGCTCAACATTGAAAATCACCAACAAATTGAACAACAACCTCAACTTTTAAAAGAAGAGAAAAAGTTCAATAAAAACATTGATAACACCAAGAAATTCAACAACAACCTCAACATTGAAAGGCGCCAACAAATTCAATTACAACCTCAGTATTGAAAGATACCAACAAATTCAACAACAACCTCAACATTGAAAATCAACAACAAATTCAACAACATCAATATTGAAAATTACCAAAAAATTCAACAACAACCTCAACATTGAAAAACGCCAACAAATTCAACAATAACCTCAATAGTGAAAAATACAAAATAGTTCAAAAAATAACATAGATAATACCAACAAATTCAACAATAACCTCAATATTGAAAATCACCAACATATTCAACAACAACCTCAAACTTGAAAAATTCAACAACAAACTCAATATTGAAAGACACCAACAAATTCAACAACGACCGCAACATTGAAAATCAACAACAAATGCAACAACCTCAATATTGAATGCAACCAACAAATTCAACAACAACCTCAATATTGAAGGAGACCAACAAATTCTACAACAACCTCAACATTGTAAATCACCAACAAATCAACAACTTCAATATTGAAAATCACCAACAAATTCAACAACAACGTCAGCATTGAAAAATGCCACCAAATTCAACTACAACATCTACAATGAAAAACACCAAAAAATTCAAAAACAACCTCAACATCGAAAAACACCAACAAATTCAACAAGCTCAACATTGAAAAGCACCAACAAATTCATCAACCTTAACTATTATAAATACAAACAAGTTCAACAAAAAACATTGACAACACCAACAAATTCAACAAAAACCTCAACAATGAAAAACAGAAACAAGTTCAACAACAACCTCAACATTGAAAAACAGCGACAAATTCAACAACAACCTTAACAATTAAAAGCACCAACAAATTCAACAACAACCTCAACATTGAAGAATACCAACAAATTCAAAAACAACTTCAACATAGAAAAATACAAAAAAGTTCAAAAAATAACATTGATAATACCAACAAATTCAACAACATCCTCAATATTGAAAATCACCATCAAATTCAACAACAACCTCAGCATTGAAAAACACCAACAAATTCAGCAGCAACCTCAATATTGAAAGACACCAAAAAGTTCAACAACGACCTCAACATTGAAAATCAGCAATAAATTCAACAACAATCTCAACATTGAAAAACGCCAACAAATTCAACAACAACATCAGTGTTGAAAATCACCAACAAATTCAACATCAACCTCAACATTGAAAAACACCAACAAATTCAACAACTACCTCAACATTGAAAAACATCAACAAATTCAACAACAACCTCAACTTTTAAAAGAAGAGAAAAAGTTCATAAAAAAACGCCAACAAATTCAACAACAACCTCAATATTGAAAGACACCAACAAATTCAAATACAACCTCAACATTGAAAATCACCAACAAATTCAACAACAACCGCAACATTCAAAAGAAGAGAAAAAGTTCATAAAAAAACGCCAACAAATTCAACAACAACCTCAATATTGTAAATCACCAACAAATTCAACAACAATCTCAACAATGAAAAACACCAACAAATTCAACAACAACCTCAGCATTGAAAAACAACAACAACTTCAAAAACCGCAACAATGAAAAATACCAACAAATTGAACAAGAACCTCAACTTTTAAAAGAAGAGAAAAAGTTCAAAAGAAACATTGATAACACCAAAAAATTCAACAAAGACCTCAACAATGAAAAACACCAAAAAATTCAAAAACAATCTCAACATTGAAAAACACCAACAAATTCATCAACAACCTCAACTATTATAAATACAAACAAGTTCAACAAAAAATATTGATAACACCATCAAATTCAACAAAAACCTCAACATTGAAAATCAACGACAAATCCAACAACATACTCAACAATGAACAACTCCAACAAATTCAACAACAACCGCAACATCGAAAAATACCAACAAATTCAAAAACAACCTCAACATAGAAAAATACAAAAATATTCAAAAAATAACATTGATAATACAAACAAATTCAACAACAACCTCAACATTGAAAATCACCAACAAATTCAACAACAACCTCAACATTGAATGACACCAACAAGTTCAACAACAACCTCAACATTGAAAATCAGCAACAAATTCAACAACAACCACAACATTGAAAAACGCCAACAAATTCAACAACAACCTCATTATTGAAAATCACCAAAAAATTCAATATCAACCTCAACATTGAAAAACACCAACAAATTCAACAACAATCTCAACATTGAAAAAAAACCTACAAATTCAACAACAAGCACAACATTGAAAATCACCAACAAATTCAACAACAACCTCAACATTTCAAAGAAGAGAAAAAGTTCATTAAAAACCTCAACATTGAAAGACGCCAACAAATTCAACAACAACCTCAACATTGAAAATCACCAACAAATTCAACAACATCAATATTGAAAATGACCACAAAATTCAACAATAACCTCAACATTGAAAAAGGCCAAACAAATTCAACAACAACCTCAATAGTGAAAAATAGAAATTAGTTCAAAAAATAACATTGATAATACCAACAAATTCAACAACAACCTCATTATTCTAATTCACCAACATATTCAACAACAACCTCAGCATTGAAAAACACCAACAAATTCAACAACAACCTCAATATGGAAAGACACCAACAAGTTCAACAACGACCTAAACATTGAAAATCAACAACAAATGCAACAACCTCAATATTGAAAGCAACCAACAAATTCAACCACAACCTCAGTATTGAAAGACACCAACAAATTCTACAACAACCTCAACATTGAAAATCACCAACAAATTCAACAACTTCAATATTGAAAATCACCAACAAATTCAACAACAAGCTCAGCATTGAAAAATGCCACCAAATTCAACTGCAACTTCTACAATGAAAAGCACCAAAAAATTCAACAACAACCGCAACATTGAAAAACACCAACAACTTCAACAACCACAACAATGAAAAACACCAAAAAATTTAACAACAGCAACAATGAAAAATACCAACAAATTCAACAACAACCTCAACTTTTAAAAGAAGATATAAAGTTCAATAAAAACATTGATAACACCAACAAATTCAACAACAACCTCAACATTGAAAAATAGAAATAAGTTCAAAAAATAACATTGATAACACTATCAAATTCAATAACAACCTAAACATCGAAAACTACAAAAGTTCAAAAAATAACATTCATAACACCAACAAATTCTACAAGAAAGTCAATATTGAAAATCAACAACAAAATCAACAACAACGTCAACATTGAAAATCACCTACAAATTCAACAACAACGTCAACATTGAAAAACACCAACAAATTCAACAACCTCAACATTGAAAAACACCAACAAATTCAACAACCTCAACATTGAAAATCACCAACAAATTCAACAGCAACCTCAACAATGAAAAACACCAAAAAATTCAACAGCAACCTCAACATTGAAAAACACCAAAAAATTCAACAACAACCTTAACTTTTAAAAAACAAAAAAATTCAACAAAAACATTGATAACACCAACAAATTCAACAAAAACCTCAACAATGAAAAACACCAAAAAATTCAACAACAACCTCAACATTGAAAAACACCAACAACTTCAACAACCACAACAATGAAAAACACCAAAAAATTCAACAACAGCAACAATGAAAAATACCATCAAATTCAACAACAACCACAAAATTGAAAAGAAGATAAAAATTTGAAAAAAAGCATTGATAACACAAACAAATTCAACAGCAAATTCAATATTGAAAATAAACAACAAATTCAACAACAACCTCAACATTGAAAATCACCTACAAATTCAACAACAACTTCAACATTTAAAAACACTTACAAATTCAACAACCTCAACATTGAAAATCAACAACAAATTGAACAGCAACCTCAACATTGAAAAACAACAAAAATTCAACAACAACCTCAACATTGAAAAACACCAACAAATTCAACAAAAACCTCAACAATGAAAAACACCAACAAATTCAACAACAACCTCAAAATTGAAAAACAGCAACAAATTCTAAAACAACCTCAACAATGAAAAACACTAACAAATTCAACAACAACCTCAACATTGAATAATACAAAAAAGTTCAAAAATTAACATTGATAACACAAACAAATTCAACAACAACCTCAATACTGAAAATCACCAACAAATTCAACAACAACCTCAATATTGAAAAACACCAACAAATTCAACGACAACCTCAATACTGAAAGACGCCAACAAGTTCCACAACGACCTCAACATTTAAAATCAGCAACAAATTCAACAACAATCTCAACATTGAAAAATGTCAACAAATTCAAAAACAACCACAACTTTTAAAAATACAAAAAAAGTTCAACAAAAACATTGATAACACCAACAAATTCAACAAAAGCCTCAACAATGAAAAACACCAACAAATTCAACAACAACCTCAACATTGAAAAACACCAACAAATTCAACAACAACCTCAAATTTTAAAAATAGAAAAAAGTTCAACAAAAACATTGATAACACCAACAAATTCAACAAAAACCTCAAGAACGAAAAACACCAACAAATTCGACAACAACCTCAACGTTAAAAAACGCCACCAAATTCAACAACAACCTCAACATTTAAAACTACCAAAAAGGTCAAAAAATATCCTTGATCAAAATAACAAATTCAACAAGAACCTGTATATTGAAAGACACAAACAAATTCAACAACAACCTCAACATTGAAAAACACCTACAAATTCAACTACAACCTCAACTTTTAAAAGAAAAGAAAAAGTTCAAAAAAAACATTGATAACACCAACAAATTCAAGAACAACCTCACAATTGAAAGACACCAACAAATTCCACAACAACCTCAACATTGAAAATCACCAACAAATTCAAAAACAACCTCAACATTCAAAGACACCAACAAATTCAACAACAACCTCAACATTGAAAATCACCAACAAATTCAACAACTTCAATATTGAAAATCACCAACAAATTCAACAACAACCTCAACATTGACAAACACCAACAAATTCAACAACAACATCAACATTGAAAAAAACTAACAAATTGAACAACAAGCTCAACTTTCAAAAATAAAAAAAAGATCAAAAATTAACATTGATAAGAGCAACAAAAACAACAACAACCTCAATATTGAAAATCACCAACAAATTCAACAACAACCTCAACATTGAAAAAGAGCAATAAATTCAAAAACAACATTGACATTGAAAAATACAATAAAGTTCAAAAAATAACATTGATAACACCAACAACTTAAACAACAATCTCATTATTGAATATCACCATCAAATTTAACAACAACCTCAACATTGAAAAACACCAACAAATTCAACAACAACCTTAACTTATAAAAATACAAACAAGTTCAACAAAAAACATTGATAACAACAATAAATTCAACAACAACCTCAATATTGATAATCACCAACAAATTGATCAACCTCAACATTGAAAAATATCAACAAAAACCTCAACATTGACAAACACCAACAAATTCAACAACAACCTCAACACTGAAAAACAGCAACCACTTCAAAAACATCAACAATGAAAAACAACAAATAATTCAACAACAACCGCAACATTGAACAATACCAACAAATTCTACAACAACCTCAACTTTTAAAAGAATTTAAAAATTTCAAAAAAATCATTGATAACACCAACAAATTCAACAACAAATTCAATATTGAAAATAAACAACAAATTCAACAACATCCTCAACATTGAAAATCACCTACAAATTCAACAACAACGTCAAGATTGAAAAAGACCTTCAAATTCAACAACCTCAACATTGAAAATCACCAACAAATTGAACAACAACCTCAACAATGAAAAACACCAACAACTTCAAAAACATCAACAATGAAAAACAACAAATAATTCAACAACAACCGCAACATTGAAAAATACCAACAAATTCTACAACAACCTCAACTTTTAAAAGAAGTTAAAATTTTCAAAAAAAGCATTGATAGCACCAACAAATTCAACAACAAATTCAATATTGAAAACAAACAACAAATTCAACAACAACCTCAACATTGAAAATTACCTACAAATTCATCAACAACCTCAACAATGAAAAACACCAACAAATTCAACAACAACCTCAACATTGAAAAACGACAACAAATTCAAGAACAACCTCAACATTGAAAAATACCAACAAATTGAAAAAGAACCTCAACATTGAAAAATACAAAAAAGTTCAAAAAATAACATTGATAACACCAACAAATTCAACAAAAACCTCAATACTGAAAATCACCAACAAATTCAACAACATCCTCAATATTGAAAAACACCAACAAATTCAACAACAACCTCAATATTGAAAGACGCCAACAAGTTCAACAACGACCTCAACATTGAAAAACAGCAACCAATTCAATAACGACCTCAACATTTAAAATCAGCAACATATTCAACAACAATCTCAACATTGAAAAATGCCAACAAATTCAACAAAAACCTCAACTTTTAAAAGTACAAAAAAGTTCAACAAAAACATTGATAACACCAACAAATTCAACAAAAATCTCAACAATGAAAAACACCAACAAATTCAACAACAACCTCAAATTTTAAAAATACAAACAAGTTCAACAAAAACATTGATAACACCAACAAATTCAACAAAAACCTCAACAACGAAAAACACCAACAAATTCGACAACAACCTCAACATTGAAAATCACCAATAAATTCAACAACAAACTCAACATTGAAAAACACCAACAAATTCCACAACCTCAACATTGAAAAACACCAACAAATTCAACAACAACCTCAACATTGAAAATCACCACAAAATTCGACAACAACCTCTAGAATGAATAACACCAAGAAACTCAACAACCTCAATATTGAAAACACCAAAAAATTCAACAACAACCTCAACATTTAAAACTACAAAAAAGTTCAAAAAAATCATTGATAAATCCAACAAATTCAACAAAAACCTCAACTTTTAATAGAATATAAAAAGTTCAAAAAAAACATTGATAACACCAACAAATTCAACAACAACCTCAACATTGAAAAATACAAAAAAGTTCAAAAAATAACATTGATAACACCAACAGCTTCAACAACAATCTCATTGTTGAATATCACCAATAAATTCAACAACAACCTCAATATTGATAATCACCAACAAATTCAACAACAGCCTCAACATTGAAAATCACCAACAAATTCAACAACAGCCTCAACATTGAAAATCACCAACAAATTCAATAACATCAATATTGAAAATAACCAACAAATTCAATAACAACATCAATATTGAAAAATACAAAAAAGTTCAAAAAATAACATTGATAACACCAACAAATTCAACAACAACCTCAACATTGGAAGAACTAAAAAATTACATGGATAACACCAACTAATTCAACAACCTCAAGATTGAATAACACCAACTAATTCAACAACCTCAACATTGAAAACCACCAACAAATACAACAACCTCAACATTGAAAACACCAACAAATTCATCAACAACCTTAACTATTATAAATACAAACAAGTCCAACAAAAAACATTCATAACACCATCAAATTCAACAAAAACCTCAACAATGAAAAACAGCTACAAGTTCAAAAACAACCTCAACATTGAAAAATACAAATAAGTTCAAAAAATAACATTGATAAAACCAACAAATTCAAGAACAACCTCAACAATATAAAAACACCAATAAATTCAACAACAACCTCAACATTGAAAAATACCAACAAATTCAAAAACAACCTCAATATTGGAAAATACAAAAAAGTTCAAAAAGTAACATTGATAACACCAACAAATTCAAAAACAACCTAAACTTTGAAAAACACCAACAAATTCAACAACAATCTCGATTATTAAAAGAAGAAAAAAAGTTCAAAATAGACATTGATAACACCAACAAATTCAACAACAACCTCAACATTGAAAAAACGCCAACAAATTCAACAACAACTTCAACATTGAAAATCACCAACAAATTAAACAACCTCAATATTGAAAATCACCAACAATTTCAACATCTTCAATATTGAAAAGCACCCACAAATTCAACAACAACCTCAATAATGAAAAACACCAAAAAATTCAACAACAACCTCAACATTGAAAACTACAAAAATTTTCAAAAAATAACATGGATAACACCAACAAATTCAACAACAAACTCAATTTTGAAAAACACCAACATATTCATCAACAACCTCAACTTTGAAAAACGCCAACAAATTCAACAAAAACCTCAACATTGAAAAAAATCTACAAATTCAACCAGAAGCTCAACATTGAAAAACACCAACATATTCAACAACAACCTCAACTTTTAAAAGAGAAAAAGTTCAAAAAAAACAAACAAGTTCAACATCAACTTCAACATTGAAAACGCCAACAAATTCAACAACAACCTAAATATTGAAAGACATCAACAAATTCAACTATAACCTCAACATTGAAAATCACCAACAATTTCAACAACAACATCAACATTGAAAAACGCCAACAAATTCAACAACAACCTCAATATTGAAAAATACAAAAAAGTAAAAAAAATAACATTGATAACGCCAACAAATTCAATAACAACCTCAACATTTAAAAATACGAAAAATAACATTGATATCATCATCAAATTCCACAACAAATTCAATAACAACATCAATATTGAAAAATACAAAAAAGTTCAAAAAATAACATTGATAACACCAACAAATTCAACAACAACCTCAATATTGAAAAATACAAAAAAGGTCAAAAAATACAATTGATAACACCAAAAAATTCAACAACAACCTCAACATTGGAAAAACTAAAAAATAACATGGATAACACCAACTAATTCAACAACCTCAACATTGAATAACACCAACTAATTCAACAACCTCAACATTGAAAAACACCAAGAAATACAACAACCTCAACATTGAAAAACTCCAACAAATTCATCAACAACCTTAACTATTATAAATACAAACAAGTCCAACAAAAAACATTGATAACACCATCAAATTCAACAAAAACCTCAACAATGAAAAACAGCTACAAGTTCAAAAACAACCTCAACATTGAAAAATACAAATAAGTTCAAAAAATAACATTGATAAAACCAACAAATACAAGAACAACCTCAACAATATAAAAACACCAATAAATTCAACAACAACCTCTACATTGAAAAACACCAACAAATTCAACAACAACCACAACATTGAAAAATACCAACAAATTCAAAAACAACCTCAACATTGAAAAATACAAAGAAGTTCAAAAAGTAACATTGATAACACCAAGAAATTCAACAACAACCTCAACATTGAAAGACGCCAACAAATTCAATAACAACCTCAGTATTGAAAGATACCAACAAATTCAACAACAACCTCAACATTGAAAATCAGCAACAAATTCAACAACATCAATATTGAAAATTACCACAAAATTCAACAACAACCTCAACATTGAAAAACGCCAACAAATTCAACAACAACCTCAATAGTGAAAAATACAAAATAGTTCAAAAAATAACATAGATAATACCAACAAATTCAACAATAACCTCAATATTGAAAATCACCAACATATTCAACAACAACCTCAAACTTGAAAAATTCAACAACAAACTCAATATTGAAAGACACCAACAAATTCAACAACGACCGCAACATTGAAAATCAACAACAAATGCAACAACCTCAATATTGAATGCAACCAACAAATTCAACAACAACCTCAATATTGAAGGAGACCAACAAATTCTACAACAACCTCAACATTGTAAATCACCAACAAATCAACAACTTCAATATTGAAAATCACCAACAAATTCAACAACAACGTCAGCATTGAAAAATGCCACCAAATTCAACTACAACCTCTACAATGAAATACACCAAAAAATTCAAAAACAACCGCAACATTGAAAAGCACCAACAAATTCAAAAACAATCTCATCAATGAAAAACACCAACAAACTCAACAACAACCTCAACATTGAAAAACACCAACAACTTCAATAACCTCAAAAATGAAAAACACCAAAAAATTCAAAAACCGCAAAAATGAAAAATACCAACAAATTGAACAAGAACCTCAAGTTTGAAATGAAGAGAAAAAGTTCAACGAAAAACATTGATAGCACCAAAAAATTCAACAACAACCTCAACATTGAAAAACACCAACAAATTCAACAACAACGGCAACATCGAAAAATACCAACAAATTCAAAAACAACCTCAACATAGAAAAATACAAAAATATTCAAAAAATAACATTGATAATACCAACAAATTCAACAACAACCTCAATATTGAAAATCACCAACAAATTCAACAACAACTTCAACATTGAAAGACACCAACAAGTTCAACAACGACCTCAACATTGAAAATCAGCAACAAATTCAACAACAACCTCAACATTGAAAAACACCAACAAATTCAGCAACAACCTCAACATTGAAAAAAACCTACAAATTCAACAACAAGCTCAACATTGAAAATCACCAACAAATTCAACAACAACCTCAACTTTTAAAAGAAGAGAAAAAGTAAAATAAAACCCTCAACATTGAAAGACGCCAACAAATTCAACAACAACCTCAACATTGAAAAATGCCAACAAATTCAACATCAACCTCAATATTGAATGAAACCAACAAATTCAACAACAATCTCAACATTGAAAATCACCAACAATTTCAACAACATCAATATTATAAATCACCAACAAATGCAACAACAACGTCAACATTAAAAAACACCAACAAATTCAACAAAAAGCTCAATATTGAAAAATACAAAAAAGTTCAAAAAATAACATTGATAACACAAACAAATTCAATAACAACCTCAATATTGAAAATCAACAACAAATTCAGCAACAACCTCAACATTGAAAAAAACCAACAAATTCAACGACAACCTCAACATTGAAAAACACCAACTAATTCAACAACCTCAACATTGAAAAACACCAACAAATTCAACAAGCTCAACATTGAAAAGCACCAACAAATTCATCAACCTTAACTATTATAAATACAAACAAGTTCATTAAAAACATTGACAACACCAACAAATTCAACAAAAACCTCAACAATGAAAAACAGAAATAAGTTCAACAACAACCTCAACATTGAAATACAGCGACAAATTCAACAACAACCTTAACAATTAAAAACACGAACAAATTCAACAACAACCTCAACATTGAAAAATACCAACAAATTCAAAAACAACTTCAACATAGAAAAATACAAAAAAGTTCAAAAAATAACATTGATAATACCAACAAATTCAACAACAACCTCAATATTGAAAATCACCATCAAATTCAACAACAACCTCAACATTGAAAAACACCAACAAATTCAACAACAACCTCAATATTGAAAGACACCAAAAAGTTCAACAACGACCTCAACATTGAAAATCAGCAACAAAATGAACAACAATCTCAACATTGAAAAACGCCAACAAATTCAACAACAACCTCAATATTGAAAGACACCAACAAGTTCAACAACGACCTCAACATTGAAAATCAGCAACAAATTCAACAACAATCTCAACATTGAAAAACGCCAACAAATTCCACAACAACCTCAACATTGAAAAAAACCTACAAATTCAACACCAAGCTCAACATTGAAAATCACCAACAAATTGAACAACAACCTCAACTTTTAAAAGAAGAGAAAAAGTTCAATAAAAACATTGATAACACCAAGAAATTCAACAACAACCTCAACATTGAAAGGCGCCAACAAATTCAATTACAACCTCAGTATTGAAAGATACCAACAAATTCAACAACAACCTCAACATTGAAAATCAACAACAAATTCAACAACATCAATATTGAAAATTACCACAAAATTCAACAACAACCTCAACATTGAAAAACGCCAACAAATTCAACAATAACCTCAATAGTGAAAAATACAAAATAGTTCAAAAAATAACATAGATAATACCAACAAATTCAACAATAACCTCAATATTGAAAATCACCAACATATTCAACAACAACCTCAAACTTGAAAAATTCAACAACAAACTCAATATTGAAAGACACCAACAAATTCAACAACGACCGCAACATTGAAAATCAACAACAAATGCAACAACCTCAATATTGAATGCAACCAACAAATTCAACAACAACCTCAATATTGAAGGAGACCAACAAATTCTACAACAACCTCAACATTGTAAATCACCAACAAATCAACAACTTCAATATTGAAAATCACCAACAAATTCAACAACAACGTCAGCATTGAAAAATGCCACCAAATTCAACTACAACATCTACAATGAAAAACACCAAAAAATTCAAAAACAACCTCAACATCGAAAAACACCAACAAATTCAACAAGCTCAACATTGAAAAGCACCAACAAATTCATCAACCTTAACTATTATAAATACAAACAAGTTCAACAAAAAACATTGACAACACCAACAAATTCAACAAAAACCTCAACAATGAAAAACAGAAACAAGTTCAACAACAACCTCAACATTGAAAAACAGCGACAAATTCAACAACAACCTTAACAATTAAAAGCACCAACAAATTCAACAACAACCTCAACATTGAAGAATACCAACAAATTCAAAAACAACTTCAACATAGAAAAATACAAAAAAGTTCAAAAAATAACATTGATAATACCAACAAATTCAACAACATCCTCAATATTGAAAATCACCATCAAATTCAACAACAACCTCAACATTGAAAAACACCAACAAATTCAACAGCAACCTCAATATTGAAAGACACCAAAAAGTTCAACAACGACCTCAACATTGAAAATCAGCAACAAATTCAACAACAATCTCAACATTGAAAAACGCCAACAAATTCAACAACAACATCAGTGTTGAAAATCACCAACAAATTCAACATCAACCTCAACATTGAAAAACACCAACAAATTCAACAACTACCTCAACATTGAAAAACATCAACAAATTCAACAACAACCTCAACTTTTAAAAGAAGAGAAAAAGTTCATAAAAAAACGCCAACAAATTCAACAACAACCTCAATATTGAAAGACACCAACAAATTCAAATACAACCTCAACATTGAAAATCACCAACAAATTCAACAACAACCGCAACATTCAAAAGAAGAGAAAAAGTTCATAAAAAAACGCCAACAAATTCAACAACAACCTCAATATTGTAAATCACCAACAAATTCAACAACAATCTCAACAATGAAAAACACCAACAAATTCAACAACAACCTCAGCATTGAAAAACAACAACAACTTCAAAAACCGCAACAATGAAAAATACCAACAAATTGAACAAGAACCTCAACTTTTAAAAGAAGAGAAAAAGTTCAAAAGAAACATTGATAACACCAAAAAATTCAACAAAGACCTCAACAATGAAAAACACCAAAAAATTCAAAAACAATCTCAACATTGAAAAACACCAACAAATTCATCAACAACCTCAACTATTATAAATACAAACAAGTTCAACAAAAAATATTGATAACACCATCAAATTCAACAAAAACCTCAACATTGAAAATCAACGACAAATTCAACAACATACTCAACAATGAACAACTCCAACAAATTCAACAACAACCGCAACATCGAAAAATACCAACAAATTCAAAAACAACCTCAACATAGAAAAATACAAAAATATTCAAAAAATAACATTGATAATACAAACAAATTCAACAACAACCTCAACATTGAAAATCACCAACAAATTCAACAACAACCTCAACATTGAATGACACCAACAAGTTCAACAACAACCTCAACATTGAAAATCAGCAACAAATTCAACAACAACCACAACATTGAAAAACGCCAACAAATTCAACAACAACCTCATTATTGAAAATCACCAAAAAATTCAATATCAACCTCAACATTGAAAAACACCAACAAATTCAACAACAATCTCAACATTGAAAAAAAACCTACAAATTCAACAACAAGCACAACATTGAAAATCACCAACAAATTCAACAACAACCTCAACATTTCAAAGAAGAGAAAAAGTTCATTAAAAACCTCAACATTGAAAGACGCCAACAAATTCAACAACAACCTCAACATTGAAAATCACCAACAAATTCAACAACATCAATATTGAAAATGACCACAAAATTCAACAATAACCTCAACATTGAAAAAGGCCAAACAAATTCAACAACAACCTCAATAGTGAAAAATAGAAATTAGTTCAAAAAATAACATTGATAATACCAACAAATTCAACAACAACCTCATTATTCTAATTCACCAACATATTCAACAACAACCTCAGCATTGAAAAACACCAACAAATTCAACAACAACCTCAATATGGAAAGACACCAACAAGTTCAACAACGACCTAAACATTGAAAATCAACAACAAATGCAACAACCTCAATATTGAAAGCAACCAACAAATTCAACCACAACCTCAGTATTGAAAGACACCAACAAATTCTACAACAACCTCAACATTGAAAATCACCAACAAATTCAACAACTTCAATATTGAAAATCACCAACAAATTCAACAACAAGCTCAGCATTGAAAAATGCCACCAAATTCAACTGCAACTTCTACAATGAAAAGCACCAAAAAATTCAACAACAACCGCAACATTGAAAAACACCAACAACTTCAACAACCACAACAATGAAAAACACCAAAAAATTTAACAACAGCAACAATGAAAAATACCAACAAATTCAACAACAACCTCAACTTTTAAAAGAAGATATAAAGTTCAATAAAAACATTGATAACACCAACAAATTCAACAACAACCTCAACATTGAAAAATAGAAATAAGTTCAAAAAATAACATTGATAACACTATCAAATTCAATAACAACCTAAACATCGAAAACTACAAAAGTTCAAAAAATAACATTCATAACACCAACAAATTCTACAAGAAAGTCAATATTGAAAATTAACAATAAAATCAACAACAACGTCAACATTGAAAATCACCTACAAATTCAACAACAACGTCAACATTGAAAAACACCAACAAATTCAACAACCTCAACATTGAAAAACACCAACAAATTCAACAACCTCAACATTGAAAATCACCAACAAATTCAACAACAACCTCAACAATGAAAAACACCAAAAAATTCAACAGCAACCTCAACATTGAAAAACACCAAAAAATTCAACAACAACCTTAACTTTTAAAAAACAAAAAAATTCAACAAAAACATTGATAACACCAACAAATTCAACAAAAACCTCAACAATGAAAAACACCAAAAAATTCAACAACAACCGCAACATTGAAAAACACCAACAACTTCAACAACCACAACAATGAAAAACACCAAAAAATTCAACAACAGCAACAATGAAAAATACCATCAAATTCAACAACAACCACAAAATTGAAAAGAAGATAAAAATTTGAAAAAAAGCATTGATAACACAAACAAATTCAACAGCAAATTCAATATTGAAAATAAACAACAAATTCAACAACAACCTCAACATTGAAAATCACCTACAAATTCAACAACAACTTCAACATTTAAAAACACTTACAAATTCAACAACCTCAACATTGAAAATCAACAACAAATTGAACAGCAACCTCAACATTGAAAAACAACAAAAATTCAACAACAACCTCAACATTGAAAAACACCAACAAATTCAACAAAAACCTCAACAATGAAAAACACCAACAAATTCAACAACAACCTCAAAATTGAAAAACAGCAACAAATTCAAAAACAACCTCAACAATGAAAAACACTAACAAATTCAACAACAACCTCAACATTGAATAATACAAAAAAGTTCAAAAATTAACATTGATAACACAAACAAATTCAACAACAACCTCAATACTGAAAATCACCAACAAATTCAACAACAACCTCAATATTGAAAAACACCAACAAATTCAACGACAACCTCAATACTGAAAGACGCCAACAAGTTCCACAACGACCTCAACATTTAAAATCAGCAACAAATTCAACAACAATCTCAACATTGAAAAATGTCAACAAATTCAAAAACAACCACAACTTTTAAAAATACAAAAAAAGTTCAACAAAAACATTGATAACACCAACAAATTCAACAAAAGCCTCAACAATGAAAAACACCAACAAATTCAACAACAACCTCAAATTTTAAAAATAGAAAAAAGTTCAACAAAAACATTGATAACACCAACAAATTCAACAAAAACCTCAAGAACGAAAAACACCAACAAATTCGACAACAACCTCAACGTTAAAAAACGCCACCAAATTCAACAACAACCTCAACATTTAAAACTACCAAAAAGGTCAAAAAATATCCTTGATCAAAATAACAAATTCAACAAGAACCTGTATATTGAAAGTCACAAACAAATTCAACAACAACCTCAACATTGAAAAACACCTACAAATTCAACTACAACCTCAACTTTTAAAAGAAAAGAAAAAGTTCAAAAAAAACATTGATAACACCAACAAATTCAAGAAAAACCTCACAATTGAAAGACACCAACAAATTCCACAACAACCTCAACATTGAAAATCACCAACAAATTCAAAAACAACCTCAACATTCAAAAACACCAACAAATTCAACAACAACCTCAACATTGAAAATCACCAACAAATTCAACAACTTCAATATTGAAAATCACCAACAAATTCAACAACAACCTCAACATTGACAAACACCAACAAATTCAACAACAACATCAACATTGAAAAAAACCAACAAATTCAACAACAAGCTCAACTTTCAAAAATAAAAAAAAGATCAAAAATTAACATTGATAAGAGCAACAAAAACAACAACAACCTCAATATTGAAAATCACCAACAAATTCAACAACAACCTCAACATTGAAAAAGAGCAATAAATTCAAAAACAACATTGACATTGAAAAATACAAAAAAGTTCAAAAAATAACATTGATAACACCAACAACTTCAACAACAATCTCATTATTGAATATCACCATCAAATTTAACAACAACCTCAACATTGAAAAACACCAACAAATTCAACAACAACCTTAACTTATAAAAATACAAACAAGTTCAACAAAAAACATTGATAACAACAATAAATTCAACAACAACCTCAATATTGATAATCACCAACAAATTGATCAACCTCAACATTGAAAAATATCAACAAAAACCTCAACATTGACAAACACCAACAAATTCAACAACAACCTCAACACTGAAAAACAGCAACCACTTCAAAAACATCAACAATGAAAAACAACAAATAATTCAACAACAACCGCAACATTGAACAATACCAACAAATTCTACAACAACCTCAACTTTTAAAAGAATTTAAAAATTTCAAAAAAATCATTGATAACACCAACAAATTCAACAACAAATTCAATATTGAAAATAAACAACAAATTCAACAACATCCTCAACATTGAAAATCACCTACAAATTCAACAACAACGTCAAGATTGAAAAAGACCTTCAAATTCAACAACCTCAACATTGAAAATCACCAACAAATTGAACAACAACCTCAACAATGAAAAACACCAACAACTTCAAAAACATCAACAATGAAAAACAACAAATAATTCAACAACAACCGCAACATTGAAAAATACCAACAAATTCTACAACAACCTCAACTTTTAAAAGAAGTTAAAATTTTCAAAAAAAGCATTGATAGCACCAACAAATTCAACAACAAATTCAATATTGAAAACAAACAACAAATTCAACAACAACCTCAACATTGAAAATTACCTACAAATTCATCAACAACCTCAACAATGAAAAACACCAACAAATTCAACAACAACCTCAACATTGAAAAACGACAACAAATTCAAGAACAACCTCAACATTGAAAAATACCAACAAATTGAAAAAGAACCTCAACATTGAAAAATACAAAAAAGTTCAAAAAATAACATTGATAACACCAACAAATTCAACAAAAACCTCAATACTGAAAATCACCAACAAATTCAACAACATCCTCAATATTGAAAAACACCAACAAATTCAACAACAACCTCAATATTGAAAGACGCCAACAAGTTCAACAACGACCTCAACATTGAAAAACAGCAACCAATTCAATAACGACCTCAACATTTAAAATCAGCAACATATTCAACAACAATCTCAACATTGAAAAATGCCAACAAATTCAACAAAAACCTCAACTTTTAAAAGTACAAAAAAGTTCAACAAAAACATTGATAACACCAACAAATTCAACAAAAACCTCAACAATGAAAAACACCAACAAATTCAACAACAACCTCAAATTTTAAAAATACAAACAAGTTCAACAAAAACATTGATAACACCAACAAATTCAACAAAAACCTCAACAACGAAAAACACCAACAAATTCGACAACAACCTCAACATTGAAAATCACCAACAAATTCAACAACAAACTCAACATTGAAAAACACCAACAAATTCCACAACCTCAACATTGAAAAACACCAACAAATTCAACAACAACCTCAACATTGAAAATCACCACAAAATTCGACAACAACCTCTAGAATGAATAACACCAAGAAACTCAACAACCTCAATATTGAAAACACCAAAAAATTCAACAACAACCTCAACATTTAAAACTACAAAAAAGTTCAAAAAAATCATTGATAAATCCAACAAATTCAACAAAAACCTCAACTTTTAATAGAATATAAAAAGTTCAAAAAAAACATTGATAACACCAACAAATTCAACAACAACCTCAACATTGAAAAATACAAAAAAGTTCAAAAAATAACATTGATAACACCAACAGCTTCAACAACAATCTCATTGTTGAATATCACCAATAAATTCAACAACAACCTCAATATTGATAATCACCAACAAATTGATCAACCTCAACATTGAAAAACACCAACATATTCAACAACAACCTCAACATTGACAAACACCAACAAATTCAACAACAACCTCAACATTGAAAAATACCAACAACTTCAACAACAACATCAACAATGAAAAACAACGAGAAATTCAACAACAACCTCAACATTGAAAAACACCAGCAAATTCAACAACAACCTTAACTTTTAAAAATACAAAAAAGTTCAACAAAAACTTTGATAACACCAGCAAATTCAACAAAAACCTCAATAATGAAAAACACCAACAAATTCAACAACAACCTCAACATTGAAAAACAGCAACAAATTCAACAACAACCTCAACAATGAAAAACACCAACAAATTAAACAACAACCTCAACATTGAAAACTACCAACAAATTCAAAAACAACCTCAACATTGAAAAATACAAAAAAGTTCAAAAAATAACATTGATAACACCAACAAATTCCACAACAGCCTCAATACTGAAAATCACCAACAAATTCAACAACAACCTCAATATTGAAAGACACCAACAAATTCAACAACAACCTCAATATTGAAAGACACCAACAAATTCAACAACAACCTCAATATTGAAAGACACCAACAAATTCAACAACAACCTCAATTTTTTAAAATACAAAAAATTTCAACAGAAACATTGATAACACCAACAAATTCAACAAAAACCTCAACAACGAAAAACACCAACAAATTCGACAACAACCTCAACATTGATAATCACCAACAAATTCGACAACAACCTCAACATTGAAAAACACCAACAAATTACACAACCTCAACATTGAAAAACACCAACAAATTCAACAACCTCAACATTGAAAAATACAAAAAAGTTCGAAAAATAACATTGATAACACCAACAACTTCAACAACAATCTCAATATTGAAAGACACCAACAAGTTCAACACCGACCTCAACATTGAAAAACGCAAACAAATTCAACAACAACCTCAACATTGAAAAAACTCACAATATTAACAACAAGCTCAACATTGAAAAACACCAACAAATTCAACAACAACCTCAACTTTTAAAAGAAGAGAAAAAGTTAAAAAAAATATCACCAAGAAATTCAACAACATCAACATTGAAAAAAACAATAAATTGAACAACAACATCAAAATTGAAAAACATCAACATATTCAACAACAAGGTCAACTTTCAAAAACACAAAAAGGTTCAAAAAATAACATGGATAACACCAACAAATTCAACAACAACCTCAACGTTGAAAAACACCAACAAATGCAACAACAACCTCAATATTGAAAATCACCACAAAATTCAACAACAACCTCAAGAATGAATAACACCAACAAACTCAACAACCTCAACATTGAATACACCAAGAATTTCAACAACAACCTCAACATTTAAAACTACAGAAAGTTCAAAAAATATCATTGATAAAACCAACAAATTCAACAACAATCTCAACTTTTAAAAGAATATAAAAAGTTCAAAAAAAACATTGATAACACCAACAAATTCAAGAACAACCTCAACATTGAAAGACACCAACAAATTCAACAACAACCTCAACGTTGAAAATCACCAACAAATTCAAAATCGTGAATATTGAAAATCACCAACAAATTCAACAACAACCTCAACATTCAAAAACACCAATACATTCAACAACAACGTCAACATTGAAAAAAACCAACAAATTCAACAACAAGCTCAACATTCAAAAATAAAAAAAAGTTCAAAAATTAACATTGAAAACAGCAACACATTCAACAACAACCTCAATATTGAAAATCACCAACAAATTCAACAACAACCTCAACATTGAAAAATACAAAAAAGTTTAAAAAATAACATTGATAACACCAACAACTTCAAAAAAATCACATTATTGAATATCACCAACAAATTCAACAACAACCTCAACATTGAAAAACACCAATAAATTCAACAACAACCTCAACATTTAAAAAAACCAACAAATTCAACAACAAGCTCAACTTTCAAAAATAAAAAAAAGTTCAAAAATTAACATTGATAACAGCAACAAATTCAACAACAACCTCAATATTGTAAATCACCAACAAATTCAACAACAACCTCAACATTTTAAAAGAGCAACAAATTCAACAATAACCTCAAAAATCAGAAAAACCAACAAATTCAACAACAACCTCAACATTCAAAAATACCAACAAATTCAACATCAACCTCAACATTAAAAAACACAAAAAAGTTCATTAAATAACATTGATAACACCAACAGCTTCAACAACAATCTCATTATTGAATATCACCAACAAATTTAACAACAACCTCAACATTGAAAAACACCAACAGATTCATCAACAACCTCAATAGTTAAAATCAGCAACAAATTCAACAACAATCTCAACATTGAAAAACACCAACAAATTCAACAACAACCTCGACATTTAAAAGTACAAAAAAGTTCAAAAAAGAACATTGATAACACAAACAAATTCTACAACAACCTCAACATTGAAAAACACCAACAAATTGAACAACAACCTCAACATTCAAAAACACCAGCAACTTCAACAACCTCAACAATGAATAACAACTAATAATTCAACAACAACCGCAACATTGACAAATACCAACAAATTCAACAACAACCTCAACTTCTAAAAGAAGATAAAAAGTTCAAAAGAAACAGTGATAACACCAACAAATTCATCAGCAACCTCAACATTGAAAAATAGAAAAAAGTTCAACAAATAACATTGATAACGCCAACAAATTCAACAACAACGTCAATATTGAAAATCACCAACAAATTCATCAACTAACTCAACATTGAAAAACACCAACAAATTCAACAACCTCAACATTGAAAAACACCAACAAATTTAACAACCTCAACATTGAAAATCATCAACAAATTCAACAACAACCTTAACTTTTAAAAATACAAACAAGTTCAACAAAAACATTGATAACACCAACAAATTCAACAACAACCAAAACATTGAAAATTACAAAAAGTTCAAAAAATAACATTGATAACAACAACAAATTCAACAACAACCAAAACATTGAAAATTACAAAAAGTTCAAAAAATAACATTGATAACACCAACAAATTCATCAACTAACTCAACATTGAAAAACACCAACAAATTTAACAACCTCAACATTGAAAATCATCAACAAATTCAACAACAACCTTAACTATTAAAAATACAAACAAGTTCAACAAACACATTGATAACACCAACAAATTCAACAAAACCTCAACAATGAAAAACAGCGACAAATTCAACAATAAACCTCTAGATTGATAAACAGCAACAAATTCAACAACAACCTCAACAATGAAAACAGAACCAACAAATACAACAACAATCTCAACGTTCAAAAATACAAAAAAGTTCAGAAATAACATTGATAACACTAACAAATTCAACAACAACCTCAATACTGAAAATCACCAACAAATTCAACAACAACCTCAACATTTAAAAAACACCAACAAATTCAACAACAACCTCAATATTGAAAGATACCAATAAGTTCAACAAGGACCTCAACATTGAAAATCAGCAACAGATTCAACAGCAATCTCAAATTTTAAAAATACAAAAAAGTTCAACAAAAACATTGATAACACCAACAAATTCAACAAAAACCTCAACAATGAAAAACACCAACAAATGCAACAACAATCTCAACATTGAAGAACACCAACAAATTCAACAATAACCTCAACTTTTAAAAATACAAAAAAGTTCAACAAAAACATTGATAACAACAACAAATTCAACAACAACCTCAACAATGAAAACACCAGCAAATTCAACACCAACCTCAACATTGAAAAATACCAACAAATTCAACAACAATCTCAAAATTGAAAAACACCAACAGTTTCAACAAGAACCTCAAGATATAAAACTAGAAAAAATGTTCAAAAAAGATCATTGATAAATCCAAAAAATTCAACAACAACCTGTATATTGAAAGAAACAAACAAATTCAACAACAACCTCAACATTAAAGAACACCAACAAATTCAACAACAACCTCAACATTGAAAAACAGCAACCAATTCAACAACAACCTCAACATTGAAAAACAGCAACAAATTCAACAACAACCTCAAAAATCAAAAACACCGACAAATTCAACAACAACCTCAACATTGAAAAATACAAAAAAGTTCAAAAAATAACATTGATAACACCAACAAATTCAACAACAATCTCATTATTGAATATCACCAACAAATTTAACAGCAAACTCATCATTGAAAAACACCAACAAATTCATCAACAACCTCAATATTGAAAAACACCAACAAATTCATCTAGACCCTCATTATTGAATATCAGCAACAAATTCAACAACAAACTCAACATGTAAAAGTACAAAAAAGTTCAAAAAAGAACATTGATAACACCAACAAATTCAACAACAACCTCAATATTTAAAAACAGCCACAATTAGAACAACCTCAACATTGAAATACACCAACAAATTCAACAACAACCTTAACTTTTAAGAATACAAACAAGTTCAACAAAAAACAATGATAACACCAACAAATCAACAACATCCTCAACAATGAATAACAGCAACAATTTCAACAACAACCTCAACTTTTTAAACAAGAGAAAAACTTTAAAAAAGAACATTGATAAAACCAAAAAATTCAACAACAACCTCAATATTGATAATCACCAACAAATTGAACAAACTCAACATTGAAAAACACAAACAAATTCAACAACAACCTCCACATTGAAAATCACCAACAAATTCAACAACCTCAACATTGAAAAACACCAATAAATTCAACAACAGCCTCAACATTGAAAAATACAAAAAAGTTCAAAAAATAACATTGATAATACCAACAAATTCAACAACAACCTCAATATTGAAAATTACCAACAAATTCAACAACAACCTCAACATTGATAATCGCCAACAAATTCAACAATAATATCAACATTGACAATCACCAACAAATTCAACAACTTCAATATTGAAAATCACCAACAAATTCAACAACAACCTCAACATTGAAAAACAGCAACAAATTCAACAACAACCTCAACATTGAAAAATACAAAAAAGTTCAAAAAATAACATTGATAACACCAACAAATTCAACAACAACCTCATTATTGAATATCACCAACAAATTCAACAACAACCTCAACATTGAAAAACAACAACAAATTCATCAACAACCTCAATATTGTAAAACAGCAACAAATTCAACAACAACATTGACATTGAAAAACACCAACAACTTCAACAACCTCAACAATGAAAAACAACAAATAATTCAACAACCTCAACATTTAAAAGTACAAAAAATTTCAAAAAAGAACATTGATAAAACCAACAAATTCAACAACAACCTCAACAATTGAAAATCACTAACAAATTCAACATCAACCTCAACAAATTCAACAATAATATCAACATCGAAAATCACCAACAAATTCAACAACTTCAATATTGAAAATCACCAACAAATTCAACAACAACCTCAACATTGAAAAACAGCAACAAATTCAACAACAACCTCAACATTGAAAAATACAAAAAAGTTCAAAAAATAACATTGATAACACCAACAAATTCAACAACAACCTCATTATTGAATATCACCAACAAATTCAACACCAACCTCATCATTGAAAAACAACAACAAATTCATCAACAACCTCAACAATGAAAAAAACCAACAAATTCAACAACAACCTCAACATTTAAAAGTGAAAAAAAGTTCAAAAAAGAACATTGATAAAACCAGCAAATTCAACAACCTCAATATTGAAAATCACGAACAAATTGAACAACCTCAACATTGAAAAAAAACAAGTTCAACAACAACCTTAACTTTTAAAAATGCAAATAAGTTCAACAAAAAACATTGATAAAACCAACATAATTCAACAACAATCTCAACAATGAAAAAAACCAACAAATTCAACAACAACCTCAATATTGAAAGACACCAACAAGTTCAACAACGACCTCAACATTTAAAATCAGCAACAAATTCAACAACAAACTCAGCATTGAAAAACACCAACAAATTCAACAACAACCTCAAATTTTAAAAATACAAAAAAGTTCAACAAAAACATTGATAACAACAACAAATTCAACAAAAACCTGAACAACGAAAAACACCAACAAATTCAACAACAACCTCAACATTGAAAAACAGCAACAAATTCAAAAACAACCTCAACAATGAAATACACCAACAAATTCAACAACAACCTCAACATTGAAAAAAACCAACAAATTCAAAATCAAGCTCAACTTTCAAAAATAAAAAAAGTTCAAAAATTAACATTGATAACAGCAACAAATTCAACAACAACCTCAATATTGTAAATCACCAACAAATTCAACAACAACCTCAACATTTTAAAAGAGCAACAAATTCAACAATAACCTCAAAAATCAAAAAAACCAACAAATTCAACAACAACCTCAACATTGAAAAATGCCAACAAATTCAACATCAACCTCAACATTAAAAAACACAAAAAAGTTCAATAAATAACATTGATAACACCAACAGCTTCAACAACAAACTCATTATTGAATATCACCAACAAATTTAACAACAACCTCAACATTGAAAAACACCAACAGATTCATCAACAACCTCAATAGTTAAAATCAGCAACAAATTCAACAACAATCTCAACATTGAAAAACACCAACAAATTCAACAACAACCTCGACATTTAAAAGTACAAAAAAGTTCAAAAAAGAACATTGATAACACAAACAAATTCTACAACAACCTCAACATTGAAAAACACCAACAAATTGAACAACAACCTCAACCTTGAAAAACACCAGCAACTTCAACAACCTCAACAATGAAAAACAACTAATAATTCAACAACAACCGCAACATTGACAAATACCAACAAATTCAACAACAACCTCAACTCCTAAAAGAAGATAAAAAGTTCAAAAGAAACTGTGATAACACCAAAAAATTCATCAACAACCTCAACATTGAAAAATAGAAATAAGTTCAACAAATAACATTGATAACGCCAACAAATTCAACAACAACGTCAATATTGAAAATCACCAACAAATTCAACAACAACCTGAACAATAATAAACACCAACAAATTCAACAACAACCTCAACATTGAAAAATACCAACAAATTCAACCACAACCGCAACATTGACAAATACGAACAAATTCAACAACAACCTCAACTTCTAAAAGAGATAAAAAGTTCCAAAAAAACATTGATAACACCAACAAATTCATCAACAACCTCAACATTGAAAAATAGAAAAAAGTTCAAAAAATAACATTGATAACACCAACAAATTCAACAACAACCAAAACATTGAAAATTACAAAAAGTTCAAAAAATAGCATTGATAACACCAACAAATTCATCAACTAACTCAATATTGAAAAACATCAACAAATTCAACAACCTCAACATTGAAAAACACCAACAAATTCAACAACAACCCCCACATTGAAAATCACCAACAAATTCAACAACCTCAACATTGAAAAACACCAATAAATTCAACAACAGCCTCAACATTGAAAGATACAAAAAAGTTCAAAAAATAACATTGATAATACCAACAAATTCAACAACAACCTCAATATTGAAAATTACCAACAAATTCAACAACAACCTCAACATTGATAATCGCCAACAAATTCAACAATAATATCAACATTGAAAATCGCCAACAAATTCAACAACTTCAATATTGAAAATCACCAACAAATTCAACAACAACCTCAACATTGAAAAACAGCAACAATATCAACAACAACCTCAACATTGAAAAATACAAAAAAGTTCAAAAAATAACATTGATAACACCAACAAATTCAACAACAACCTCATTATTGAATATCACCAACAAATTCAACAACAACCTCAACATTGAAAAACAACAACAAATTCATCAACAAACTCAATATTGTAAAACAGCAACAAATTCAACAACAACATTGACATTGAAAAACACCAACAACTTCAACAACCTCAACAATGAAAAACAACAAATAATTCAACAACCTCAACATTTAAATGTACAAAAAATTTCAAAAAAGAACATTGATAAAACCAACAAATTCATCAACAATCTCAACAATTGAAAATCACTAACAAATTCAACATGGACCACAACATTGAAAAACACCAACAAATTCAACAACAACCTCAATATTGAAAATCATCAACAAATTCAACAACAACCTCAACATTGAAAAACACCAACAAAGTCAACAACAACCTCAATATTGAAAGACATCAGCAAATTCAACAACAACCTCAACAATGACAAACACCAACAAATTCAACAACATCCTCAACATTGAAAAATACAAAAAAGTTCAAAAAATAACATCGATAACACCAACAAATTCAACAACAACCTCAATATTGAAAATCACCAACAAATTCAACAACAACCTCAACATTGAAAAACACCAACAAATTCAACAACAACCTCAATATTGAAAATCAGCAACAAATTCAACAACAACCGCAACATTGAAAAACACCAACAAATTCAACAACAACCTCAACATTTAAAAGTGAAAAAAAGTTCAAAAAAGAACATTGATAAAACCAGCAAATTCAACAACCTCAATATTGAAAATCACGAACAAATTAAACAACCTCAACATTGAAAAAAAACAAGTTCAACAACAACCTTAACTTTTAAAAATGCAAATAAGTTCAACAAAAAACATTGATAAAACCAACAAATTCAACAACAATCTCAACAATGAAAAAAACCAACAAATTCAACAACAACCTCAATATTGAAAGACACCAACAAGTTCAACAACGACCTCAACATTTTAAATCAGCAACAAATTCAACAACAATCTCAACATTGAAAAATGCCAATAAATTCAACAACAACCCCAACTTTTAAAAATACGAAAAAGTTCAACTAAAACATTGATAACACCAACAAATTCAACAACAAACTCAATATTGAAAGACACCAAAAAGTTCAACAACGACCTCAACATTTAAAATCAGCAACAAATTCAACAACAAACTCAACATTGAAAAACACCAACAAATTCAACAACAACCTCAAATTTTAAAAATACAAAAAAGTTCAACAAAAACATCGATAACAACAACAAATTCAACAAAAACCTGAACAACGAAAAACACCAACAAATTCAACAACAACCTCAACATTGAAAAACAGCAACAAATTCAAAAACAACCTCAACAATGAAATACACCAACAAATTCAACAACAACCTCAACATTGAAAAAAACCAACAAATTCAACATCAAGCTCAACTTTCAAAAATAAAAAAAGTTCAAAAATTAACATTGATAACAGCAACAAACTCAACAACAACCTCAATATTGTAAATCACCAACAAATTCAACAACAACCTCAACATTTTAAAAGAGCAACAAATTCAACAATAACCTCAAAAATCAAAAAAACCAACAAATTCAACAACAACCTCAACATTGAAAAATGCCAACAAATTCAACATCAACCTCAACATTAAAAAACACAAAAAAGTTCAATAAATAACATTGATAACACCAACAGCTTCAACAACAAACTCATTATTGAATATCACCAACAAATTTAACAACAACCTCAACATTGAAAAACACCAACAGATTCATCAACAACCTCAATAGTTAAAATCAGCAACAAATTCAACAACAATCTCAACATTGAAAAACACCAACAAATTCAACAACAACCTCGACATTTAAAAGTACAAAAAAGTTCAAAAAAGAACATTGATAACACAAACAAATTCTACAACAACCTCAACATTGAAAAACACCAACAAATTGAACAACAACCTCAACATTCAAAAACACCAGCAACTTCAACAACCTCAACAATGAAAAACAACTAATAATTCAACAACAACCGCAACATTGACAAATACCAACAAATTCAACAACAACCTCAACTCCTAAAAGAAGATAAAAAGTTCAAAAGAAACAGTGATAACACCAACAAATTCATCAGCAACCTCAACATTGAAAAATGGAAATAAGTTCAACAAATAACATTGATAACGCCAACAAATTCAACAACAACGTCAATATTGAAAATCACCAACAAATTCAACAACAACCTCAACAATAATAAACACCAACAAATTCAACAACAACCTCAACATTGAAAAATACCAACAAATTCAACCACAACCGCAACATTGACAAATACGAACAAATTCAACAACAACCTCAACTTCTAAAAGAAGATAAAAAGTTCCAAAAAAACATTGATAACACCAACAAATTCATCAACAACCTCAACATTGAAAAATAGAAAAAAGTTCAAAAAATAACATTGATAACACCAACAAATTCAACAACAACCAAAACATTGAAAATTACAAAAAGTTCAAAAAATAACATTGATAACACCAACAAATTCATCAACTAACTCAATATTGAAAAACATCAACAAATTCAACAACCTCAACATTGAAAAACACCAACAAATTCAACAACAACCTCCACATTGAAAATCACCAACAAATTCAACAACCTCAACATTGAAAAACACCAATAAATTCAACAACAGCCTCAACATTGAAAGATACAAAAAAGTTCAAAAAATAACATTGATAATACCAACAAATTCAACAACAACCTCAATATTGAAAATTACCAACAAATTCAACAACAACCTCAACATTGATAATCGCCAACAAATTCAACAATAATATCAACATTGAAAATCGCCAACAAATTCAACAACTTCAATATTGAAAATCACCAACAAATTCAACAACAACCTCAACATTGAAAAACAGCAACAATATCAACAACAATCTCAACATTGAAAAATAGAAAATAGTTCAAAAAATAACATTGATAATACCAACAAATTCAACAACAACCTCATTATTGAATATCACCAACAAATTCAACACCAACCTCAACATTGAAAAACAACAACAAATTCATCAACAAACTCAACATTGAAAAACACCAACAAATTCAACAACAACCTCAAATTTTAAAAATACAAAAAAGTTCAACAAAAACATTGATAACAACAACAAATTCAACAAAAACCTGAGCAACGAAAAACACCAACAAATTCAACAACAACCTCAACATTGAAAAACAGCAACAAATTCAAAAACAACCTCAACAATGAAATACACCAACAAATTCAGCAACAACCTCAACATTGAAAAAAACCAACAAATTCAACATCAAGCACAACTTTCAAAAATAAAAAAAAGTTCAAAAATTAACATTGATAACAGCAACAAATTCAACAACAACCTCAACAATGAAATACACCAACAAATTCAGCAACAACCTCAACATTGAAAAAAACCAACAAATTCAACATCAAGCACAACTTTCAAAAATAAAAAAAAGTTCAAAAATTAACATTGATAACACCAACAAATTCAACAACAACCTCAATATTGTAAATCACCAAAAAATTCAACAACAACCTCAACATTTTAAAAGAGCAACAAATTCAACAATAACCTCAAAAATCAAAAAAACCAACAAATTCAACAACAACCTCAACATTGAAAAATGTCAACAAATTCAACATCAACCTCAACATTAAAAAACACAAAAAAGTTCAATAAATAACATTGATAACACCAACAGCTTCAACAACAAACTCATTATTGAATATCACCAACAAATTTAACAACAACCTCAACATTGAAAAACACCAACAGATTCATCAACAACCTCAATAGTTAAAATCAGCAACAAATTCAACAACAATCTCAACATTGAAAAACACCAACAAATTCAACAACAACCTCGACATTTAAAAGTACAAAAAAGTTCAAAAAAGAACATTGATAACACAAACAAATTCTACAACAACCTCAACATTGAAAAACACCAACAAATTGAACAACAACCTCAACATTCAAAAACACCAGCAACTTCAACAACCTCAACAATGAAAAACAACTAATAATTCAACAACAACCGCAACATTGACAAATACCAACAAATTCAACAACAACCTCAACTTCTAAAAGAAGATAAAAAGTTCAAAAGAAACAGTGATAACACCAACAAATTCATCAGCAACCTCAACATTGAAAAATAGAAAAAAGTTCAACAAATAACATTGATAACGCCAACAAATTCAACAACAACGTCAATATTGAAAATCACCAACAAATTCAACAACAACCTCAACAATAATAAACACCAACAAATTCAACAACAACCTCAACATTGAAAAATACCAACAAATTCAACCACAACCGCAACATCGACAAATACGAACAAATTCAACAACAACCTCAACTTCTAAAAGAAGATAAAAAGTTCCAAAAAAACATTGATAACACCAACACATTCATCAACAACCTCAACATTGAAAAATAGAAAAAAGTTCAAAAAATAACATTGATAACACCAACAAATTCAACAACAACAAAAACATTGAAAATTACAAAAAGTTCAAAAAATAACATTGATAACACCAACAAATTCATCAACTAACTCAATATTGAAAAACATCAACAAATTCAACAACCTCAACATTGAAAAACACCAACAAATTCAACAACAACCTCCACATTGAAAATCACCAACAAATTCAACAACCTCAACATTGAAAAACACCAATAAATTCAACAACAGCCTCAACATTGAAAGATACAAAAAAGTTCAAAAAATAGCATTGATAATACCAACAAATTCAACAGCAACCTCAATATTGAAAATTACCAACAAATTGAACAACAACCTCAACATTGATAATCGCCAACAAATTCAACAATAATATCAACATTGAAAATCGCCAACAAATTCAACAACTTCAATATTGAAAATCACCAACAAATTCAACAACAACCTCAACATTGAAAAACAGCAACAATATCAACAACAACCTCAACATTGAAAAATACAAAAAAGTTCAAAAAATAACATTGATAACACCAACAAATTCAACAACAACCTCATTATTGAATATCACCAACAAATTCAACACCAACCTCAACATTGAAAAACAACAACAAATTCATCAACAAACTCAACATTGAAAAACACCAACAAATTCAACAACAACCTCAATATTGTAAATCACCAACAAATTCAACAACAACCTCAACATTTTAAAAGAGCAACAAATTCAACAATAACCTCAAAAATCAAAAAAACCAACAAATTCAACAACAACCTCAACATTGAAAAATGCCAACAAATTCAACATCAACCTCAACATTAAAAAGCACAAAAAAGTTCAATAAATAACATTGATAACACCAACAGCTTCAACAACAATCTCATTATTGAATATCACCAACAAATTTAACAACAACCTCAACATTGAAAAACACCAACAGATTCATCAACAACCTCAATAGTTAAAATCAGCAACAAATTCAACAACAATCTCAACATTGAAAAACACCAACAAATTCAACAACAACCTCGACATTTAAAAGTACAAAAAAGTTCAAAAAAGAACATTGATAACACAAACAAATTCTACAACAACCTCAACATTGAAAAACACCAACAAATTGAACAACAACCTCAACATTGAAAAACACCAGCAACTTCAACAACCTCAACAATGAAAAACAACTAATAATTCAAAAACAACCGCAACATTGACAAATACCAACAAATTCAACAACAACCTCAACTCCTAAAAGAAGATAAAACGTTCAAAAGAAACAGTGATAACACCAAAAAATTCATCAACAACCTCAACATTGAAAAATAGAAATAAGTTCAACAAATAACATTGATAACGCCAACAAATTCAACAACAACGTCAATATTGAAAATCACCAACAAATTCAACAACAACCTCAACAATAATAGACACCAACAAATTCAACAACAACCTCAACATTGAAAAATACCAACAAATTCAACCACAACCGCAACATTGACAAATACGAACAAATTCAACAACAACCTCAACTTCTAAAAGAAGATAAAAAGTTCCAAAAAGACATTGATAACACCAACAAATTCATCAACAACCTCAACATTGAAAAATAGAAAAAAGTTCAAAAAATAACATTGATAATACCAACAAATTCAACAACAACCTCAATATTGAAAATTACCAACAAATTCAACAACAACCTCAACATTGATAATCGCCAACAAATTCAACAATAATATCAACATTGAAAATCGCCAACAAATTGATCAACAACCTCAACATTGATAAATAGAAAAAATTTCAAAAAATAACATTGATAATACCAACAAATTCAACAACAACCTCAATATTGAAAATTACCAACAAATTCAACAACAACCTCAACATTGATAATCGCCAACAAATTCAACAATAATATCAACATTGAAAATCGCCAACAAATTCAACAACTTCAATATTGAAAATCACCAACAAATTCAACAACAACCTCAACATTGAAAAACAGCAACAATATCAACAACAACCTCAACATTGAAAAATACAAAAAAGTTCAAAAAATAACATTGATAACACCAACAAATTCAACAACAACCTCATTATTGAATATCACGAACAAATTCAACACCAACCTCAACATTGAAAAACAACAACAAATTCATCAACAACCTCAATATTGTAAAACAGCAACAAATTCAACAACAACATTGACATTGAAAAACACCAACAACTTCAACAACCTCAACAATGAAAAACAACAAATAATTCAACAACCTCAACATTTAAATGTACAAAAAATTTCAAAAAAGAACATTGATAAAACCAACAAATTCAACAACAACCTCAACAATTGAAAATCACTAACAAATTCAACATGGACCACAACTTTGAAAAACACCAACAAATTCAACAACCTCAACAATTGAAAAACACCAACAAATTCAACAACAACCTCAATATTGAAAATCATCAACAAATTCAACAACAACCTCAACATTGAAAAAAGCCAACAAATTCAACAACAACCTCAATATTGAAAGACATCACCAAATTCATAAACAACCTCAAAAATGACAAACACCAACAAATTCAACAACATCCTCAACATTGAAAAATACAAAAAAGTTCAAAAAATAACATCGATAACACCAACAAATTCAACAACAACCTCAATATTGAAAATCACCAACAAATTCAACAACAACCTCAACATTGAAAAACACCAACAAATTCAACAACAACCTCAACATTGAAAAACACCAACAAATTCAACAACAACCTCAATATTGAAAAACACCAACAAATTCAACAACAACCTCAACATTTAAAAGTGAAAAAAAGTTCAAAAAAGAACATTGATAAAACCAGCAAATTCAACAACCTCAATATTGAAAATCACGAACAAATTAAACAACCTCAACATTGAAAAAAAACAAGTTCAACAACAACCTTAACTTTTCAAAAGGCAAATAAGTTCAACAAAAAACATTGATAAAACCAACAAATTCAACAACAATCTCAACAATGAAAAAAACCAACAAATTCAACAACAACCTCAATATTGAAAGACACCAACAAGTTCAACAACGACCTCAACATTTTAAATCAGCAACAAATTCAACAACAATCTCAACATTGAAAAATGCCAACAAATTCAACAACAACCTCAACTTTTAAAAATACGAAAAAGTTCAACTAAAACATTGATAACACCAACAAATTCAACAACAAACTCAATATTGAAAGACACCAAAAAGTTCAACAATGACCTCAACATTTAAAATCAGCAACAAATTCAACAACAAACTCAACATTGAGAAACACCAACAAATTCAACAACAACCTCAAATTTTAAAAATACAAAAAAGTTCAACAAAAACATTGATAACAACAACAAATTCAACAAAAACCTGAACAACGAAAAACACCAACAAATTCAACAACAACCTCAACATTGAAAAACAGCAACAAATTCAAAAACAACCTCAACAATGAAATACACCAACAAATTCAACAACAACCTCAACATTGAAAAAAACCAACAAATTCAACATCAAGCTCAACTTTCAAAAATAAAAAAAGTTCAAAAATTAACATTGATAACAGCAACAAATTCAACAACAACCTCAATATTGTAAATCACCAACAAATTCAACAACAACCTGAACATTTTAAAAGAGCAACAAATTCAACAATAACCTCAAAAATCAAAAAAACCAACAAATTCAACAACAACCTCAACATTGAAAAATGCCAACAAATTCAACATCAACCTCAACATTAAAAAACACAAAAAAGTTCAATAAATAACATTGATAACACCAACAGCTTCAACAACAAACTCATTATTGAATATCACCAACAAATTTAACAACAACCTCAACATTGAAAAACACCAACAGATTCATCAACAACCTCAATAGTTAAAATCAGCAACAAATTCAACAACAATCTCAACATTGAAAAACACCAACAAATTCAACAACAACCTCGACATTTAAAAGTACAAAAAAGTTCAAAAAAGAACATTGATAACACAAACAAATTCTACAACAACCTCAACATTGAAAAACACCAACAAATTGAACAACAACCTCAACATTGAAAAACACCAGCAACTTCAACAACCTCAACAATGAAAAACAACTAATAATTCAACAACAACCGCAACATTGACAAATACCAACAAATTCAACAACAACCTCAACTCCTAAAAGAAGATAAAAAGTTCAAAAGAAACAGTGATAACACCAACAAATTCATCAGCAACCTCAACATTGAAAAATAGAAATAAGTTCAACAAATAACATTGATAACGCCAACAAATTCAACAACAACGTCAATATTGAAAATCACCAACAAATTCAACAACAACCTCAACAATAATAAACACCAATAAATTCAACAACAACCTCAACATGGAAAAATACCAACAAATTCAACCACAACCGCAACATTGACAAATACGAACAAATTCAACAACAACCTCAACTTCTAAAAGAGGATAAAAAGTTCCAAAAAAGCATTGATAACACCAACAAATTCATCAACAACCTCAACATTGAAAAATAGAAAAAAGTTCAAAAAATAACATTGATAACACCAACAAATTCAACAACAACCAAAACATTGAAAATTACAAAAAGTTCAAAAAATAACATTGATAACACCAACAAATTCATCAACTAACTCAATATTGAAAAACATCAACAAATTCAACAACCTCAACATTGAAAAACACCAACAAATTCAACAACAACCTCCACATTGAAAATCACCAACAAATTCAACAACCTCAACATTGAAAAACACCAATAAATTGAACAACAGCCTCAACATTGAAAGATACAAAAAAGTTCAAAAAATAACATTGATAATACCAACAAATTCAACAACAACCTCAATATTGAAAATTACCAACAAATTCAACAACAACCTCAACATTGATAATCGCCAACAAATTCAACAATAATATCAACATTGAAAATCGCCAACAAATTCAACAACTTCAATATTGAAAATCACCAACAAATTCAACAACAACCTCAACATTGAAAAACAGCAACAATATCAACAACAACCTCAACATTGAAAAATACAAAAAAGTTCAAAAAATAACATTGATAATACCAACAAATTCAACAACAACCTCAATATTGAAAATTACCAACAAATTCAACAACAACCTCAACATTGATAATCGCCAACAAATTCAACAATAATATCAACATTGAAAATCGCCAACAAATTCAAAAACTTCAATATTGAAAATCACCAACAAATTCAACAACAACCTCAACATTGAAAAACAGCAACAATATCAACAACAACCTCAACATTGAAAAATACAAAAAAGTTCAAAAAATAACATTGACAACACCAACAAATTCAACAACAACCTCATTATTGAATATCACCAACAAATTCAACACCAACCTCAACATTGAAAAACACCAACAAATTCAACAACAACCTCAATATTGAAAGACATCACCAAATTCAACAACAACCTCAACAATGACAAACACCAGCAAATTCAACAACATCCTCAACATTGAAAAATACAAAAAAGTTCAAAAAATAACATTGATAACACCACCAAATTCAACAACAACCTCATTATTGAATATCACCAACAAATTCAACACCAACCTCAACATTGAAAAACAACAACAAATTCATCAACAACCTCAATATTGTAAAACAGCAACAAATTCAACAACAACATTGACATTGAAAAACACCAACAACTTCAACAACCTCAACAATGAAAAACAACAAATAATTCAACAACCTCAACATTTAAATGTACAAAAAATTTCAAAAAAGAACATTGATAAAACCAACAAATTCAACAACAACCTCAACAATTGAAAATCACTAACAAATTCAACATGGACCACAACTTTGAAAAACACCAACAAATTCAACAACCTCAACAATTGAAAAACACCAACAAATTCAACAACAACCTCAATATTGAAAATCATTCAACAAATTCAACAACAACCTCAACATTGAAAAACACCAACAAATTCAACAACAACCTCAATATTGAAAGACATCACCAAATTCAACAACAACCTCAACAATGACAAACACCAACAAATTCAACAACATCCTCAACATTGAAAAATACAAAAAAGTTCAAAAAATAACATCGATAACACCAACAAATTCAACAACAACCTCAATATTGAAAATCACCAACAAATTCAACAACAACCTCAACATTGAAAAACACCAACAAATTCAACAACAACCTCAATATTGAAAATCAGCAACAAATTCAACAACAACCGCAACATTGAAAAACACCAACAAATTCAACAACAACCTCAACATTTAAAAGTGAAAAAAAATTCAAAAAAGAACATTGATAAAACCAGCAAATTCAACAACCTCAATATTGAAAATCACGAACAAATTAAACAACCTCAACATTGAAAAAAAACAAGTTCAACAACAACCTTAACTTTTAAAAATGCAAATAAGTTCAACAAAAAACATTGATAAAACCAACAAATTCAACAACAATCTCAACAATGAAAATACCAACAAATTCAACAACAACCTCAATATTGAAAGACACCAACAAGTTCAACAACGACCTCAACATTTTAAATCAGCAACAAATTCAACAACAATCTCAACATTGAAAAATGCCAACAAATTCAACAACAACCTCAACTTTTAAAAATACGAAAAAGTTCAACTAAAACATTGATAACACCAACAAATTCAACAACAAACTCAATATTGAAAGACACCAAAAAGTTCAACAACGACCTCAACATTTAAAATCAGCAACAAATTCAACAACAAACTCAACATTGAGAAACACCAACAAATTCAACAACAACCTCAAATTTTAAAAATACAAAAAAGTTCAACAAAAACATTGATAACAACAACAAATTCAACAAAAACCTGAACAACGAAAAACACCAACAAATTCAACAACAACCTCAACATTGAAAAACAGCAACAAATTCAAAAACAACCTCAACAATGAAATACACCAACAAATTCAACAACAACCTCAACATTGAAAAAAACCAACAAATTCAACATCAAGCTCAACTTTCAAAAATAAAAAAAGTTCAAAAATTAACATTGATAACAGCAACAAATTCAACAACAACCTCAATATTGTAAATCACCAACAAATTCAACAACAACCTGAACATTTTAAAAGAGCAACAAATTCAACAATAACCTCAAAAATCAAAAAAACCAACAAATTCAACAACAACCTCAACATTGAAAAACACAAAAAAGTTCAATAAATAACATTGATAACACCAACAGCTTCAACAACAAACTCATTATTGAATATCACCAACAAATTTAACAACAACCTCAACATTGAAAAACACCAACAGATTCATCAACAACCTCAATAGTTAAAATCAGCAACAAATTCAACAACAATCTCAACATTGAAAAACACCAACAAATTCAACAACAACCTCGACATTTAAAAGTACAAAAAAGTTCAAAAAAGAACATTGATAACACAAACAAATTCTACAACAACCTCAACATTGAAAAACACCAACAAATTGAACAACAACCTCAACATTGAAAAACACCAGCAACTTCAACAACCTCAACAATGAAAAACAACTAATAATTCAACAACAACCGCAACATTGACAAATACCAACAAATTCAACAACAACCTCAACTCCTAAAAGAAGATAAAAAGTTCAAAAGAAACTGTGATAACACCAACAAATTCATCAACAACCTCAACATTGAAAAATAGAAATAAGTTCAACAAATAACATTGATAACGCCAACAAATTCAACAACAACGTCAATATTGAAAATCACCAACAAATTCAACAACAACCTCAACAATAATAAACACCAATAAATTCAACAACAACCTCAACATTGAAAAATACCAACAAATTCAACCACAACCGCAACATTGACAAATACGAACAAATTCAACAACAACCTCAACTTCTAAAAGAGGATAAAAAGTTCCAAAAAAACATTGATAACACCAACAAATTCATCAACAACCTCAACATTGAAAAATAGAAAAAAGTTCAAAAAATAACATTGATAACACCAACAAATTCAACAACAACCAAAACATTGAAAATTACAAAAAGTTCAAAAAATAACATTGATAACACCAACAAATTCATCAACTAACTCAATATTGAAAAACATCAACAAATTCAACAACCTCAACATTGAAAAACACCAACAAATTCAACAACAACCTCCACATTGAAAATCACCAACAAATTCAACAACCTCAACATTGAAAAACACCAATAAATTGAACAACAGCCTCAACATTGAAAGATACAAAAAAGTTCAAAAAATAACATTGATAATACCAACAAATTCAACAACAACCTCAATATTGAAAATTACCAACAAATTCAACAACAACCTCAACATTGATAATCGCCAACAAATTCAACAATAATATCAACATTGAAAATCGCCAACAAATTCAACAACTTCAATATTGAAAATCACCAACAAATTCAACAACAACCTCAACATTGAAAAACAGCAACAATATCAACAACAACCTCAACATTGAAAAATACAAAAAAGTTCAAAAAATAACATTGACAACACCAACAAATTCAACAACAACCTCATTATTGAATATCACCAACAAATTCAACAACAACCTCAACAATAATAAACACCAATAAATTCAACAACAACCTCAACATTGAAAAATACCAACAAATTCAACCACAACCGCAACATTGACAAATACGAACAAATTCAACAACAACCTCAACTTCTAAAAGAGGATAAAAAGTTCCAAAAAAACATTGATAACACCAACAAATTCATCAACAACCTCAACATTGAAAAATAGAAAAAAGTTCAAAAAATAACATTGATAACACCAACAAATTCAACAACAACCAAAACATTGAAAATTACAAAAAGTTCAAAAAATAACATTGATAACACCAACAAATTCATCAACTAACTCAATATTGAAAAACATCAACAAATTCAACAACCTCAACATTGAAAAACACCAACAAATTCAACAACAACCTCCACATTGAAAATCACCAACAAATTCAACAACCTCAACATTGAAAAACACCAATAAATTGAACAACAGCCTCAACATTGAAAGATACAAAAAAGTTCAAAAAATAACATTGATAATACCAACAAATTCAACAACAACCTCAATATTGAAAATTACCAACAAATTCAACAACAACCTCAACATTGATAATCGCCAACAAATTCAACAATAATATCAACATTGAAAATCGCCAACAAATTCAACAACTTCAATATTGAAAATCACCAACAAATTCAACAACAACCTCAACATTGAAAAACAGCAACAATATCAACAACAACCTCAACATTGAAAAATACAAAAAAGTTCAAAAAATAACATTGACAACACCAACAAATTCAACAACAACCTCAATATTGAAAGACATCACCAAATTCAACAACAACCTCAACAATGACAAACACCAGCAAATTCAACAACATCCTCAACATTGAAAAATACAAAAAAGTTCAAAAAATAACATTGATAACACCACCAAATTCAACAACAACCTCATTATTGAATATCACCAACAAATTCAACACCAACCTCAACATTGAAAAACAACAACAAATTCATCAACAACCTCAATATTGTAAAACAGCAACAAATTCAACAACAACATTGACATTGAAAAACACCAACAACTTCAACAACCTCAACAATGAAAAACAACAAATAATTCAACAACCTCAACATTTAAATGTACAAAAAATTTCAAAAAAGAACATTGATAAAACCAACAAATTCAACAACAACCTCAACAATTGAAAATCACTAACAAATTCAACATGGACCACAACTTTGAAAAACACCAACAAATTCAACAACCTCAACAATTGAAAAACACCAACAAATTCAACAACAACCTCAATATTGAAAATCATTCAACAAATTCAACAACAACCTCAACATTGAAAAACACCAACAAATTCAACAACAACCTCAATATTGAAAGACATCACCAAATTCAACAACAACCTCAACAATGACAAACACCAACAAATTCAACAACATCCTCAACATTGAAAAATACAAAAAAGTTCAAAAAATAACATCGATAACACCAACAAATTCAACAACAACCTCAATATTGAAAATCACCAACAAATTCAACAACAACCTCAACATTGAAAAACACCAACAAATTCAACAACAACCTCAATATTGAAAATCAGCAACAAATTCAACAACAACCGCAACATTGAAAAACACCAACAAATTCAACAACAACCTCAACATTTAAAAGTGAAAAAAAATTCAAAAAAGAACATTGATAAAACCAGCAAATTCAACAACCTCAATATTGAAAATCACGAACAAATTAAACAACCTCAACATTGAAAAAAAACAAGTTCAACAACAACCTTAACTTTTAAAAATGCAAATAAGTTCAACAAAAAACATTGATAAAACCAACAAATTCAACAACAATCTCAACAATGAAAATACCAACAAATTCAACAACAACCTCAATATTGAAAGACACCAACAAGTTCAACAACGACCTCAACATTTTAAATCAGCAACAAATTCAACAACAATCTCAACATTGAAAAATGCCAACAAATTCAACAACAACCTCAACTTTTAAAAATACGAAAAAGTTCAACTAAAACATTGATAACACCAACAAATTCAACAACAAACTCAATATTGAAAGACACCAAAAAGTTCAACAACGACCTCAACATTTAAAATCAGCAACAAATTCAACAACAAACTCAACATTGAGAAACACCAACAAATTCAACAACAACCTCAAATTTTAAAAATACAAAAAAGTTCAACAAAAACATTGATAACAACAACAAATTCAACAAAAACCTGAACAACGAAAAACACCAACAAATTCAACAACAACCTCAACATTGAAAAACAGCAACAAATTCAAAAACAACCTCAACAATGAAATACACCAACAAATTCAACAACAACCTCAACATTGAAAAAAACCAACAAATTCAACATCAAGCTCAACTTTCAAAAATAAAAAAAGTTCAAAAATTAACATTGATAACAGCAACAAATTCAACAACAACCTCAATATTGTAAATCACCAACAAATTCAACAACAACCTGAACATTTTAAAAGAGCAACAAATTCAACAATAACCTCAAAAATCAAAAAAACCAACAAATTCAACAACAACCTCAACATTGAAAAATGCCAACAAATTCAACATCAACCTCAACATTAAAAAACACAAAAAAGTTCAATAAATAACATTGATAACACCAACAGCTTCAACAACAAACTCATTATTGAATATCACCAACAAATTTAACAACAACCTCAACATTGAAAAACACCAACAGATTCATCAACAACCTCAATAGTTAAAATCAGCAACAAATTCAACAACAATCTCAACATTGAAAAACACCAACAAATTCAACAACAACCTCGACATTTAAAAGTACAAAAAAGTTCAAAAAAGAACATTGATAACACAAACAAATTCTACAACAACCTCAACATTGAAAAACACCAACAAATTGAACAACAACCTCAACATTGAAAAACACCAGCAACTTCAACAACCTCAACAATGAAAAACAACTAATAATTCAACAACAACCGCAACATTGACAAATACCAACAAATTCAACAACAACCTCAACTCCTAAAAGAAGATAAAAAGTTCAAAAGAAACTGTGATAACACCAACAAATTCATCAACAACCTCAACATTGAAAAATAGAAATAAGTTCAACAAATAACATTGATAACGCCAACAAATTCAACAACAACGTCAATATTGAAAATCACCAACAAATTCAACAACAACCTCAACAATAATAAACACCAATAAATTCAACAACAACCTCAACATTGAAAAATACCAACAAATTCAACCACAACCGCAACATTGACAAATACGAACAAATTCAACAACAACCTCAACTTCTAAAAGAGGATAAAAAGTTCCAAAAAAACATTGATAACACCAACAAATTCATCAACAACCTCAACATTGAAAAATAGAAAAAAGTTCAAAAAATAACATTGATAACACCAACAAATTCAACAACAACCAAAACATTGAAAATTACAAAAAGTTCAAAAAATAACATTGATAACACCAACAAATTCATCAACTAACTCAATATTGAAAAACATCAACAAATTCAACAACCTCAACATTGAAAAACACCAACAAATTCAACAACAACCTCCACATTGAAAATCACCAACAAATTCAACAACCTCAACATTGAAAAACACCAATAAATTGAACAACAGCCTCAACATTGAAAGATACAAAAAAGTTCAAAAAATAACATTGATAATACCAACAAATTCAACAACAACCTCAATATTGAAAATTACCAACAAATTCAACAACAACCTCAACATTGATAATCGCCAACAAATTCAACAATAATATCAACATTGAAAATCGCCAACAAATTCAACAACTTCAATATTGAAAATCACCAACAAATTCAACAACAACCTCAACATTGAAAAACAGCAACAATATCAACAACAACCTCAACATTGAAAAATACAAAAAAGTTCAAAAAATAACATTGACAACACCAACAAATTCAACAACAACCTCATTATTGAATATCACCAACAAATTCAACACCAACCTCAACATTGAAAAACACCAACAAATTCAACAACAACCTCAATATTGAAAGACATCACCAAATTCAACAACAACCTCAACAATGACAAACACCAGCAAATTCAACAACATCCTCAACATTGAAAAATACAAAAAAGTTCAAAAAATAACATTGATAACACCACCAAATTCAACAACAACCTCATTATTGAATATCACCAACAAATTCAACACCAACCTCAACATTGAAAAACAACAACAAATTCATCAACAACCTCAATATTGTAAAACAGCAACAAATTCAACAACAACATTGACATTGAAAAACACCAACAACTTCAACAACCTCAACAATGAAAAACAACAAATAATTCAACAACCTCAACATTTAAATGTACAAAAAATTTCAAAAAAGAACATTGATAAAACCAACAAATTCAACAACAACCTCAACAATTGAAAATCACTAACAAATTCAACATGGACCACAACTTTGAAAAACACCAACAAATTCAACAACCTCAACAATTGAAAAACACCAACAAATTCAACAACAACCTCAATATTGAAAATCATTCAACAAATTCAACAACAACCTCAACATTGAAAAACACCAACAAATTCAACAACAACCTCAATATTGAAAGACATCACCAAATTCAACAACAACCTCAACAATGACAAACACCAACAAATTCAACAACATCCTCAACATTGAAAAATACAAAAAAGTTCAAAAAATAACATCGATAACACCAACAAATTCAACAACAACCTCAATATTGAAAATCACCAACAAATTCAACAACAACCTCAACATTGAAAAACACCAACAAATTCAACAACAACCTCAATATTGAAAATCAGCAACAAATTCAACAACAACCGCAACATTGAAAAACACCAACAAATTCAACAACAACCTCAACATTTAAAAGTGAAAAAAAATTCAAAAAAGAACATTGATAAAACCAGCAAATTCAACAACCTCAATATTGAAAATCACGAACAAATTAAACAACCTCAACATTGAAAAAAAACAAGTTCAACAACAACCTTAACTTTTAAAAATGCAAATAAGTTCAACAAAAAACATTGATAAAACCAACAAATTCAACAACAATCTCAACAATGAAAATACCAACAAATTCAACAACAACCTCAATATTGAAAGACACCAACAAGTTCAACAACGACCTCAACATTTTAAATCAGCAACAAATTCAACAACAATCTCAACATTGAAAAATGCCAACAAATTCAACAACAACCTCAACTTTTAAAAATACGAAAAAGTTCAACTAAAACATTGATAACACCAACAAATTCAACAACAAACTCAATATTGAAAGACACCAAAAAGTTCAACAACGACCTCAATATTGTAAATCACCAACAAATTCAACAACAACCTCAACATTTTAAAAGAGCAACAAATTCAACAATAACCTCAAAAATCAAAAAAACCAACAAATTCAACAACAACCTCAACATTGAAAAATGCCAACAAATTCAACATCAACCTCAACATTAAAAAACACAAAAAAGTTCAATAAATAACATTGATAACACCAACAGCTTCAACAACAAACTCATTATTGAATATCACCAACAAATTTAACAACAACCTCAACATTGAAAAACACCAACAGATTCATCAACAACCTCAATAGTTAAAATCAGCAACAAATTCAACAACAATCTCAACATTGAAAAACACCAACAAATTCAACAACAACCTCGACATTTAAAAGTACAAAAAAGTTCAAAAAAGAACATTGATAACACAAACAAATTCTACAACAACCTCAACATTGAAAAACACCAACAAATTGAACAACAACCTCAACATTGAAAAACACCAGCAACTTCAACAACCTCAACAATGAAAAACAACTAATAATTCAACAACAACCGCAACATTGACAAATACCAACAAATTCAACAACAACCTCAACTTCTAAAAGAAGATAAAAAGTTCAAAAAAACAGTGATAACACCAACAAATTCATCAACAACCTCAACATTGAAAAATAGAAATAAGTTCAACAGATAGCATTGATAACGCCAACAAATTCAACAACAACGTCAATATTGAAAATCACCAACAAATTCAACAACAACCTCAACAATAATAAACACCAACAAATTCAACAACAACCTCAACATTGAAAAATACCAACAAATTCAACAACAACAGCAACATTGACAAATACGAACAAATTCATCAACAACCTCAACATTGAAAAATAGATAAAAGTTCAAAAAATAACATTGCTAACACCAACAAATTCAACAACAACCAAAACATTGAAAATTACAAAAAGTTCAAAAAATAACATTGATAACACCAACAAATTCATCAACTAACTCAATATTGAAAAACATCAACAAATTCAACAACCTCAACATTGAAAAACACCAACAAATTTAACAACCTCAACATTGAAAATCACCATCAAATTCAACAACAACCTTAACTTTTAAAAATACAAACAAGTTCAACAAAAACATTGATAACACCAACAAATTCAACAAAATCTCAACAATGAAAAACAGCAACAAATTCAACAACAAACCTCAAGATTAATAAACAGCAACAAATTCAACAACAACCTCAATATTGAAAGATACCAATAAGTTCAACAAGGACCTCAACATTGAAAATCAGCAACAAATTCAACAGCAATCTCAAATTTTAAAAATACAAAAAAGTTCAACAAAAACATTGATAACACCAACAAATTCAACAAAAACCTCAACAATGAAAAACACCAACAAATGCAACAACAATCTCAACATTGAAAAACACCAATAAATTCAACAATAACCTCAACTTTTAAAAATACAAAAAAGTTCAACAAAAACATTGATAACAGCAACAAATTCAACAACAACCTCAACAATGAAAAACACCAACAAATTCAACAACAACCTCAACATGGAAAAACAGCAACAAATTCAACAACAACCTCAACAATGAAAATACCAACAAATTCAACAACAATCTCAAAATTGAAAAACACCAACAATTTCAACAAGAACCTCAACATATAAAACTACAAAAAATGCTCAAAAAAGATCATTGATAAATCCAAAAAATTCAACAACAACCTGTATATTGAAAGAAACAAACAAATTCAACAACAACCTCAACATTAAAAAACACCAACAAATTCAACAACAACCTCAACATTGAAAAACAGCAACCAATTCAACAACAACCTCAACATTGAAAAACAGCAACAAATTCAACAACAACCTCAAAAATCAAAAAATCCGACAAATTCAACAACAACCTCAACATTGAACAATACAAAAAAGTTCAAAAAATAACATTGATAACACCAACAACTTCAACAACAATCTCATTATTGAATATCACCAACAAATTTAACAGCAAACTCATCATTGAAAAACACCAACAAATTCATCTAGACCCTCATTATTGAATATCAGCAACAAATTCAACAACAAACTCAACATGTAAAAGTACAAAAAAGTTCAAAAAAGAACATTGATAACACCAACAAATTCAACAACAACCTCAATATTTAAAATCAGCCACAATTAGAACAACCTCAACATTGAAATACACCAACAAATTCAACAACAACCTTAACTTTTAAGAATACAAACAAGTTCAACAAAAGACATTGATAACACCAACAAATCAACAACATCCTCAACAATGAAAAACAGCAACAATTTCAACAACAACCTCAACTTTTTAAACAAGAGAAAAACTTTCAAAAAGAACATTGATAAAACCAAAAAATTCAACAGCAACCTCAATATTGATAATCACCAACAAATTGAACAAACTCAACGTTGAAAAACACCAAAAATTTCAACAACAACCTCAACTTTTTAAACAAAAGAAAAACTTTAAAAACGAACATTGATAAAACCAAAAAATTCAACAGCAACCTCAATATTGATAATCACCAACAAATTGAACAAACTCAACATTGAAAAACACCAACAAATTCAACAACAACCTCCACATTCAAAATCACCAACAAATTCATCAACCTCAACATTGAAAAACACCAATAAATTCAACAACAGCCTCAACATTGAAAAATACAAAAAAGTTCAAAAAATAACATTGATATTACCAACAAATTCAACAACAACCTCAATATTGAAAATTACCAATAAATTCAACAACAACCTCAACATTGATAATCGCCAACAAATTCAACAATAATATCAACATTGAAAATCACCAACAAATTCAACAACTTCAATATTGAAAATCACCAACAAATTCAACAACCTCAACATTGAAAAACAGCAACAAATTCAACAACAACCTCAACATTGAAAAATACAAAAAAGTTCAAAAAATAACATTGATAACACCAACAAATTCAACAACAACCTCATTATTGAATATCAACAACAAATTCAACAACAACCTCAACATTGAAAAACAACAACAAATTCAACAACAACCTCAACATTGAAAAATACCAACAAATTCAACAACAATCTCAAAATTGAAAAACACCAACAATTTCAACAAGAACCTCAACATATAAAACTACAAAAAATGTTCAAAAAAGAACATTGATAAATCCAAAAAATTCAACAACAACCTGTATATTGAAAGAAACAAACAAATTCAACAACAACCTCAACATTAAAAAACACCAACAAATTCAACAACAACCTCAACATTGAAAAACAGCAACCAATTCAACAACAACCTGAACATTGAAAAACAGCAACAAATTCAACAACAGCCTCAAAAATCAAAAACACCAACAAATTCAACAACAACCTCAACATTGAAAAATACAAAAAAGTTCAAAAAATAACATTGATAACACCAACAACTTCAACAACAATCTCATTATTGAATATCACCAACAAATTTAACAGCAAACTCATCATTGAAAAACACCAACAAATTCATCAACAACCTCAATATTGAAAAACACCAACAAATTCATCTAGACCCTCATTATTGAATATCAGCAACAAATTCAACAACAAACTCAACATGTAAAAGTACAAAAAAGTTCAAAAAAGAACATTGATAACACCAACAAATTCAACAACAACCTGAATATTTAAAATCAGCCATAATTAGAACAACCTCAACATTGAAATACACCAACATATTCAACAACAACCTTAACTTTTAAGAATACAAACAAGTTCACAAAAAACATTGATAACACCAACAAATCAACAACATCCCCAACAATGAAAAACAGCAACAATTTCAACAACAACCTCAACATTTTAAACAAGAGAAAAACTTTAAAAAAGAACATTGATAAAACCAAAAAATTCAACAGCAACCTCAATATTGATAATCACCAACAAATTGAACAAACTCAACATTGAAAAACACCAACAAATTCAACAACAACCTCCACATTGAAAATCACCAACAAATTCAACAACCTCAACATTGAAAAACACTAATAAATTCAACAACAGCCTCAACATTGAAAAATACAAAAAAGTTCAAAATATAACATTGATAATACCAACAAATTCAACAACAACCTCAATATTGAAAATTACCAACAAATTCAACAACAACCTCAACATTGATAATCGCCAACAAATTCAACGATAATATCAACATTGAAAATCACCAACAAATTCAACAAGTTCAATATTGAAAATCACCAACAAATTCAACAACAACCTCAACATTGAAAAACAGCAACAAATTCAACAACAACCTCAACATTGAAAAATACAAAAAAGTTCAAAAAATAACATTGATAACACCACCAAATTCAACAACAACCTCATTATTGAATATCACCAACAAATTCAACAACAACCTCAACATTGAAAAACAACAACAAATTCATCAACAACCTCCATATTGTAAAACAGCAACAAATTCAACAACAACATCGACATTGAAAGACACCAACAACTTCAATAACCTCAACAATGAAAAACAACAAATAATTCAACAACCTCAACATTTAAAAGTACAAAAAATTTCAAAAAAGAACATTGATAAAACCAACAAATTCAACAACAACCTCAATATTGAAAATCACTAACAAATTCAACATGGACCACAACTTTGAAAAACACCAACAAATTCAACAACCTCAACAATTGAAAAACACCAACATATTCAACAACAACCTCAATATTGAAAATCATCAACAAATTCAACAACAACCTCATCATTGAAAAACACCAACAAATTCAACAACAACCTCAATATTGAAAGACACCAACAAATTCAACAACAACCTCAATATTGAAAATCATCAACAAATTCAACAACAACCTCATCATTGAAAAACACCAACAAATTCAACAACAACCTCAATATTGAAAGACATCACCAAATTCAACAACAACCTCAACAATGACAAACACCAACAAATTCAACAACATCCTCAACATTGAAAAATACAAAAAAGTTCAAAAAATAACATTGACAACACCAACAAATTCAACAACAACCTCAATATTGAAAATCACCAACAAATTCAACAACAACCTCAACATTGAAAAACACCAACAAATTCAACAACAACCTCAACATTGAAAAACACCAACAAATTCAACAACAACCTCAACATTTAAAAGTGAAAAAAAGTTCAAAAAAGAACATTGATAAAACCAGCAAATTCAACAACCTCAATATTGAAAATCACGAACAAATTGAACAACCTCAACATTGAAAAAAAACAAGTTCAACAACAACCTTAACTTTTAAAAATGCAAATAAGTTCAACAAAAAACATTGATAAAACCAACAAATTCAACAACAATCTCAACAATGAAAAAACCAACAAATTCAACAACCTCAACTTTTAAAAGAGAGAAAGTTCAAAAAAAACATTGATAACACCAACAAATTCAACAACAACCTCAACATTGAAAAACACCAGCAAATTCAACAACAACCTCAACTTTTAAAAGACGATAAAAAGTTCAAAAAAAACATTGATAACACCAACAAATTCAACAACAACCTCAACATTGAAAAACAACAACAATTTCAAAAACAACCTCAACATTGAAAATCACCAACAAATTCAACAATTACCACAACTTTGAAAAACACCAACAAATTCAACTACCTCAACATTGAAAAACACCAACATATTCACCAACAACCTCAATATTGAAAGACACCAACAAATTCAACAACAACATCAACATTGAAAAACGCCAACAAATTCAACAACAACCTCAATATTGAAAGACACTAACAAATTCAACAACAACATCAACATTTAAAATCACCAACAAATTCAACAACTTCAATATTGAAAATCACCAACAAATTCAACAACAACCTCAACATTGAAAAACACCAAAAATTCAACATGAACCACAATATTGAAAAACACCAACAAATTCAACAACAACCTCAACATTGAAAAACACCAACAAATTCAACAACAACCTCAACATTGAAAAACACCAAAAATTCAACAACTTCAATGTCGAAAATCACCAACAAATTCAACATGAACAGCAACATTGAAAAATACCAACAAATTCAACAACAACCTCAACTTCTAAAAGAAGAGAAAAAGTTCAAAAAAACACATTGAAAACAGCAACAAATTCTACAACAACCTCAACATTGAAAATCACCAACAAATTCAACAACAACCTCAAATTTCATTGAGAAGAAATGGCTTGAAGAAGCCTTTTGTCTTTGTTTCTGAATATTATATGCAAAGATGGGTTATTCTAATTTCCACTCCTTGAACATTGGATTTCTGTAACTTTATTTAGCAGCTGCACACCACAGAAGAAAACCTCAGTAGGTCTTAGGTATCCTGCTCAAGTGCTGCACTACTTCTGTGCAAGAGTCAAAATAAAAATTTGGATAAGAAGTCAAACTGCAGTTCTCCATACAATTTGTATATCACATATTTTATAGATTTCCAGATCACTCATTCCTCAGCTAACTGAAGACCCATGTAGAAAAGTTTATTAGATTGTTAATTGAATTTTGCCACTGACCATATCCCATCTTTGAGTCCGTTATCTGTTGCATGGATCACTGCTGTTAATTGCTGCTGCCTATGGAGTACTTTCTCAACAGTTTCAATAAATAAAAACCTGGCTTGAATTACAAATCATTTTAAGAATATAGCTATATTTTAGATAGAAAATCTGCTACGTCTGGATATGAGTTTGATGTATAATTCAATATGTGGATGTCTTCTCCCAAAGCAAGTCTTGCTTTTGGATTACTCCTTCCCTTGTTGATCTATATTGGCTCTCTGTTAACTGGCACATTAGCCATTAAATTTTTATTCCTCACCCTTTAAATCCCTCTGTGTCCCACATCATCCTATTTCTAGAATATTCCCTAGCCCAATATTGTCTTACCACACTTATGAACTTTCCTAAAATTTGTACCTTTTTATGTATTTCCCCATTCCCTTTGCCATGCATTTGTCAACAGAGCTGACCAATCTCTGTTTTCCTTGCATCTGAAAAACCTCCAAGGTATTTTTTGCATTAAAGGTCTATGCAAATGCAAGTTGTTAAATGATTTGTTGAAAATTACACTATTAAGTGGGGATATTAAGTTATACTACAACACATGAAGATGAAAAATATATGAAAAAGCACTTGCTATGCCTTTGATATCCTCATGATGCTAAAGTGCTTACTTTTTAAACTTAAATACTTATGCAGTGCAGTTACTGTTGCTATGTAAGCAAATAATGGAACCAGTCTTGGCACAGCAAGGGCCCACAATTGACAAATGAGGTAAATGACCAATTTGTTTTTGTGTATTAGTAGAGGTATCAGTATTGTTCTGGGTATTGAGAGAACTGCCTCCTCTACAAATTAATACCCTGGGATCTTTTATGTTGACTTAAATTGACTGACAGGGACATGTCATCCAAAAGATGGCACCACTGACATTGCAGTACACCCTCAGTTCTGAGCTTGATAGCATTACTTGACATTGTTATAAAGTCTTTCATGTTTCTAGAGCGTGCAATTGTGCTTTATGCATTCTGGAAAAAGGAAACTTCTTTGTAAAATGAAAAAGCTCTATAATCCAAAATGACACCATTATTATCTTGAGAAATTTGTACTTCTGTTTTCTTAATGCTGCCACCAGCTGTTATGACACTTCTGTCTTCTCATCAAACATTAGCCGCAAACTTAAAAAGTACATAATAAGCTTGACTTCAGTTGTGGTTTTGCTGAGGAGAGCTGCCAGAATTGTATAAAAGTTGTATAAAATGGTGATCATATGAATGCAGTTCTGTGGCTCAAGATACTAAGAAATAGCCACAATTCTAATTATGATGTTTAAAGCAGTTATTTTCTTTTTGTTCCATGTTAACATCCTTTTAAATCCCACTGTGGAGCACAGAAAGGAAGGCTGCATTTCTGCAGCACCTTTCATGATCTCAGGACATCTCAAAGCTCCTTTCGATCAATGAAGTGTTTGTTGAATGCAGTCGCTGTTGTAATATAGGTTTGACAGCCAGGTTTCACACTGCAAGCTTTGACAAAACAGCAATGTGGTAGTAACCAGATAATCTCTTTTTTTGTGATATTGATTGATGGATAAATATTGATAAACAATCCACTGTGAAATGTAATACTCCACCTGGGAGATATGATTGTAATTCCTGTTCACGGGTTTACTCAGGAAATGCTGGGTATTCCTTCTGTGACCAGATTCCCTGTACAGCAAATGACACAAAGCAATATGATTTTAAATAATAGTAAAAATTCTCTTGGAAACTGCCTAATTAGATTTGTTTGATGCTGATAGATTTTTATAGGATAGGAATCCAGGCTGACACTCCCAGTGCAGTGCTGAGGGAATGCTGTACAATTGGGGGTGCAATCTTTCAAATGGCACATGAGGCCCTGTCTATCTCTTCAGGTGGATGTAAAAGATCCCATGGCACTATTTTGAAGAAGAACAGGGAAGTTGTCTCCAGTGCCCTGACAAATATTTATCCCTCTATTAATATCACAAAAAACATTATCCGGTCAGTATCACATGGCTGTTTTTTTGGGAGTTTGTGGTAATGTTGGAAACACAAATTCACTGCACAGTAAACTTACTTCAATAGCTGTAAAGCACTTTAGGAGGTATTGAGGTAATGAAAGGTGTTCTATGAATTTAATGTCTTTTTATTATAGTTTGCCTAGGGCTACTCTAGTTTTTAGCTAAAGGTCTTGATCGAATACACTTAAAATTTTTCAATCGTAAAATATTTCTATCCAACAAGTATTTTGTGCAGTGATATTTAACTGTAGGTAGTTAGGAGACAATAGGATAAGAAGTTTTAAAACAAAATATGCTTCGTACTATTTTGTGTAAAAGCATTGTAGTATTGTCCTGTATGTAGTGTTACTTCATTGAATTATAACTGAAGCATAGTGAGATGTATGAGACATGTAATGCTATATTCCATGTAAAAATGTGTTGAGCCAAGGAGCAGGTTAATTTCAAGGAAAAGTTTAATATTTTTACAACGAGACCTGTGTGGCATTCAACCTGAGATAGCATAAAACTGGCCTGAAGCACAGTATCCTGATTTAAGAGGCTATTTGCTTTGGCTAATATGGTGACAATTAGCAAAAAAAACCCAAAGGAAGCTGGTGAACTTTTTGAAAACCATATGAAAAGAGTTCTGATATTTTCTTAGTAGTTTGGTAAATTGTTCATAATTTGTACCAAAACACAGCTGAAGTTAATTTCATTTAGCTCTTCGTTGACTGGCACCTCAAACAATGTTGTTTTAAATGTCCTTCAAAAACTGCATCAACAAACTTTATAAAGATGCTGCTAAACTGACCACTGAATAGTCTTTGTTGTGTAATTGATGGTTTAGTTGCCTGTTACAGTTTTGTTGTATACGGAGACAGAGAACTCTAATTGGAGTTAATAGGCAGATTTAATTGTGGATGTTTATAGAACTGTCAAATCAAGTTTCACCACATAATTACCATATTTAGCAAATCGGTATTTACCTGAAGTAATTGTAGTTTCGGCGTACAGTCTTTGAGCCTTAACAGGTATTCAGTCAAGGAATAGAATGCCTGGGCTTGCTTATGGCATTGTATATAATATATATCTTTATCCTACCCTCATTAAGAAAACATATATATATGTGCGTGTGTGTGTGTATATATATATATATATATACTTTCTTATAAGTATGTTGGGATAGGATTAATATAACTCTCACCCCTTCCCCTTTCATTTATTTCCAGCCTGTGTCACAGCAGAACAAAGAAGTGTGTGGGAGGGGAAAGTAGCTGACTATAGATGTACGTACAGGATTTGAGGACAGCTGTAAGTTAACCATTATTCCATTGTCTATGGCAAATGAACCATGCCTCAGGACAGCTAAGTTCTGTCAATTGCTGCCTGGTAAAACAATTGATATCAGTGTTCAATAGACATAAAACTGAATTTTAGGCATGGTGTTGCACATCTGAACTTCAACAGAGACACAATGAGATTACAGAGTCAGTTCCTTCCTATGGTTTGCTTATCTGGATCATGCCAGAGGCTTGTTTCCCTCGGCAACAACAGCTTGGACTTATTTTTATTAAATGGAAGATGTTGTACATGCCAAGGCCTTTTGCAGGAGTATTATTGACATTAGGACTTGATCGAAAGCTTGGTCAAAGAGGTAAATTTTACTGAGGATCTCAAAGAAGGGCAGAAGTAGAGAGGAAGGGAATTCAGAGTTGGGCTTCCTTATCTACTTTTGAACATCAGTGCTAAATTAACAGGTTATGCAAATGGTTTGCATATTGTAGATCCCTCCCTTCTGATACAATGCATTTCAAAATGAAGTTATTTTGTATATATCTGAGCAGACGAATTAGGGGAAATGTACCTCTCAACTGGACTTGAAAAGTGCGATAAAATTCCATGATCTCAATGTCCCAAAACACAAGCTGGCTGATTAAGTACAGTTGGAAGAGTCACCATTGCTGTAATGTAGACGCAGCAACCATTTTGCATATAACAAATCACCAAATGACCAGGTAATCTTTTTTAATAAGTGTCGGCTGAGGAGTAAATATTGAGGAAAATGTTCCTTTTTTCAGAATAATGCCACTGGATCGTTCATGTACACCTGAGAGTGCAAATAGGGCCATGATTGAATGCAGGCTTTCCCTCCTCACTCACTCTCACTTTGTCTCTGCCCCTCCACCCACGTACTCTCGCTCACCACCTCGTGCGCATGGCCCGCTCTCCTCCTCCTCCTCTCCCCCACCCCTCCAAGCTCACTTTCTCAGATGCCATTGGGCACTGCTCCTGCTGCCTCGTGTTCCGTTTCCAGCTGCCTGGGCCCTGATCCAGCGGCCACAGCGGCCAGGCTCCGAACTCTCCGGCTCTGGAGTTTGCTGATCCTCCAGTCACTAATTGTTTCTTTCCCACATTTGCTGCTGTTAGGCCCACGGGAGAGAAACAGCTTGCGATTGGAAGAACATCACGGGAGAGAAACAGCTTGCGATTGGAAGAACATCACGGGACAGAAACAGCTTGCGATTGGAAGAACATCACGGGAGAGAAACAGCTTGTGATTGGAAGAACATCACGGGAGAGAAACAGCTTGTGATTGGAAGAACATCACGGGAGAGAAACAGCTTGCGATTGGAAGAACATCACGGGAGAGAAACAGCTTGTGATTGGAAGAACAGCTCCATACCGAATCTTCCATTCAAACTTAACTGTTTGATTGACGTTTTGAAAATTAGCCCCGGGGGCCGCTTAGGGAGGCTTCACGGCGGCCGGTGGGCCGTACATTGGACAAGCCCGGTTTAACATCTGTTCTGAAAGCCAACACCTCTGACAGAGCAGCACTCCTTCAGTGCTGCATTGCAGTGCTGGCTTAGGTTTCTGTGCTCACGTCTCTGGAGTGAAGCATGAACCCGGAACCACCTGAGTCTGAAGCAAAAATGCTACCACTGCGCCAGTTCAGCTGAAAGTCTCTCACCATCGGTATGTCAAGCTGAACAGGGTTATTGGGGTACAGCAGCATCGTAGTAAGGTTATTGTACGTGTACATTAGATGTTGGCGTAGAAGTCAATCTAAGAAGACTCCAAAAATCATTCCAAAAATGGTGGTTGACTTATATACTGAGTATAGCAGATGAACGGCCAGAGTGGGTGGTCACCATTTTGAAATATGAGAACAAAAACACAATACCGGTAATTCATATTAAATTAATGTGGCATGATTTATTGAATAAACTAATTATACAAATATACTTCCAACCACAATGAAAGTGCTTTAAAACCTGTCAAATTCATTGTCTTCAGCATCCAATGCAAAGAGTTAACCGAACTCATGGGTCACTTGGCTGTGGCATCATCATAAGGACCCCACTCTCGATCAGCTGTGGTGCTTTCACAGAATTACAGAATTGTTACTGTGCAGAGGAGGCCATTTGGCCCATCGTGTCCACACTAGCTCTCCGAATGAGCATTATGACCCAGTGTCATTCTCCTGTCTTTTCCCTGTAATTCTGCGTATTGTTTCTATTTAAATGATCATCTAATGCCCTTTTCAATGCTTCGACTGAACCTTCCTCCAACATACTTCCAGGCAGTACATTCCAGACCCCAACCACTCGCTATGTGAAAAAGTTTTTTTGTTACGTCGCATTTGCTTCTTTTGCAAATCACTTTTTAAATCTTTGTCCTCCCGTTCTCAGTCCTTATACAGGCAGGAATATTTTCTCCCGATCTACTCTGTCTAGTCCCCTCATGATTTTGAACACCTCTATAAAATCTCCTCTTAGCCTTCTCCTCTCCAAAAAGAACTGTCCCAACTTCTCCAATCTATCTTCGTAACTGAAGTTTCTCATCCCGGGAACTGTATTGTAAACCTCTTCTGCACTTTCTCCAATGTGTTCATATCCTTCCTAAAGTATGGCACCCAAAACTGTACACAGTACTCCAGCTGACGTCTAATTAGTATCCTATAGAAGTTAAGCATAACCTCCTTGCTCTTGTACTCTATGCCCCCTATTAATTAAGCCATGGATACTGTATGTTTTGTTAACTGCTGTCACCAGCTGCCCTGCCACCTTTAATGACTAATGCACATATACACCCAGGTCCCTCTGCACTTCACACCCTTTAGAGTTGTACCCCTTATTTTATATTGTGTCTCCATGTTCTTCCTACCAAAATGAATCACCTCACACTTCTCTGCATTGAACCTCATCTGGTACCTATCTGCCCATTCCACCAACTTGTCTATGTCCTTTTGAAGTTCTACACAGTTTACAGTGTGTCCAAGTTTTGTATCATCTGCAAACTTTGAAATTGTCCCCGGCACACCAAGATCCAGATCATTAATATATATCAGCAAAAGTAAGGGTCCCAATACCGACCCCTGGGGAACTCCACTACAAACCTTCCTCCAGCCTGAAAAATATACATTTACCATTACTCGCTGTTTCCTATCACTCAGCCAATTTTGTATCCATGTTGCTACTGTCCCTTTTAATTCATGAGCTACAACTTTGCTCTCAAGTCTGTTGTGTGGCACTGTATCAAGTGCCTTTTGGAAGTCTATGTACACCAGATCAACAGCATTACCCTCATCAACCCTCTCTGCCACCTCTCCTTCAAAACATTCCAAGTTAGTTAAACACAATTTTCCCTTAAGAAATCCATGCTGGCTCTTCCTAATCAACCCACATTTTTTCATATATGACTCCTATTTCCATCCCGAATAATTGTTTGTAGAAGCTTCCCCACTACCAACGTTAAACTGGCTGGTCTGTAATTGCTGGGCTTATCCTTACAATCTATTTTGGACAAGGGTGTAATGTTTGCAATTTTTCAGTCCTCTGGCACCTCCCCTGAATCTAGGGAAGACTGAAAGGTTATGGCCAGTGCCCCTGCAATTTCCAATCTCGCTTTCTTCAATATCCTTGGATGCTTCTCATCTGGTCCTGGTGCCTTGTCAACTTTAAGCACCGACAGTTTATCCCCCCCCTCCCTTATTAATTTTGAACCCTTCTAGTGACAGGATTGCCTCCCCTGTCACCATGGCCTGCCTCCATGCCCCCTGCCTCTATGTCCCTAATCGGTCCTACTCCTTTTATCTCCTTTTATCACCCTTTTACTATTTATGTGCCTACAAAGCCTTTGGGATTCCCCTTTATGTTGGCTGGTAGTCTTTTCTCACAATCCCTCTTCACTTCTCTTATTTGCTTCTTCACCTCTCCTCAACCGTCTATACTCAGCCTGGTTCTCAATCGTATTTCCTACTTTACATCTGTCATAAGCACACTTTTTTTTCTTTATCTTAATTTCTATCTCCTTTTTCAGCCAGAGAACTCTGGATTTGTTTGACCACCTTTCCCTTTTGAGGGAGTATACCTTTACCGTGCCCGAACAATTGTTATGACCGATGCAGTTGGTAAAGCGGAGCTATTTAAAAATCTCAGAGGGAAACTTTAAACAACTGTCAATCAATAATTTTAAGTGCTATGTTTGAGATGCAACTCTAAACTCAGGAATCAGACCACTAGTTCAAAGTTTTACATTAAACTAAATGAAGCATTTTATTAATTTACACAGGTTAAAATATATGTACACATGGCTACAAATTACTACTATCATAACTTTTAAATTCCCAAACTAATCTCCATTAAGGCAACAGCAACTTATAGACTTAACCAAACAACAGGCAAAGCATTTTCACCTTATGAATTCAAAATGAGGTTCCTTTCACTGTGGAGCCAGTTGGAGGCTTGCAGCTGTCTTTTGATCTTCCATTGCCTCTTTGAAGGTAGCCCATTGTTCAGCTACAGCTTTTCCCACCAACCTTTGGTTCCAATCTACCTGGCCAGCTCCGTTCTTGTCCCATTGAAGTCTGCTGTCTCCCAGTTAATTATTCTTACTCTGGATTGCCCATTGTCCTTTTCTGCCGACATCCTAAACCTTATGATACAATTATCACTGTATCCTAAATGTTCTCCCATTGACACTTGATCTCCTTGGCCCACTTCATTTCCAAGAATAGGGCCTAGCAGTGCCTCCTTTCTTGTTGTACTGGACACATATTGCTGTAGAAAATTCTCCTGAACATTCGCTAGGAACTCTTTCCTCTCTCTGCCCTTTACACTACCATTACCCCAGTCTATATCTGGATAATTAAAATCCCCTATTATAACTATTCTATAATATTTGCTATAATTTCCCTGCAGATTTGTTCCTCTATATCCTTTCCACTAGTTGGTGGCCTATAGGCTACACGAGCACGTAATTGCGCGCTTTTTGTCCCTTGGCTCTAGCCAAATTGAGCCTGTCCTTGAACCCTCTGGGACATCCTCTTTCTCCAGCACTGCAATGCTCTCCTTAACCAATACAGCCTCCTGCCCTATTTTTCCTGAACACCTTGTACCCAGAATATTTAACACTCAGTCCTGCCCTTCCTTGAGCCAGGTCTCTGTTATTGCCACAACATAATCCCGCATGGCAATCTGCTCCTGTAACTCACCAATCTTATTTACTATACTCTGTGCTTTCACATACATACAACACATGATTCTTTGAAATGAAGTGGGCCAAGGAGATCAAGTGTCAATGGGAGAACATTTAGGAGACAGTGATAATTGCATCATAAGGTTTAGGATGACGGCAGAACCTGATTTAGACTTCATTACTTCCTCCATTATTCCAACTCTGCCTATTAACTCCCTATTCACTATCCTAGTGCTAATTGTCTTTCCCAGTATTTTGTGCACCTTGGTATTACTCTAATATTTTCTCCTGGTCCCTACACCCCTGCTGAGTTAATTTAAAGCACTCCCCCCAACAGCTCTAGCAGAATGCCCCGCAAGGAACTCAGTCCCAGCTCTATTCAAGTGCAACCAGGCCGGCTTGTACAGGTGCCATCTCCCCCAGAGCCAGTCCCAGTGTCCCAGGAATCTAAATCCCTCCCTCTTGCACTATCTTTCCAGCCACGCATTCACCTGCCTTATCCTCCTATTTCTGTACTCACTTGCACATGACACCAGAGATTACTACGTTTGAGGTCCTGCTTGTTTTTCTTGGGATCCACTACCAACCTGGTTTTCCCAGTCTACCTGCATATTGAAATCCCCCATGATCACTATAACCTTGCCTTTCTTACACGCCTTTTCTATCTCCTGGTGTATCTTGTGCCCCACATCCTGACTATTGTTCGGAGGCCTGTACATAACTCCCATTATGTTTTCTTTTACCTTTGCGGTTCCTCAACTCTACCCACACAGATTCTACATCATCTGGCCCTACGTCATTTCTTGCTATCGATTTAATTTCATTTCTTACTGACAAAGCAACCCCACCCCCTCTGCCAACCTGCCTATCTTTTCGATAGGATGTATATCCTTGGATATTTAGTTCCCAGTCCTGATCCCCTTGCAGCCATGTCTCCGTGATGCCCTCCACATCATACCTGCCAATTTCAATTGCATCACAAGCTCATTTACCTTATTTCGTATACTGCGTGCATTCAGATACAACACCTTCAGTCTTGTATCCCCCGTCCCCTTTCTCATTGTCGTCCCTTCATCTGATGTGCTTGAAGTTAGATTCCTAGCCCTTTCCAAACACTCTGTCCTATTTTGTGTTCTGGGGACTTTAATAGCCTCTCCTGGGCTCTCCTTTTTAGTTTTTTCATAATTTTCCATGAAGTTGAATCCACCCCCCTACACGCTAACCTGCTGTTTTGTTTCCCATTAGTCATACTTCTTGGAGTTTTACCTTTCCCTCCCCACCCCCAACTTTCTAGTTTAAAGTCCTGTTGACCACCCTATTTACCCTTTTCGCTAGAACAATCACCCAATCAAGTTGACCCTGCAAAAAAAACAAACAGGATAAGTTCAATCCGAATAATTACTGCCCCATCAGTCCATTCTCAGTCATCAGCAAAAGTGGTGAAAGGTATCATTAACAGTGCTATCAAGCAGCATTTACTCATCAGTAACTGATAATCAGCTTGCGTTTTGCCAGGACCACTTGGTTCCAGATCTCTTTACAGTCTTTGTCCAAACATCGACAAAAATTCCGAAGTGAGGTAAGATTCACTGCCTTTGACATCAGTGCAGCGTTTAACCAAATGTGGCATCAAGGAGCTCAAGAAAAATTGAAGTCGATGGGAATTGGAGAGAGAACTCTCCACTGGCTAGCTTACTACATTACACAAGGAAGATGATTGTGGTTGTTGGAGGCCAATCATCTCAGCCCCAAGGCATTGCTGCAGGAGTCCTTCAAGAACGTGTCCAACGCCTAACCTACCGAGACTGCACACTGTTCAATTCAATTTGCTACAACTCCGATACCGAAGCAGTTTGTGCACGCATGCAGCAAGACCTAGGTAACGTTCAGGCTTGGGCTGATATGTGGCAAGTAATATTTGTGCCACACAAGTGCCAGGCGATGGCTGTCTCTAACAAGAGAGAATCTAACCATTTCTCCTTGATAATCAACTGCATTTCTATCATTGAATCCCCAGCCATCAACATCCTGGGAAGGAAGGGAGGTGGGGTGAGGAGGGTCACCATTGACGTGAAACTTAACTAAACCAAACACCTAAGTTAAAAGCAAAATACTGCGGATGCTGGAAATCTGAAACAAAAACAAAAAATGCTGAGTTGAAAATGAACAGAGTTAAGGTTTCGAGTCTTACCTTTATGCCATTATCAGCACCTTTATTAGCCAAACCACCATTAACATTCCCTTTGTCCTTTAATTCATGACATCTTTGTCAATCTCTCCTTTGTCCCCACCTATCTCTGGCCTTCTATCCAGCTTCACCGGTTCCACCCCCCCTTAAACAGTATAAATTTCATCACATTTCCACTTCTCTTCAGCTCTGAAGAAGGGTCAAACGGACTCGAAACGTTAACTCTGTTTCTCTCTCCACAGATGCTGCTGGACCTGCTGAGCTTTTCCAGCATTTTCTGTTTTTGTTTCAGATTTCCAGCATCTGGAGTATTTTGCTTTTATCCGGGAACGCACTGTCGCCACAAGGACTGTGGCCGTTCAAGAAGGTGGCTCACTGCTGATTTTTCAAGGCAATAAATTCTAACCTTGCCAGCAATGCCCACATACTGTAAATGAATGAAGAAAAGACTGGGCAATACTTTGCATGAGAATGATTTACCTTTTTTTGTCACTTCAGAAAAGAAAGTGTGACCAGAAGCGACTCTCGTCAGGCTGGGTAACAACAGTTGAACTAAGAGTATAGTTATTGTGAACTGGGACTTGCTTGAATAGAAGAATAAGATTGAAGGAAGAGCATTGGAGTGGGTAAATCACTCCTGGTTCACATTATTTATATTTTGACATGCATAAATATATGTTTTTGCTGCCGTCCAGGTACCTGTGCAACTAGGTTTTGACTTAAGAAAAGAAAATCTGTATAAGAAGCTCCAGCTGCCTTTTACAAGGCACCTCCTGCCATTCTTGTGGCGATGGCAATAAATCAGCCTTATGTTTTTATTTATATTCTTTAGTTCAATAAGTGGTAAAATGAGAGGTGAGTTGTTTTTCAACAACATCAAGATATAAATTATAATGTTCTCTATATCTTGTATTTGTATGTGAGTAGCAGTGAATGATGTATGAACTTTGGCCATTAAAACCAGCCTTGGAATAGTATTGCCTGCATAAATTGCACATTCAGTGAATTTCTTTTCTTCTTCCCTTTTTTCCTTTTCTCCATTTCAGCAGGTTAGGAGTTTGTAGGATGTTTATTGCAGAGCCCTCTGTGTGTTCAGTTAAGAAGAAATCTGATTCTGTAGAATGTCTCTGGGAATAATAGTGTTAAATAATGTCGCTGTGAATTTGCCACATTTTAAAAGTACACTTGAATGCCTAAGGAGCAGCGGTCCATCAGTTGACTGAAGAATGAAGAATCTCTGCAGTGTTGGCAAGGGTATATGCATAGTGTCCAACTGTCTCTCTCCACCCCACACAAAATATTATGGTGGCATGGTTGGTTAAGTTTACAAAAAAAACTAAGCACTCCCGCATATTGCAATGCAGTTTATTGAAGCATAGATTATTGCTTGCACCAAGGCACTTACTTGTCCAAAGATTGTAATGGGTCAAACACAGAAGAAGACCGAGAACTGATGCTAGCATCTGAACTGCTGAGAATTTGTCTCAGTGCATCTATCGCATGTTGGTTTGTGGGCAATAAAATGTTTCCTTTTAACTGATGGTTAATTTTCGAACACTGCTCTACAACTGAATGGATTAATGTTTTCTCCATTCTGCTGCTTTCTTATTTATGATGCCTTTTTCATAATTGAAATGATAAGCTCTCATTAGATGTTTAATCATTCATTATTTTTATGACTACAATAAGAAGCTGTATGAAGTGCAGTGCCTTGAATGTAGAAAGATATCTCAAGGCACTTCATAGAGGAGCAATTTGTAAAAATGTAGAAATCTAACTGACAATGGAAAGTTAACCATTTGTGAAGGTCTAAAAGTTTGTATTCCACCAATTTTATAATTAACGTGGAGATTTTGAAAATAGTTAGTTTTCAACCTGATCCGAACAAAGGCAAAAAGAAAAGTGCGTAGTTCACCTTTGGCGAGAATACCAATTTGAATATATTAACGCTGACATCTCTGCTGAATAAATATGATTATATATTCATTCTCCCATCCCACAAGAATGCAGATTAATCTGCTTTCTTTGAAACCTAAATCGGAGTAAGGTTTATCAAACAGAGCACCAAAAATCTTCCAGATATTTGAGAAGTTGTGGAACTTTTAACATCCATTGGATTTTTTCAATGCGTATCTTACCATGTATAAGTGAATAGAATACATTTAACAATGCCATTCTTATTTTCTTTTTTTTGCACCTCTATTATGGTTGTATATTAATGATAGTGACAAAGTCTTAAGTGTTAGCTGCATTCATACTCTGATTTAATCGAGTATTGACTAAACAAAATCCAGTGGTATCACAAGGAAGCCATTTTCAGTCAAACTAATTGTTGTCACTTGTAACTTTAGTTCTGATTATCAGAGCAAAATGCATGTCCCTTTCCTATGGCACCTTCCCATGCAACCGCAGCAGGTGTAACACCTGCCCCTTTATCTCCTCCCGCCTCACCATCCAAGGCCCCAAACACACCTTGCAGGTGAGGCAGCGATTCACTTGCACTTCTTTCAATTTAGTCTACTACATTCGCTGTTCACAGTACGGTCTCCTCTACATTGGGACGACTAAACGCAGATTGGGTGACTGCTTTGCTGAACACCTTCACTCAGTCTGCAAGCATGACCGCGACATTCCTGTCGCTTGCCACTTCAATTCACCATCTTGCTGTCATGCCCACATTTCTGTCCTTAGCCTGCTGCAATGTTCTAGTGAAGCCCAATGCAAACTGGAGGAACAACACCTCATTAGGCACTTCACAGCCTTCTGGACTTAACGTTGTGTTCAACAATTTCAGACTGTGAACTCTCTCCTCCATTTTGGTCTTTTTTTCCCATCACCCTCCGCCCATAGGGCCAGTGTGTAACTTGTTCTTATGTTTTGCTTTCAAAGAAAGTTCTGCTATTAACATATTCTGCTATCTGACCTTCATGCCACTATTAACACCTGTCTTAGTCTTTAACACTATCATTACCACTCCCTTTGTCTTATGTCCATGACATCTTTGTCAAATCTCTCCTGAGCTCCCACCTATTCCTGACCTTTTTTGCTCCACCTGCTCCAACCCCTCTCTTCAACAGTATAAAACCCATACGTTTCTACCTCTGTTCAGCCCTGAAGAAGAGTCACGTGGACTCGAAAAGTTAACTGTTTCCCTCTCCACAGATGCTGCTAGACCTGCTGAGTTTTTCCAGCATTTTCTGTTTTTATTTCAAACACCTAAGTCATTGTCGCCAAGTCAAAATCCAAGAACACTGTTGCCACAAGGACAAGAAGGTGGCTCACTACTAATTTCGCAAGGCTTCAGAGGAAAGTGCACGTTCAGTTTTGAAAATCGGTCTTTTTCTTGTCAGAAACAATTAATTTATATTTAGTGTCTTTAGAGTAGTAAACCGCCCCGAGACGCTTCACGTGAGTATTACAGAACAAATATGACACTGAGCTAAATGAAGAGATATTAGGTCAGATGACCAAAACCTTGGTCAGAGAGCTAGGTTTTAAGGAGTGTCTTAAAGAAGGAAAGTGAGGTAGAGTGGCAGAGAGGTGTAAGGAGGGAATTTCGAAGCTTAGGACTGAGGTGCGGCTATTAATGGTGCAGCGATTAAAATTGGGGATTTGCAAGAGGCCAGAATTAGAGGACTGCAGATAAAAGAAAGACCTGTAGCAGTTTTCACAACTACCGAACATCTCAAAGCACTTTACAGCAAGTGTTTTTGATGACACAGAAGTAATGCAGAAAACACAGCAACCAATTTATGTGCAGCGTACTTGAGAGATTAAATATTGTCCAGGACACCCCAGATAACTGAAATGAATACAGAAAATTGTGGAAAGCTGTTTTAGTTTTTGATTTCCAGCATCTGCAGTGTTTTGCTTTTGCATCAGGAATATCTCCCCTGCTCTCCTTCAAAATAGTGTAATTGGATCTTTTGCATCCTCCAAACGGGCAGATTTGGCTTAATGCTTCATCCAGTAGGCAGCACCTCTGAGTGCAGCATTTCATGGGCACTGCACTTGAGTGTCAGCCTTGATTTTTGCGCTCAGGCACTGGAGTTGGACTTGAACCTAGAACCTTGTGACTTAGAGGTGGGAGTGGTACTAACTGAGCTCAGACTAATACTTATCTCGGAGAGCTGTGAGGTTGGAGGCGATTACAAGGATAGGGAGAGGTGAGGCCATGGAGGACTTTGGAAAGAAGGATGAGAATTTTAAAATTGCGATATTGCTTGACAGGAAGCCGGTGTAGGTCAGCGAGCACAGGGGCGATAGGGGAATGGGACCTGGTGTGAGTTAAGGCCCAGGCAGCAGATAAGACTCAGGCAACAGAGTTTTGAATGACTTCAAGCTTACAAAGGGTTGAATGTGGGAGACCGGCCATGAAAGTTGAGTCTAGAGTAATGAATGCATGAATAAGGGTTTCAGCAGCAGACGAGTTGAGACTGGTGAAGTTGGGCATTGTTACGAAGGTGGAAATAGGGGTTCTCGGTGATTGCGTCAACATGAGGTTAGAAGTTCATCATGGGGTTGAATGTGACATCGAGGTTGCGATCAGACTGACTTAATCTCAGACTGTCGCCAGGGAGAGGATAGAGTCGGTAGTTAGAGGACAAGAAACAAAAAGGGAAACACGGCACATTCAACAGGTCAACCAACACCTGTCCAGAAAGCACGAATCACTTGACATTTCAGATTTAAACCCTTCCTCAAGACTGCAAGATATGATGGGCGACAGCATTTTAAAAGAAACCAAAACCCACACTGACCATACACAACAAAGGTGTAAGATGAATTGTAAAAGCCTATGGTGACAGAAACTGCTGCAGCAACTATATCTTTGCTTATTCTCAGCTTCTCGATCCAGCTTCGGTCGTCTTCAATGTTCTGGTCTCCATCAGCTTGCTTGTACTGCACCAGTGGACTCACCAACTGCTACTGCTCAGGTTGGACTTTTTATATCTTTTAAACAGGGTCAGTTTGCCCAGAAGTTCTGGTTTCCAAACCTTAGTTTGTTTTTGTTTCCTGTTATGAAGATGTATTATAGAAAATATTAATTTTATAATGTCATCAGCTGGACATACATGTGTATTGAACCTTTTTTTTTTGAAAAGAATACTCTTCCTGAGCAAAGGCCACTGACTTACAGCAGCTACTGTGTTGCATTTGTGAGGGTCACGAGCTGCTTTTAAAGTGATACAAGTTCTATGGAGCTTTCAGAGAGAGGTCATGTGATCCCGTTCTTGGGTGTAAAAACGACACTGGATTTTTGGATAGTTGGAGAGCGACTTCCCCAGGGGCAACAGCCTTACCCTATCTCTCATTCTTCCGCAACCCCTCTCATCAAAGCTGAACTGTCTGTGGTTTGAAAGCCCATTGCTGTAAACCGAGAGTTCTTATAAAAGAATTTTGAATCAACACTGCTGTCTCCAGTGAGAAACCTCCAAGAACCAGCAGCTACTGTGAACTGGGTCTCTGCAGCTGTGAACAAGCATCTGGTTATTCCTTGAATAATTTTTTTTCTGACTTGTTACTTGGCCACGTTTTTATTATCTGATACACTGCAATTTTACTTTTTTGTGCATGCTTGGGCGGGATTCTGTATGTATTTTTTTTGCATTAGTAGGTAGTTGAACATATTTGTTCATTTTAAGCTTTTTAAAAATTTCTGCATCAATTTTACATTTATTTACATTTACACATATATACATATTTACATATATATGTATTTACACACACATATATGTATTTACACACACACATAAATATATATATATATATATATGCAATATCAGCTCCCTTTTTAAATTCAAACTGCTACAACCAACTCAGGAGTGGGACAAAGAGAGGAGTCCATTCACCCTGTTAACCTGGTCATAGCATTCCTTAGAAACTGGGAGGGTCAGATTCCTTTCTATGTTTACCTGTTCTGTTTCCCTTTCTGTTCCCTTTTCAATACAGTTTCTGTTTTAGCAATGGTCTGCCTCAAAGTCCTACAAATTAAATTTAAAAACACAGATTCCCTCACAGCATGCAGAAGCAAATTGACTAGAATGCTGGCACTTTTGATGTCGACAACCTTGGGAGGAGGCACTTTTGGCTGAAAACAATTGCAAGTACTTCAAATTGTCTCTCGTACTTGTGATACGTTGTACTATTTTTAAGGATTGGAATGTTCACAGACCCTCCCTAGTTGCCTGATTGCCCATTACCATTCTGAGCTTGGTAGCATTTGCACTGTCTTTCTATCTATCCAATGAGTCAAGGTTGATAATGGTTTATGGAATTTAGGAACGTAAATCAGTAATGGATGCCCGGGAGTGATTTCAAGGTTGTAATTAAATCGAATGGATCAGATCACATAAAGCACATAGCTGGTGTTGTAATCAACAGTACCCGAAGGATTATCTTAGAGCCTTGAAATTACTGATTAATTCTTAAATAGTATTATATAGGCTGGCTATTCTGTTGTGTTGGCATTAGCTGTTAGTGCTGCACTACCTCAGCCTTTTGAATACTCTTGTGTGATGGCATTCATTACCAGTAATTGTAAAATGGAAGATTGCGATCAATTCTTATTTCCAACTTGCTTTTCTTTTTTATTATTCCAACATCAGATTTTAAAAGTTTATATTTGCTCATGTTGCACTATTTTTGTATAGCTTTGAAACTGCAGTTGTTTCATTGCCTTCATTAAATTGAGAGAAATCAACACAAATTCCTGAATATAGTTACTCCTAGTATCATTGGTTATTTGCAGTTGGGTTGAATTTCATTGCATGGTTTGTGAACTTGTGGTGCTGGCACTTTTGACTGGCTTCTGGCTCTGTGGTTAGTTGGAATGCAACTGATGGGTGTACTCTTTGTGTGATCTCTCATTTGATGTTACTGAAGTTAGTCTCTGTTCAGACAACTTAAATACCTTCCAAATTGTTAGAGTAAACAAACCCATTTATTCTGTCTCCCCCTCAGCTCCTTAGCTGTACTCTGCACAGATCCTAACTAGTCGTTCCCATTTGGAGGTAACAAAATGTTTTCAGCAACCACTTGTGTCAGAGCTGGCAGGTTTCTTGACCATGGAAGAATGTGAATGTGACCCTGTCTTCACCTGAGCACTCATGAGAACTTGCAACAGGAGTTATTGGATAGCACATGCTGATTTTCCTCTTTGATCCAATAGCACTTAGGCCATTTGCGACGCCCTTACTGCTGTCTCAGCCAAGATCGGTGAGGCATTTTATCTGGGACTTCCTTGGTTTATGTAGGTCACTTACTCACCCAAATAAACTTGCTGAGCTAAATTTATTTTGAAATGTAAATTGTTTTATTCCAGCTATTGAACCTTTTTGTAATGTGTTGAAAAGGCAAAGTTAATTTTCTAACTGCCTGGCTTAAGCTGGTTTCATTCACAAAATGTACTTGCCAAAATGGACAGGGTTACTATGACAAGCACAAGCCTTAGGTGCCCACTGCAGCTCAAGCTTTGTTCCAGATGATCCATATTTATAGCAACTGAGGATAAGCACCGCTCCAACTTGAAGTTTAAATTCAAGGACTGGAAGGCTACATACTATAAACCTGAAAGCTAACATTTTTGTATACAATTTGATTTAAATATATCTCGCAACAGCTAACAGACAGAACATTGCTCCCCAACTGAGACTACATGTGTTGAACTGATAAGAGATGATGTTGAAGCAGCAGTCTGTTTTCAAAGTCTTCTCTGAAAGGAATTAGACTGTGTGCTTTTCCAGACAATTGAGTTCAGCAATGAGATCCTGTCAGTACCACAAACTTCTTCACAGTCCCTTATTGCGAAACCTTTCACAGTTGACATTTAAAAGGATTTGTACCCATTAAATATTTGTACAGACTCTATCTAAATCACTTTTACAAGCATGGCCACACACCTAATGCAGAAAATGTGCTGCAGAATAGAGTGGTTATATTTAAACTTTACATGTGTGAAGTATATATGGTATTCAATGTTATCTATAACAGAGGTAATTAACTTGATATTGGAAGCAAGATGGGTGCATTTCTGGTTTAAAAAAAATAATTGTTTCCCGCTCTGCATGCAGAAGACCATAAAAAGCTCCATCACCACCCTCATTTTCAGTCACACAAAAGGAGAGCTTTAATCGTGAGGCCTCTGGGATGCAAATCTTCTGATTCCACATTGGGGCCAGTGGACAAGAATTCCCTCAGTTACTTCTGTTCTGCCACCGCTACTTGGCGACAGTGCAGTGAGAACTCTGTTTATGTCGTACTTCTGGTGAAGTTATAGCAGTGGGGCTAAAGCAGAGTTCCCACCCATTGTCTCAATACCTTCAGATTGGTTTTCAGAGTTCAGACCACCACCCTTTTTCTCCTCCTGCCTTTCACAGTCATCCTTTTGCTAAGTGAATGGGATCCTCTGGAATCCATATTGGAATCATAGTGAACCCTCCTTACACTTGATTTACGTGATTAAGACAGTCAGAGATCATTATTTTATTGAGCATCTTGAAAACTATATTAGGAAGGAAATGTTACAATATGAGTGTCGATAGCTTGAACAATGAAAAACTGGAATTGCTGGCTCATTCAGGCCACAACAGGAAGTCAAAATTCAACAAGATTTCCAGCTGTGTTAATTTTGCTATTCCATTGGTCAGTTGCACAATATTTAGCACCAGTCTTCACCTCTGTAACATAAAATAGATTATTTTGCAAGTGTGCCTCAAACATTGGCAGGACATTGTGGTTCCTTCAGATTTATTTTCCAGCTATGCGGTGCAAAATTGGTTATATAGTTTAGTCATTGCAGTTTTAATGCCAGTTATACTTACCTGGTCTCTCACAAATTTGGATTATTTGTAAGCAGGTCTAAGATAAGACTAGTTGCACTGTGATTAGTGGGGAGGATGGTCACAACTTGGAAGCATGGTTGGGGGAAGCTGCATGTTCTCTTCCCTGTAGTGCCCCTGGCAAATATAAAATGAGTCAAATTGTAAACCAACTACTGTTGGGCTAGGTACTTCTAAGCTGGATTGCTAAGTGTGCATTTACTTGCTTAAAACAGAACAAAAAGAACACTCAGCCCCTTGAGCTCATCCTTCTAGCATTTCAACCAAACATCCAACTGCATTTTGAATTCCCGCATAATGTCCTTTGAGCGATTTCATGTCTTGTTGGAGGCTGGGAGATACATGGGACCAACTTCATATCACTTACAAGTGAAATGAAGCAGAACCAATTGCTGCAAAAATCAATCCTTCAACAAATGCCTCTTAAATTATACGTATGAGAGTATTTAACTTTGAAATATGGGCATGACATCAGTCCTTCATTTCCATACAGCCACAAAGATGCCAAGCACAACCCACATTAAAAAGACCTTGGCCACATCTTGCTTTGCAGTGGTTCAGGAACCAAAGGTAAATAGGGAAGCAGAGTACTCAGGCATTTGAGTACAGTTTTTTTTTAGAACCTACACTTGAATGTTCCAGTACCTTTTGCTGCCCAGACAAGGTGTGATTGAAATGTGCAGTTAATGAAAGCAATTTGAAGATCCTGGCTAGCAGTTCCTTCTACAGTTCCCACTGTTATATGCAGCTGTTCAAGTCCCCATTGGACAATAATGAATCTACATTGAGTTTATGGTTTATACATGTTAACATTACTGTCACAGGCTCAATTTTGGAGTCCATTCTATGACATGTGACTGCTTATGCAAAAGCCCCAGTGCTGAAGCACAGCATTTACAGATCCGATTCATATACTAGGTGTTAAAAACACAAGAGGGAATTCAAGGTCTTCACTCCCTGACTTTAGTGGAAAACAAAACAATGCAAAATGTTGAGGCCTGCAGTTTGAAACCCTAGGGTATTTCAGATTGCTGAGATGTCAAAATGCACAAGGGCCGCTGAAAGTGAAATCTGTTTCCCTACAAAACTCAATGTACATTGAAAAACGCCAACAAATTTAACAACAACCACAACTTTTAAAACAAGAGAAAAAGTTCAAAAAAACATTGATAACACCAACAAATTCAACAACAACCTCAACATTGAAAAACACCAACAAATTCAACAACAACCTCAAGAATGAAAAACACCAACAAATTGTACAACAACCTCAACTCATAAAAGAGAAAAAGTTCAAAAAAACATTTGATAAAACCAACAAATTCAACAACAACCTCAACATTGAAAAACACCAACAAATTCAACAACAACCTTAATATTGAAAAACAGCAACAAATTGAACAACAAACTCAACTTTTAAAAGAGAAAAAGTTCAAAAATACATTGATAACACCAACAAATTCTACAACAACCTCAACATTGAAAAATATAAAAAAGTTCAAAAAATAACATTGATAACACCAAAAAATTCAACAACAAATTCAACTTTGAAAAAAAGCAACAAATTCATCAACAACCTCAACTTTTAAAAGTACAAAAAAGTTCAAAAAAGATTATTGATAACACCAACAAATTCAAGAACAACCTCAATATTGAAAATCAGCAACAAATTCAACAAGAATCTCAGCATGGAAAAACACCAAAAAATTTACGAAAACCTCAACATTGAAAAACACCAACAAATTCAACAACAACCACAACTTATAAAAATACAAACAAGTTCAACAAAATAAACATTGATGACACTATCCTTTTCAACAACAACCTCAACATTAAACATCACCGACAAATTCAGCAACCACAACACTAAAAATCACCAACAAATTCAACTACAACCTCAACATTGAAAAACACCAACAAACTGAACAACAACTTCAATTTATAAAAGAAGAGAAAAAGTTCAAAAAAAAATTTGATGACACCAACAAATTCAACAACAACCTCAACATTGTAAAACGTGAGCAATTTCAACAACAACCTCAATACCTCCCCGTGATCTCTCTCTCTGTCCCTTTAACCTCCCCGTGATCTCACTCTCTGTCCCTTTAACCTCCCCGTGATCTTATTCCCTGTCCCTTTAAAATCCCCATGATCACAGTCTCTGTCCTTTTAAACTCGCCGTGATATCTCTCTCTGTCCCTTTAACCACCCCGTGATCTCATTCTCTGTCCTTTTAACCTCCCCGTCATCTAACTCTCTGGCCCTTTAACCGCCCCGTGATCACACTCTCTGTCTCTTTAACCTCCCCGTGATCTCACACTCTGTCCCTTTAACCCACCCGTGATCTCACTCTCTGTCCCTTTAACCCACCCGTGATCTCTCTCGCTGTCCTTTTAACCTCCCCGTGATCTCACTCTCTGTCCTTCTAAACTCCCCGTGATCTCACTATCTGTCCCTTTAACATCCCCGTGATCTCACGCTCTGTCCCCTTAACCTCCCCGTGATCACACTCTCTGTCCCTTTAACCTCCCCGTGATCTAACTCTCTGTCCCTTTCAATGTTCCTGATCTTACTCTCTGTCCTTTTAACTATGCCCGATCTCAATTTCTGTCCCTTTAACAGTCCCTGATCTCAATCTCTGTCCCTTTCACTGTCTCTGTTCTAACACTCTGTCCCTTTAACCTCCCCGTGATGTCAGCCTCTGTCCCTTTAACCTCCCCATGATCTCACTCTCTGCCCTCTTAACCTCCCCGTGATCTCATTCTCTGTCCCTTTAACCTACCTGTGATCTCACTCTCTGTCCATTTAAACTCCCCGTGATCTCACTCTCTGTCCCTTTAACACTCCAATAGTGCAGCACACCCTCAATTACTGACAATCCAATAGTGCAGCACACACTCAATTACTGACACTCCAATAGTGCAGAACAACATCAATTACTGACTCTCCAATAGTGCAGCACACTCTCAATTACTGACACTCCAATAGTGCAGCACACCCTCAATTACTGACACTCCAATAGTGCAGCACACCCTCAATTACTGACACTCCAATAGTGCAGCACACCCTCAATTACTGACACTCCAATAGTGCAGCACACCCTCAATTACTGACACTCCAATAGTGCAGCACACCCTCAATTACTGACACTCCAATAGTGCAGCACACCCTCAATTACTGACACTCCAATAGTGCAGCACACCCTCAATTACTGACACTCCAATAGTGCAGCACACCCTCAATTACTGACACTCCAATAGTGCAGCACACCCTCAATTACTGACACTCCAATAGTGCAGCACACCCTCAATTACTGACCCTCCAATAGTGCAGCACACCCTCAATTACTGACACTCCAATAGTGCAGCACACCCTCAATTACTGACACTCCAATAGTGCAGCACACCCTCAATTACTGAACCTCAAATAGTGCTGCACACCCTCAATTACTGAAACTCCAATAGTGCTGCACACCCTCAATTACTGACCCTCCAATAGTGCAGCACACCCTCAATTACTGACACTCTAATAGTGCAGCACACCGACAAATACAGACACTCCAATAGTGCAACACACCCTCAATCACTGACACTCCAATAGTGCAGCACACCCTCAATTACTGACCCTCCAATAGTGCAACACACCCTCAATCACTGACACTCCAATAGTGCAGCACATCCTCAATTACTGATCCTCCAATAGTGCAGCACACCCTCAATTACTGACACTCCAATAGTGCAGCACAACCTCAATTACTGACCCTCCAATAGTGCAGCACAACCTCTATTACTGACAATCCAATAATGCAGAACACCCTCAATTACTGTCACACCAATAGTGCGGCACACCCTCAATTACTGACCCTCCAATAGTGCAGCACAGCCTCAATTACTGACACTCCAATAGTGCAGCACAACCTCATTTACTGACACTCCAATAGTGCAGCGCACCCTCAATTACTGACCCTCCAATAGTGCAGCACACCCTCAAATACTGACACTCCTATAGTGCAGCACACCCTCAATTACTGACCCTCCAATAGTGCAGCACACCCTCAATTACTGACCCTCCAATAGTGCAACACAACCTCAATTACTGACCCTCCAATAGTGCAGCACACCCTCAATAACTGACACTCCAACAGTGCAGCACACCCTCAATTACTGACCCTCCAATAGTGCAACACACCCTCAATTACTGACCCTCCAATAGTGCAGCACACCCTCAATTACTGACACTCCAATAGTGCAGCACACCCTCAATTACTGACACTCCAATAGTGCAGCACAACCTCAATTACTGACCGTCCAATAGTGCAGCACAACCTCTATTACTGACACTCCAATAATGCAGAACACCCTCAATTACTGTCACTCCAATAGTGCGGCAACCCTCAATTACTGATCCTCCAATAGTGCAGCACAGCCTCAATTACTGACACTCCAATAGTGCAGCACACCCTCAATTACTGAAACTCCAATAGTGCAGCACACCCTCAATTACTGACACTCCAATAGTGCAGCACACCCTCAATTACTGACCCTCCAATAGTGCAGCACACCCTTAATTACTGACACTGCAATAGTGCAGCACACCCTCAATTACTAACGCTCCAATAGTGCAGCACACCCTCCATTACTGACACTCCAATAGTGCAGCACACCCTCAATTATTGACACTCCAATGGTGCAGAATTCCCTCAATTACTGACACTCCAATAGTGCAGCACACTCTCAATTACTGACCCTCCAATAGCGCAGCACACCCTCAATTACTGACACTCGGATAGAGCTGCACACCCTCAATTACTGACCCTCCAATAGTGCAGCACACCTTCAATTACTGACCCTCCAATAGTGCAGCACACCCTCAATTACTGACACTCCAATAGTGCGGAACACCCTCAATTACTGACTCTCTAATAGTGCAGCACACCCTCAATAACTGACCCTCCAATAGTGCAGCACACCCTCAATTACTGATACTCCAATAGTGCAGCACACCCTCAATTACTGACACTCCACTTTTGCAGCACACACTCAATTTCTGACCCTCAAATAGTGCAGCCCAACCTCAATTACTGATACTGCAATAGCGCAGCACACCCTCAATTACTGACACTCCAATAGTGCAGCACACCCTCAATTACTGACACTCCAACAGTGCAGCACACCCTCAATTACTGACACTCCAATAGTGCAGCACAACCTCAATTACTGACCCTCCAATAGTGCAGCACACCCTCTATTACTGACACTCCAATAATGCAGAACACACTCAATTACTGACACTCCAATAGTGCAGCACACCCTCAATTACTGACACTCCAATAGTGCAGCACACCCTCAATTACTGACACTCCAATAGTGCAGCACACCCTCAATTACTGACACTCCAATAGTGCAGCACACCCTCAATTACTGAACCTCAAATAGTGCTGCACACCCTCAATTACTGACTCTCCAATAGTGCAGCACACCCTCAATTACTGACTCTCCAATAGTGCAGCACACCCTCAATTACTGACACTCCAATAGTGCAGCACACCCTCAATTACTGAACCTCAAATAGTGCTGCACACCCTCAATTACTGACTCTCCAATAGTGCAGCACACCCTCAATTACTGACCCTCCAATAGTGCAGCACCCCCTCAATTACTGATACTGCAATAGTGCAGCACACCCTCAATTACTGACACTCTAATAGTGCAGCACACCGACAAATACTGACACTCCAATAGTGCAACACACCCTCAATCACTGACACTCCAATAGTGCAGCACATCCTCAATTACTGATCCTCCAATAGTGCAGCACACCCTCAATTACTGACACTCAAATAGTGCAGCACAACCTCAATTACTGACCCTCCAATAGTGCAGCACAACCTCTATTAATGACACTCCAATAATGCAGAACACCCTCAATTAATGTCACACCAATAGTGCGGCACACCCTCAATTACTGACCCTCCAATAGTGCAGCACAGCCTCAATTACAAACACTCCAATAGTGCAGCACAACCTCATTTACTGACACTCCAATAGTGCAGCGCACCCTCAATTACTGACCCTCCAATAGTGCAGCACACCCTCAATTACTGACACTCCAATAGTGCAGCACACCCTCAATTACTGACCCTCCAATAGTGCAGCACACCCTCAATTACTGACCCTCCAATAGTGCAACACACCCTCAATTACTGACCCTCCAATAGTGCAGCACACCCTCAATTACTGACACTCCAACAGTGCAGCACACCCTCAATTACTGACCCTCCAATAGTGCAACACACCCTCAAAAACTGACCCTCCAATAGTGCAGCACACCCTCAATTACTGACACTCCAATAGTGCAGCACACCCTCAATTACTGACACTCCAATAGTGCAGCACAACCTCAATTACTGACCGTCCAATAGTGCAGCACAACCTCTGTTACTGACACCCCAATAATGCAGAACACCCTCAATTAGTGTCACTCCAATAGTGCGGCAACCCTCAATTACTGATCCTCCAATAGTGCAGCACAGCCTCAATTACTGACACTCCAATAGTGCAGCACACCCTCAATTACTGACACTCCAATAGTGCAGCACACCCTCAATTACTGACACTCCTATAGTGCAGCACACCCTCAATTACTGTCACTCCAATAGTGCAGCACACCCTCAATTACTGACCCTCCAATAGTGCAGCACACCCTCAATTACTGACCCTCCAATAGTGCAGCACACCCTCAATTACTGACACTGCAATAGTGCAGCATACCCTCAATTACTGACACTCCAATAGTGCAGCAAACCCTCAATTACTGACACTGCAATAGTGCAGCATACCCTCAATTACTGACCCTCCAATAGTGCAGCACACCCTCAATTACTAACGCTCCAATAGTGCAGCACACCCTCCATTACTGACACTCCAATAGTGCAGCACACCCTCAATTATTGACACTCCAATGGTGCAGAATTCCCTCAATTACTGACACTCCAATAGTGCAGCACACTCTCAATTACTGACCCTCCAATAGTGCAGCACACCCTCAATTACTGACACTCGGATAGAGCTGCACACCCTCAATTACTGACCCTCCAATAGTGCAGCACACCCTCAATTACTGACCCTCCAATAGTGCAGCACACCCTCAATTACTGACACTCCAATAGTGCGGAACACCCTCAATTACTGACTCTCTAATAGTGCAGCACACCCTCGATAACTGACCCTCCAATAGTGCAGCACACCCTCAATTACTGATACTCCAATAGTGCAGCACACCCTCAATTACTGACACTCCACTTTTGCAGCACACACTCAAATTCTGACCCTCAAATAGTGCAGCCCACCCTCAATTACTGATACTGCAATAGCGCAGCACACCCTCAATTACTGACACTCCAATAGTGTAGCACACCCTCAATTACTGACACTCCAATAGTGCACCACACCCTCAATTACTGTCCCTCCAATAGTGCAGCACCCCCTCAATTACTGATACTGCAATAGTGCAGCACACCCTCAATTACTGACACTCTAATAGTGCAGCACACCGACAAATACTGACACTCCAATAGTGCAGCACACCCTCAATTACTGACACTCCAACAGTGCAGCACACCCTCAATTACTGACACTCCAATAGTGCAGCACAACCTCAATTACTGACCCTCCAATAGTGCAGCACACCCTCTATTACTGACACTCCAATAATGCAGAACACACTCAATTACTGACACTCCAATAGTGCAGCACACCCTCAATTACTGACACTCCAATAGTGCAGCACACCCTCAATTACTGACACTCCAATAGTGCAGCACACCCTCAATTACTGACTCTCCAATAGTGCAGCACACCCTCAATTACTGACCCTCCAATAGTGCAGCACAACCTCAATTACTGACACTCCAATAGTGCAGCACATCCTCAATTTCTAACGCTCCAATAGTGCAGCACACCCTCAATTATTGCCACTCCAATGGTGCAGAATTCCCTCAATTACTGACACTCCAATAGTGCAATACACTCTCAATTATTGACCCTCCAATAGCGCAGCACAGCCTCAATTACTGACACTCGGATAGTGCTGCACACCCTCAATTACTGACCCTCCAATAGTGCAGAACACCCTCAATTACAGCCCCTCCAATAGTGCAGCACACCCTCAATTACTGACACTCCAATAGTGCGGAACACACTCAATTTCTGACTCTCTAATAGTGCAGCACACCCTCAATTACTGACACTCCACTAGTGCAGCACACACTCAATTTCTGACCCTCAAATAGTGCAGCACACCCTCAATTACTGATACTGCAATAGTGCAGCACACCATAAATTACTAACACTCCAATGGTGCAGAAAAACCCTCAATTACTGATCCTCCAATAGTGCAGCACACCCTCAATTACTGACTCTCCAATAGTGCAGCACACCCTCAATTACTGACTCTCCAATAGTGCATCACACCCTCAATTACTGACCCTCCAATAGTGCAGCACACCCTCCATTACTGACACTCCAATAGTGCAGCACACCCTCAATTACTGTCACTCCAATAGTGCAGCACACCCTCAATTACTGACACTCCAATTGTGCAGCACACCCTCAATTACTGACACTCCAATAGTGCAGCACACCCTCAATTATTGACACTCCAATGGTGCAGAATTCCCTCAATTACTGACACTCCAATAGTGCAACACACTCTCAATTATTGACCCTCCAATAGCGCAGCACAGCCTCAATTACTGACACTCGGATAGTGCTGCGCACCCTCAATTACTGACCCTCCAATAGTGCAGCACACCCTCAATTACAGACCCTCCAATAGTGCAGCACACCCTCAATTACTGACACTCCAATAGTGCGGAACACCCTCAATTACTGACTCTCTAATAGTGCAGCACACCCTCAATAACTGACCCTCCAATAGTGCAGCACACCCTCAATTACTGACACTCCAATAGTGCAGCACACCCTCAATTACTGACACTCCACTAGTGCAGCACACACTCAATTTCTGACCCTCAAATAGTGCAGCACACCCTCAATTACTGATACTGCAATAGTGCAGCACACCATAAATTACTGACACTCCAATGGTGCAGAAAAACCCTCAATTACTGATCCTCCAATAGTGCAGAAGACACTCAATTACTGAACTACAATAGTGCTGAATTCACTCAATTACTGACACTCAATAGTGCAGAATTCCCTCAAATACTGACACTCCAATAATGCTGCACATCCTCAATTACTGACACTCCAATAGTGCAGCACACCCTCAATTTCTGACACTCCAATAGTGCAGCACAACCTCAATTACTGACCCTCCAATAGTGCAGCACACCCTCAATTACTGACACTCAATTAGTGCAGCACACCCTCAATTTCTGACACTCCAATAGTGCAGCACACCCTCAATTACTGTCACTCCAATAGTGCAGCACAACCTCAATTACTGACCCTCCAATAGTGCAGCACACCCTCAATTACTGACACTCCAATAGTGCAGCACACCCTCAATTACTGACACTCCAATAGTGCAGCACACCATCAATTACTGACCCTCCAATAGTGCAGCACACCCTCAATTACTGACACTCAATTAGTGCAGCACACCCTCAATTACTGACACTCCAATAGTGCAGCACAACCTCAATTACTGGCCCTCCAATAGTGCAGCACACCCTCAATTACTGACACTCAATTAGTGCAGCACACCCTCAATTTCTGACACTCCAATAGTGCAGCACACCCTCAATTACTGACACTCCAATAGTGCAGCACAACCTCAATTACTGACACTCCAATAGTGCAGCACACCCTCAATTACTGACACTCCAATAGTGCAGCACACCCTCAATTACTGACACTCCAATAGTGCAGCACACCCTCAATTACTGACACTCCAATAGTGCAGCACACCCTCAATTACAGACCCTCCAATAGTGCAGCACACCCTCAATTACTGACACTCCAATAGTGCAGCACACCCTCAATTACTCACACTGCAATAGTGCAGCACACCCTCAATTACTGACCCTCCAATAGTGCAGCACACCCTCAATTACTCACACTGCAATAGTGCAGCACACCCTCAATTACTGACCCTCCAATAGTGCAGCACACCCTCAATTACTGACACTCCAATAGAGCAGCACAGTCTCAATTACTGACACTCCAATAGTGCAGAAAAACCCTCAACTAATGACAGTCCAATAGTGCAGCACACCCTCACTTACTGGCACTCAAATAGTGCAGAACTCCCTCAATTACTGACCCTCCAATAGTGCAGAAAAACCCTCAATTACTGACACTCCAATAGTGCATAATTCCCTCAATTACTGTCAGTCTAATAGTGCAGCAAACCTTCAATTACTGACCCTCCAATAGTGCAGCACACCCTCAAATACTGACCCTCCAATAGTGCAGAATTTCCTCAATTACTGACCCTCCAATAGTGCAGCACACCCTCAATTACAGACACTCAATTAGTGCAGCACACCCTCAATTTCTGACACTCCAATAGTGCAGCACACCCTCAATTACTGACACTCCAATAGTGCAGCACACTCTCAATTACTGACACTCCAATTGTGCAGCACACCCTCAATTACTGACACTCCAATAGTGCAGCACACCCTCAATTACTGACACTCCAATAGTGCAGCACACCCTCAATTACTGACACTCCAATAGTGCATCAAACCCTCAATTACTGACACTCCAATAGTGCAGCACACCCTCAATTACTGACACTCCAATAGTGCAGCACACCCTCAATTACTGACACTCCAATAGTGCAGCACACCCTCAATTACTGACATTCCAATAGTGCAGCACACCCTCAATTACTGACACTCCAATAGTGCAGCACACCCTCAATTACTGACACTCCAATAGTGCAGCACACCCTCAATTACTGACACTCCAATAGTGCAGCACACCCTCAATTACTGACACTCCAATAGTGCAGCACACCCTCAATTACTGACACTCCAATAGTGCAGCACACCCTCAATTACTGACACTGCTATAATGCAGCACACCCTCAATTACTGACACTTCAATAGTGCAGCTCACCCTCAATTACTGACACTCCAATAGTGCAGCACACCCTCAATTACTGACACTCCAATAGTGCAGCACACACTCAATTTCTGACAATGCTATAGTGCAGCACACCCTCAATTTCTGACTCTCCAATAGTCCATCACACCCTCAATTACTGACCCTCCAATAGTGCAGCACACCCTCAATTACTGACACTCCAATAGTGCAGCACACCCTCAATTACTGACCCTCCAATAGTGCAGCAAACCCTCAATTACTGACACTCCAATAGTGCAGCACACCCTCAATTACTGACACACCAATTGTGCTGCACACCCTCAATTACTGACAATCCAATAGTGCAGAACACCCTCAATTACTGACACTCCAATAGTGCAGCACACCCTCAATTACTGACACTCCAATAGTGCAGCACACCCTCAATTACTGACACTCCAATAGTGCAGCACACCCTCAATTACTGACACTCCAATAGTGCAGCACACCCTCAATTACTGACACTCCAAAAGTGCCACAAACCCTCAATTACTGTCACTCCAACAGAGCAACACTCCCTCAATTACTGACACTCCAATACTGCAGCACATCCTCAATTACTGACACACCAGTTGTGCAGCACACCCTCAATTACTGTCACTCCAATCGTGCGGCACACCCTCAATTACTGACACTACAGTAGTGCAGCACACCCTCAATCACTGACACTCCAATAGTGCAGCACACCCTCAATTACTGACACTCCAATGGTGCAGAATTCCCTCAATTACTATAACTCCAATAGTGCAGCACACCCTCAATTACTGACATTAAAATAGTGCAGAGTTCCATCAATTACTGACTCTCTAATAGTGCAACATACCCTTAATTACTGTCAGTCCAATAGTGCAGCATACCCTCAATTACTAAACCTCCAATAGTGCAGCACATCCTCAATTATTGACCCTCCAATACTGCAGCACACCCTCAATTACTGACACACCAATAGTGCGGCACACACTCAATTACTGACACTCCAATAGTGCGGCACACACTCAATAACTGAGAATCCAATAGTGCAGCACACCCTCAATTACTGACACACCAATAGTGCGGCACACACTCAATTACTGACAATCCAATAGAGCAGCACACGCTCAATTACTGACCGTCCAATAGTGCAGCACACCCTCAATTACTGACCCTCCAATAGTGCAGCACACCCTCAATAATTGACACCCCAATAGTGCAGCAACCCTCAATTACTGACCCTCCTATAGTGCAGCACACCCTCAAAAACTGGCACCGCAATAGTGCAGCACACCCTCAATAACTGACATCCCAATAGTTCAGCACACCCTCAATATCTGACACACCAATAGTGCAGCACCCCCTCAATTACTAACCCTCCAATAGTGCAGCAAACCCTCAATTACTGACACTTCAATAGTGCAGCACACCCTCAATTACTCACACTCCAATAGTGCAGCACACACTCAATTACTGACGCTCGAATTGTGCGGCACACCCTCAGTTACTGACACTCCAATAGTGCAGCTCACCCTCAAGTACTGACACTACAATTGTGCAGCAAACCCTCAATTACTATAACTCCAATAGTGCAGCACACCCTCAATTACTGACACCAAAATAGTGCAGAATTCCCTCAATTACTGACACTTAATGGTGCAGCACACCCTCAATTACTGACATTAGAATAGTGCAGAAATTCCTCAATTACTGACTCTCCAATAGTGCAGCACACCCTCAATTACTCACACTCCAATAGTGCAGCACACCCTCAATTACTGATGCTCCAATAATGCAGCAAACCCCATTTTACCGGGCACTCCAACAGTGCAGCACACCCTCAATTACTGACACTCCAATAGTGCAGCACACCCTCAATTACTAACCCCCCAATAGTGCAGCACACCCTCAATCTCTGACACTTCAATAGTGCGGCACACCCTCAATCACTGACACTCCAATACTGCAGCGCACCCTCAATTACTGTCACTTCTATAGTGCGGCACTCCCTCAATTACTGACACTCCAATAGTGCTGCACACCCTCAATCACTGACACTCCAATAGTGCTGCAAACCCTCAATTCCTGTCAAAACAATAGTGCAGCACATCCTCAATTACTGACCCTCCAACAGTGCAGCACACCCTCATTTACTGACACTCCAATAGTGCAGCACTCCCTGAATAACTGACCCTCCAAAAGTGCAGCACACCCTCAATTACTGACACTCCAATAGTGCAGCACACCCTGAATAACTGACCCTCCAAAAGTGCAGCACACCCTGAATAACTGACCCTCCAAAAGTGCAGCACACCCTCAATTACTGACACTGCAATAGTGCAGCACACCCTTAATAACTGACACTCCAATAGTGCAGAACACCCTCAATTACTGTCACTGCAATGGTGCAGCACACCCTCAATTACTGATCCTCCAATTGTGTAGCCAACCCTCAATTACTGACCCTCCAATAGTGCAGCAAACCCTCAATTACTGACCCTCCAAAATTGCAGCACACCCACATTTACTGTCACACCAATAGTGAAGCACATCCTCAATTACTGACACTCCAATAGTGCAGCACAATCTCAATTACTGACACTCCAATTGTACAGCACACCCTCAATTACTGACACTCCAATAGTGCAGCACACCCTCAATTACTGACACTCCTATAGTGCAGCACGCCCTCAATTACTGACACCCCAATAGTGCAGCACACCCTCAATTGCAGACTTTCTAATAGTGCAGCACACCCCACATTACTGACCCTCCAATAATGCAGCACACCCCCCATTACTGACCCTCCAATAGTTCAGCACACACTCAATTACTGACACTCCAATAGTGCAGCACACCCTCAATTGCAGACTTTCTAATAGTGCAGCACACCCTCAATTACTGACACTCCAATAGTGCAGCACACCCTCAATTACTGACACTCCAATAGTGCAGCACACCCTCAATTACTGACACTCCAATAGTGCAGCACACCCTCAATTACTGACACTCCAATAGTGCAGCACACCCTCAATTACTGACACTCCAATAGTGCAGCACACCCTCAATTACTGACACTCCAATAGTGCAGCACACCCTCAATTACTGACACTCCAATAGTGCAGTACACCCTCAATTACTGACACTCCAATAGTGCAGCACACCCTCAATTACTGACACTCCAATAGTGCAGCACACCCTCAATTACTGACACTCCAATAGTGCAGCACACCCTCAATTACTGACACTCCAATAGTGCAGCACACCCTCAATTACTGACCCTCCAATAGTGCAGCACAGCCTCAATTACTGACACTCCAATAGTGCAGCACACCCTCAATTACTGACACTCCAATAGTGCAGCACACCCTCAATTACTGACACCCCAATAGTGCAGCACACCCTCAATTACTGACACTCCAATAGTGCAGCACACCCCCCATTACTGACCCTCCAATAGTGCAGCACACCCCCCATTACTGACCCTCCAATAGTTCAGCACACCCTCAATTACTGACAATCCAATAGTGCAGCACACCCTCAATTACTAACCCTCCGATGGTGTATTATTGGAATTGGTGTGGGCGGTGGTTTAAAGCTGTGGGAGTGGTGTGGTCAGTGGTGTAGCGCAGTGGGTGTGGTGTGGGCAGTGGTGTAGCGCTGTGGGAGTCGTGTGGCCAGTGGTTTAGCGCTGTGGCAGTGGTGTGGACTGTGGTGTAACGCTGTGGGTGTGGTGTGGGCAGTTATGTAGCGTTGTGGGAGTGGTGTGGGCAGTGTTGTAGTGCTGTGGGAGTGGTGTGGGCAGTGGTGTTGTGCTGTGGGTGTGGTGTGGGCATTGGTGTAGCGCTGTGGGAGTGGTGTGGGCAGTTATGTATCGCTGTGGGAGTGGTGTGGGCAGTGGTGTTGTGCTGTGGGAGTGTTGTGGGCAGTGGTGTTGCGCTGTTTGTGTTGGTGTGGGAGTGGTGTGGGCAGTGGTTTAGCGCTGTGGGAATGTTGTGGGCAGTTGTGTAGCGCTGTGGGTCTGGTGTGGCCAGTGGTGTAACGCTGTGGGAGTGGTGTGGGCAGTGGTGTATCGCTGTGTGAGTGGTGTGGGTAGTGGTGTAGTGCTGTGGGAGTGGTGTGGGCAGTGGTGTAGCGCTGTGGGAGTGGTGTGGGTTTGGTGTAACGCTGTGGGAGTGGCGTGGGCATTAGTGTAGCGGTGTGGGACTCGTGTGGGCAGTGGTGTAGCGCTGTGTGAGTGGTGTGGGCAGTGGTGTAGCGGTGTGTGAGTGGTGTGGGCAGTGGTGTATCGCTGCTGGAGTGGTGTGGGAAGTGGTGTAGCGCTGTGCGAGTGATCTGGGCAGTGGTGTAGTGCTGTGGGATTGGTGTGGGCAGTGCTGTAACGCTGCGGGAGTGGTGTGGGCAGTGGTGTGTTGCTGTGGGAGTGGTGTGGGCAGTGGTGTAGCACTGCGGGAGTGGTGTGGGCAGTGGTGTAGCAATGCTGGAGTGGTGTGTGCAGGGGTGTAGCGCTGTGGGAGTGTTGTGGGCAGTGGTGGTGCGCTGCGGGAGTGGTGTGGGCAGTGGAGTTTTGCTGTGGGAGTGGTGTTGTCAGTGGTGTAGTACTGTGGGAGTGGTGTGTAGGCATTGGTGTAACGCTGTGGGAGTGGTGTGGGTAGTGGTGTAGAGCTTTAGGAGTGGTGTGGGCAGTGGTGTAGTTCTGTGGGAGTGGTGTGGGCAGTGGTGCGGGCTGTGGTGTAATTCTCTGGGAGTGGTGTGGGCAGTGCTGTAGTTCTGTGGGAGTGGTGTGGGCAGTGGTGTAGCGCTTTGGGTAGTATTTTGTGCAATGGTGTAGTACTGTGGGAGTGGTGTGAGCAGTGGTGTAGTTCTGTGGGAGTGGTGCGGGCAGTGGTGTAGTTCTGTGGGAGTGGCGTGGGTGGTTGTGTAGCGCAGTGGGAGTGTTGTGGGCAGCGTTGTAACGCTGCGGGTGTGGTGTGGGCAATGGTTTAGTGATGTGGGAGTGGTGTGGGCAGTGGTGTAGCGCTGAGGGAGTGGTGTGGGCAGTGGTGTAGCCTTGTTGGAGTGGTGTGGGCAGTGGTGTAGTTCTGTCGGAGTGGTCTGGCTAGTGGTATAGTGCTGTAGGAGTGGTGTGGGTTGTGGTGTAGTGCTGTGGGAGTGTTGTGGGCAGGTGTAGCGCTGTGGGAGTGGTGTGGGCAGTGGTGTCGCGCTGTGGGAGTGGTGTGGGCAGTGGTGTTTCGCTGTGTGGGTTGGTGTGGGCATTAGTGTAGCGCTGTGGATGTGTTGTGGCATTACTATACCGCTTTTGGAGTGGTGTGTGTTATGGTGTAGCCCTGTGGGAGTGATGTGGGCAGTGGTTTTGCGCTGTGGGAGTGATGTGGGCAGTGGTGTAGCGCAGTGGGTGTGGTGTAGGCTGTGGTGTAGCGCTGTGGGAGTGGTGTGGGTTTGGTGTAACGCTGTGGGAGTGGCGTTGGCATTAGTGTAGCGGTGTGGGAGTCGTGTGGGCAGTGGTGTGGCGCTGTGGGAGTTGTGTGGGCAGTGGTGTAGCGCTGCTGGAGTGGTGTGGGAAGTGGTCTAGTGCTGTGCGAGTGATGTGGGCAGTGGTGTAGTGCTGTGGGAGTGGTGTGGGCAGTGCTGTAACGCTGCGGGAGTGGTGTGGGCAGTGGTGTAGTACTGCGGGAGTGGTTTGGGCAGTGGTGTAGCAATGCTGGAGTGGTCTGGGCACTGGTATAGTGCTGCTGGAGAGGTGCGGGCTTTAGTTTAGCGCTGTGGGAGTGGTGTGGGCAGTGGTGTTGCGCTGTGGGAGTGGTGTGTGCAGGGGTGTAGCGCTGTGGGAGTGTTGTGGGCAGTGGTGGTGCGCTGTGGGAGTGGTGTGGGCAGTGGTGTACCGCTGTGGGAGTTGTGTGGGCAGTGGAGTTTTGCTGTGGGAGTGGTGTGGGCAGTGGTGTAGTACTGTGGGAGTGGTGTGTAGGCATTGGTGGAACGCTGTGGGAGTGGTGTTGGTAGTGGTGTAGTGCTATAGGAGTGGTGTGGGCAGCGCTCTAGTTCTGAGGGAGTGGTGTGGGCAGTGGTGTAGTTCTGTGGGAGTGGTGTGGGCAGTGGTGTGGGCAGTGGTGTAATTCTCTGGGAGTGGTTTGGGCAGTGCTGTAGTTCTGTGGGAGTGGTGTGGGCAGTGGTGTAGTTCTGTGGGAGTGGTGTGGGCAGTGGTGTGGGCAGTGGTGTAATTCTCTGGGAGTGGTTTGGGCAGTGCTGTAGTTCTGTGGGAGTGGTGTGGGCAGTGGTGTAGCGCTGTGGGTAGTGGTGTGGGCAGAGGTGTAGTACTGTGGGAGTGGTGTGAGCAGTGGTGTAGCTCTGTGGGAGTGGTGTGGGTTGTTGTGTAGCGCAGTGGGAGTGTTGTGGACTGGAGTGGTGTGGGCAATGGTTTAGTGATGTGGGAGTGGTGTGGGCAGTGGTGTAGCCTTGTTGGAGTGGTGTGGGCAGTGGTGTAGTTCTGTCGGAGTGGTGTGGGTAGTGGTGTAATTCTCTGGGAGTGGTGTGGGTTGTGGTGTAACGCTGTGGGAGTGTTGTGGGCAGTGTTGTAGCGATTTGGGAGTGGTGTGGGCAGTGTTTTTGGCGCTGTGGGAGTGGTGTGGGAAGTGGTGTAGCGCTGTGGGAGTGGTGTGGGCAGTAGTGTAGCGCTGTGGGAGTTGTGTGGGCAGGTGTGTAGCGCTGTGGGAGTGTTGTGGGCAGTGGTGTAACACTGCGGGAGTGGTGTGGGCAGTGGTGTAGCGCTGCTGGAGTGGTGTGGGCAGTGGGGTAGCGCTGCGGGATTGGCGTGGGAAGTAGTGTAGTGCAGAGGGAGTGGTGTGGGTTTAGGTGTAGCGCTGTGGGAGTGGGGTTGGGCAGTGGCGTAGCACTGAGGGAGTGGTGTGGGCAGAGGTGTAGCGCTGTGGAAGTGGTGTGGACAGTGGTGCCACGCTGTGGGAGTGGTGTGGGAAGTGGTGTAGTGCTGTAGGAGGGGTGTGGACATAGGTGTAACGCTGTGGGAGTGGCGTGGACAGTGGTGTAGTGCTGTGGGAGTGGTGTGGGCAGTGGTGTAGTGCTGTGGGAGTGGTGTTGGCAGTGTTGTAGTGCTGTGGGAGTGGTGTGCGCCGTGCTGCAGCGCTGTGGGAGTGGTGTGGGCAGTGGTGTAGCGCTGTGGGAGTGGTGTGGGCAGTGGTGTAGCGCTGTGGGAGTGGTGTGTGTTCTGGTGTAGCGCTGTGGGAGTGGCGTGGGCAGTGTTGTAGTGCTGTTCGAGTGGTGTGGGCTGTGGTGTAGTGCTGTGGGAATGGCGTGGGCAGTGGTGTAGTGATATTGGAGTGGTGAGGGCAGGATTCTAGCGTTGCGGGAGTTGTGTGGGCATTGGTGTAGAGCTGCGGGAGTGCTGTGGGTAGTTGTGTAGTGTTGTGGGTCTGGTGTGGGCAGTGGTGTAGCGCTGTGGGAGTGGTGTGGGCAGTGGTGTACCGCTGCGGGAGTGGTGTGGGTTGTGGTGTAGCGCTGGGGGAATGGCTTGGGCAGTGGTGTAGCGCTGTGGGAGTGGTGTGGGCAGTGGTGTAACGCTGTGTGAATGGTGTGGGCATTAGTGTAGCGCTGTGGGCGTGTTCTGGCATTACTATACCGCTTTAGGAGTCGTGTGGGTTGTGGTGTATCGCTGTGGGAGTGGTGTGGGTTGTGGTGTACCGCTGCGGGAGTGACGTGGGCAGTGGTGTAAAGCGGTGGGAGTGGTGTGAGTTGTGGTGTAGTGCTGCGGGAGTGTTGTGGGCAGTGGTGTAACGCTGTGGGAGTGGTGTGGGTTGTGGTGTAGCGCTGTGGGAGTGGGGTAGGCATTAGTGTCGCGGTGTGGGAGTGATGTGGGCAGTGGTGTAGCGCTGTAGGAGTGGTGTGGGCAGTGGTGTAGTGCTGTGGGAGTGGTGTGGGCATTGATATAGCGCTGTGGGAGTGGTGTGGGTTGTGGTGTAGCGCTGTGGGAGTGGTGTGGGCAGTGGTGTTGTGCTGTGGGAGTGTTGTGGGCAGTGGTGTAGTGCTGTGGGAGTGGTGTGGGCAGTGGTGCAGCGCTATGGGAGTTGTGTGGGCAGTGGTTTAACACTGTGGGAGTGGTGAAGGCAGTGGTGTAGCGCTGTGGGTGTGGTTTGGGCAGTGGTGTAGTGCTGTGGGTGTGGTGTGTGCAGTGGTGTAGCGCTGTGGGAGTGGTGTGGGCAGTGGTGTAGCGCTGTGGGTGTGGTTTGGGCAGTGGTGTAGTGCTGTGGGTGTGGTGTGTGCAGTGGTGTAGTGCTGTGGGAGTGTTGTGGGCAGTTGTGTAGCGCTGTGGGACTGGTGTGGGTAGTGGTGTAGTGCTGTGGGAGTGGTGTGGGCAGTGTTGTAGTGCTGTGGGAGTGGTGTGGGCAGTGGTTTTGCGCTGTGGGAGTGATGAGTGTTGTGGTGTAGTGCTCTGGGAGTGGTGTCGGTTTGGTGTAACGCTGTGGGAGTGGTGCGGGCAGTGGTGTAGTGCTGTGGGAGTCGTGTGGGCAGTGGTGTAGCGCTGTGGGAGTGGTGTGTGCAGTGGTGTAGTGCAGTGGGAGTGGTGTGGGCAGTGGTGTCACGCTGTGGGAGTGGTGTGGGCAGTGGTGTAGCGCTGCGGGAGTGGTGCGGGCAGTGGTGCAGCGCTGTGGGAGCGGTGTGGCAGAGGTGTAGTGCTGTGGGAGTCGTGTGGGCAGTGGTGTAGTGCAGTGGCAGTGGTGTGTGCAGTGGTGTAGTGCAGTGGGAGTGGTGTGGGCAGTGGTGTCACGCTGTGGGAGTGGTGTGGGCAGTGGTGTAACGCTGTGCTAGTGGTTTGGGCAGTGGTTTAGTGCTGTGGGAGTGGTGTGGGCAGTGGTGAAGTGCTGTGGGAGTGGTGTGGGCAGTGGTGTATTGCTGTGGGAGTGTTGTGAGCAGTGGTGTAATGCTGTGCGAGTGGTGTGGGCAGTGGTGTAGAGCAGCTGGAGTGTTGTGGGCAGTGGTGTAACACTGCGGGAGTGGTGTGGGCAGTGGTGTATTGCTGTGGGAGTGTTGTGAGCAGTGGTGTAATGCTGTGCGAGTGGTGTGGGCAGTGGTGTAGAGCAGCTGGAGTGTTGTGGGCAGTGGTGTAGCGCTGCTTGAGTAGTGTGGGCAGTGGGGTAGCGCTGCGGGATTGGCGTGGGAAGTAGTGTAGTGCAGAGGGAGTGGTGTGGGTTTAGGTGTAGCGCTGTGGGAGTGGGGTTGGGCAGTGGCGTAGTGCTGTGGTGGTGGTGTGGGCAGAGGTGTAGCGCTGTGGAAGTGGTGTGGACAGTGGTGTAGTGCTGTGGGAGTGGTGTGCGCAGTGCTGCAGCGCTGTGGGAGTGGTGTGGGCAGTGGTGAAGCGCTGTGGGAGTGGTGTGGGCAGTGGTGTGTTTGCTGTGGGAGTGTTGTGGGCAGTGGTGTAGCGCTGTGGGAATGGTGTGGGCAGTTGTGTAGCGCTGCGGGAGAGGTGTGGACAGCGGTGTAGCGCTGTGGGAGTGGTGTGGGAAGTGGTGTAGCGCTGTGGGAGTGGAGTGGGCAGTCGTGTAGCGCTGTGGGAGTGGTGTGGGTTGTGGTGTAGCGCTGTGGGAGTGGAGTGGGCAGTCGTGTAGCGCTGTGGGAGTGGTGTGGGCAGTGGTGTAGAGCTGCTGGAGTGGTGTGGGCAGTGGTGTCTCGTTGCGGGAGTGTCGTGGGAAGTAGTTTAGTGCTGTGGGAGTGGTGTGGGTTGTGGTGTCGCGCTGTGGGAGCGGTGTGGGCAGTGGTGTAGTGCTGTGGTAGTGGTGTGGGCAGAGGTGTAGCGCTGTGAGAGTGGTGTGGGCAGTGGTGCAACGCTGTGGGAGTGGTGTGGGAAGTGGTGTAGTGCTGTAGGAGGGGTGTGGACATAGGTGTAACGCTGTGGGAGTGTTGTGGGCAGTGGTGTAGCGCTGTGGGAGTGGTGTTGGCAGTGGTGTAGAGCTGTGGGAGTGCTGTGGGCAGTGTTGACGTGCTGTGGGAGTGGTGTGGGCAGTGGTGTAGTGCTGTTGGAATGGTGTGGGCAGTGGTGTAGTGCAGCGGGAGGGTTGTGGGCAGTGGTGTAACGCTGTGGGAGTGGTGTGGGCTTTAGTTTAGCCCTTTGTGAGTGGTGTGGGCATTAGTTTTGTGCTGTGGGAGTGGTGTGGGCAGTAGTGTAACGCTGCGGGAGTGGTTTTGGCAGTGGTGTAGCGCTGTGGGAGTGGTGTGGGCTGTTGTGTAGCGCTCTGGGAGTGGTGTGGGCTGTGGTGTAACGCTGCGGGTGTGGTGTGGGCAGTGGAGTTGTGCTGTGGGAGTGGTATGGGCAGTGGTGTAGCTCTGTGGGAGAGGTGTGGGCAGTGGTGTAGCGCTGTGGGAATGGTATGGGCAGTGGTGTAGCGCTGCGGAAGTGGTGTGGGCAGTGGTGCAGCGCTGTCGGAGTGGTGTGGGCAGTGGTGTATCGCAGTGGGACTGGTATGGGCAATGGTGTAGCGCTGTGGGAGTGGTGTGTGCAGTGGTGTAGAGCTGTTGGACTGGTGTGTGCAGTGGATTAGTAGTGTGGGAGTGGTGTGGGCATTAGTGCAGCGCTGTGGGGTGGTGTCGGCAGTGGTGTAGCGCTGCGTGAGTGGTGTGCGCAGTGGTGTAGTGCTTTGGGAGTGGTGTGGGCAGAGGCGTAGTTCTGTGGGAGTGGTGTGGGCAGTGGTGTGGGCAGTCGTGTAGTTCTATGGGAGTGGTGTGGGCAGTGATGTAGTTTTGTGGGAGTGGTGTGGGCAGTGGTGTATCGCTGTGGGAGTGGTGTGTGCAACGGTGTAGCGCTGTGGGAGTGGTGTGGGCATTGGTGTAGCGCTGTGGGAGCGGTGAGGGCTGTGGTCTGGCGCTGTGGTAGTGGTGTAGGCAGTGGCGTTACGATGTGGGAGTGTGTGGGCAGTAGGTAGCGCTGTGCGAGTGGTTTGGGCAGTGGTGTAGCGCTGTGCGTTTGGTGTGGACAGTAGGGTAGCGCTGTGGGAGTGGTGTGGGTTGTGGTGTAGCGCTGTGGGAGTGGTTTGGGCAGTAGGGTAGCGCTGTGGGAGTGGTGTGGGTTGTGGTGTAGCGCTGTGGGAGTAGTGTGGGCAGTGATGTAGCGCTGTGCGAGTGGTGTGGACAGTGGTGTAGTGCTGTGGGAGTGTTGTGGGTTGTGGTGTAGCACAGTGGGAGTGGTGTGGGCAGTGGTGTAGTGCTGTGGTAGTGGTGTGGGCAGAGGTCTAGCGCTGTGGGAGTGGTGTGGGCAGTGGTGGAACGCTGTAGGAGTGGTGTGGGCAGTGGTGTAGAGCTGTTGGAGTGGTGTGGGCAATGGTGTAGCGCTGTGGGAGTGGAGTGGGCAGTAGTGTACTGCTGTGGGAGTGGTGTGGGCAGTGGTGCAACGCTGTAGGAGTGGTGTGGACATTGGTGTAACGCTGTGGGAGTGGTGTGTGCAGTGGTGTAGCGCTCTTGGAGTGTTGTGGGCAGTGATGTAGCGCTGTCGGAGTGGTGTGGGCAGTGGTGTAGTGCTGTTGGAGTGGCGTGGGCAGTGGTGTAGTGTAGCGGGAGGGATGTGGGCAATGGTCTAACGCTGTTGGAATGGTGCGTGCTTTGGTTTAATGCTGCGGGAGTGATGAGTGCAGTGGTTTAGCGCTGCGGGAGTGATTTGGGCTTTAGTTTAGCGCTGTGGGAGTGGTGTGGGCAATGGTGCAGTTCAGAGGCAGTGGCGTGTGCAGTGGTGTAGTGCTTTGGGAGTGGTGTGGGCAGAGGCGTAGTTCTGTGGGAGTATTGTGGGCAGTGGTGTGGTTCTGTGGGAGTGGTGTGCGCAGTGGTGTGGGCAGTCGTGTAGTTCTATGGGAGTGGTGTGGGCAGTGGTGTAGCGCTGTGGGAGTTGTTTGGGCAGTAGGGTAGCGCTGTGGGAGTGGTGTGGGTTGTGGTGTAGCGCTGTGGGAGTTGTTTGGGCAGTAGGGTAGCGCTGTGGGAGTGGTGTGGGTTGTGGTGTTGCGCTGTGGGAGTAGTGTGGGCAGTGATGTAGCGCTGTGCGAGTGGTGTGGACAGTGGTGTAGCTGTGTGGGAGTGTTGTTGGTTGTGGTGTAGCACAGTGGGAGTGGTGTGGGCAGTGGTGTAGTGCTGTGGTAGTGGTGTGGGCAGAGGTCTAGCGCTGTGGGAGTGGTGTGGGCAGTGGTGGAACGCTGTGGGAGTGGTGTGGGCAGTGGTGTAGCTCTGTGGGAGTGGAGTGGGCAGTAGTGTAGTGCTGTGGGAGTGGTGTGGGCAGTGGTGCAACGCTGTAGGAGTGGTGTGGACATTGGTGTAACGCTGTGGGAGTGGTGTGTGCAGTGGTGTAGTGCTGTGGGAGTCGTGTGGGCAGTAGTGTAGTGCTGTGGGAGTGGTGTGTGCAGTGGTGTAGCGCTCTTGGAGTGTTGTGGGCAGTGATGTAGCGCTGTCGGAGTGGTGTGGGCAGTGGTGTAGTGCTGTTGGAGTGGTGTGGGCAGTGGTGTAGTATAGCGGGAGGGATGTGGGCAGTGGTTTAACGCTGTTGGAGTGGTGCGTGCTTTGGTTTAATGCTGCGGGAGTGGTGAGTGCAGTGGTTTAGCGCTGCGGGAGTGATTTGGGCTTTAGTTTAGCGCTGTGGGAGTGGTGTGGGCAATGCTGCAGTTCAGAGGCAGTGGTGTGTGCAGTGGTGTAGTGCTCTGGGTGTGGTGTGGGCCGAGGCGTAGTTCTGTGGGAGTGGTGTGGGCAGTGGTGTGGTTCTGTGGGAGTGGTGTAGGCAGTGGTGTGGGCAGTCGTGTAGTTCTATGGGAGTGGTGTGGGCAGTGATGTAGTTTTGTGGGAGTGGTGTGGGCAGTGGTGTATCGCTGTGGGAGTGGTGTGTGCAACGGTGTAGCGCTGTGGGAGTGGTGTGTGCAGTGGTGTAGCGCTGTGGGAGAGGTGTGGGCAGTGGCGTAGCGCTGTGGGAGAGGTGTGGGTTGTGGTGTAGCGCTGTGGGAGTGGTGTGGGTTGTGTTGTAGCGCTGCGCGAGTAGTGTGGGCAGTAGGGTAGCGCTGTGGGAGTGGTGTGGGTTGTGGTGTAACGCTGTACGAGTGGTGCGGGCAGTGGTGTAGTGCTGTTGGAGTGTTGTGGGCAGTGGTGTATCGCTGTGGGAGTGGTGTGGGCAGTGGTGTTGCACAGCGGGAGTGGTGTGGGCAGTGGTTTAGCGCTGTGGGAGTGGTGTGTGCAGTGCTGTAGAGCTGTGGGAGTGGTGTGTGCAGTGGTGATGTGGCGTGGGAGTGTTGTGGGTTGTGGTGTAGCACAGTGGGAGTGGTGTGGGCAGTGGTGTAGTGCTTTGGGAGTGGTGTGGGCAGTGGTGTGGTTCTGTGGGAGTTCTGTGGACAGTGGTGTGGGCAGTCGTGTAGTTCTCTGGGAGTGGTGTGGGCAGTGATGTAGTTTTGTGGGAGTGGTGTGGGCAGTGGTGTAACGCTGTGGGCGTGGTGTGTGCAACGGTGTAGCGCTGTGGGAGTGGTGTGGGCAGTGGTGTAGCGCCGTGGGAGAGGTGTGGTCTGTGCTGTAGCGCTGTGGGAGTGGTGTGGGTTGTGGTGTAGCGCTGTGGGAGTGGTGTGGGTTGTGGTGTAGCGCTGCGCGAGTAGTGTGGGCAGTAGGGTAGCGCTGTGGGAGTGGTGTGGGTTGTGGTGCAGCGCTGTTGGAGTGGTGTGGGCAGTGGTGTAGTGCAGCGGGAGGGATGTGGGCAGTGGTGTAACGCTGTGGGAGTGGTGTGGGCAGTGGTGTAATGCTGCGGGAGTGGTGAGGGCAGTAGTGTAGCGCTGCGGGAGTGGTTTGGGCTTTAGTTTAGCGCTTTGGGAGTAGTGTGGGCATTGGTGTAGCGCTGTGGGAGTGGTGTTGGCTGTGGTGTAGCACTTTGGTAGTGGTGTAGGCAGTGGTGTTACGCTATGGGAGTAGTGTGGGCAGCGGTGTAGCGCTGAGGGAGTGGTGTGGGCTGTGGTGTTGCGCTGTGGGAATGGTGTGGGCAGTGGTGTAACGCTGTGGGAGTGTGTGGGCAGTGGATTTGTGCTGTGAGAGTTGTGTGGTCAATGGTGTAACGCTGTGGGAGTGGTGTGGGCATTGTTGTAGCGCTGTGGGAGTGGTGTTGGCAGTTGTGTAGCGCTGTGGGAGTGGTATGGGCAGTGGTGTAGCGCTGCGTGAGTGGTGTGGGCAGTGGTTTAGCGCTGTGGGAGTGGTGTGTGCAGTGGTGATGTGGCGTGGGAGTGGTGTGGGCAGTGGTGTAGCGCTATGGGAGTGGTGTGGGCAGTGGTGAAGCGTTGTGGGAGTGGTGTGGGTAGTGGAGTAGTGCTGCGGGTGTGGTGTAGTGCTGTGGGAGTGGTGTGTGTTCTGTTGTAACGCTGTATGGAGTGGCGTAGGCAGTGGTGTAGCGCTGAGGAGTGGTTTGGCCAGTGGTGTTGCGCTGTGGCAGTGCTGTGGGCAGTGGTGTAGCGCTGTGGGAGTGGTGTGGGTTTGCTGTAGTGCTGTAGGAGTGGTGTGGACAGTGATGTAGCGCTGTAGGAGTGGTGTGGGCAGTGCTAGAGTTCTGAGGGAGTGGTGTGGGCAGTGCTGTAGTTCTGTGGGAGTAGTGTTGGCAGTGGTGTGGTTCTGTGGGAGTGGTGTGGGCAGTGGTGTGGGCAGTGGTGTAGTTCTGTGGGAGTGATGTGGGCAGTGGTGTAGTTCTGTGGGAGTGATGTGGGCAGTCGTGTAACGCTGTGGGAGTGGTTTGGTTTGTGGTGTAACGATGTGGGAGTGGTGTGATCAGTGGTGTAGTGCTGTGGGAGTGGTGTGGGCAGTGATGTAGCGTTTGTGGCAGTGCTGTGTGTTGTGGTGTAACACTTTCGGAGTGGTGTGGGCAGTGGTGTAGCGCTGCTGGAGCGGTGTGGGAAGTGGTGTAGTGCTGTGGAGTGGTGTGGGGAGTGGTGTAGCGCTGCTGGAGTGGTGTGGGCAGTGGTGTAGCGCTGCTGGAGTGGTGCGGGCTTTGGTTTAATACTGCGGGAGTCTGTTGGTTGTTTAGTAGTGCTGTGGGAGTGGTGTGGGCAGTGTTGAAGTGCTGTGGGAGTGCTGTGGGCAGTGGTGTAACGCTCTGGGAATGGTGTGGGTTGTGGTGTAGTGTTGTGGGAGTGGTGTGGGCTGCGGTGTAGCTCTGTGTGAGTGGTGTGGGCAGTGGTGTAGCTCTGTGGGAGTGACGTGTGCAGTGGGGTAGCACTGTGGGAGTGGTGTCAGCAGTGGTATAGAGCTGTTCGAATGGTGTGTGCAGTGTTGTAGTGGTGTGGGAGTGGTGTGGGCATTAGTGCAGCGCTGTGGGGTGGTGTGGGCAGTGGTGTAGCGCTGTGGGAGTGGTGTCAGCAGTGGTATAGAGCTGTTCGAATGGTGTGTGCAGTGTTGTAGTGCTGTGGGAATGCTGGGGGCAGTGGTGTAGCGCTGTGGGAATGGTGTGGGCAGTGGTGTAGAGCTGTGCGAGTGGTGTGAGCAGTGGTGTAGCGCTGTGGGAGTGGTGTGGGAAGTGGAGTAGCGCTGTGGGAATGTTGTGGGCAGTGGTGTAACGCTGTGGGAGTGGTGTGAGCAGTGGTGTAGCGCTGTGGGAGTTGTGTGGGCAGTGGTGTAGCGCTGTGGGAATGGTGTGGGCAGTGGTGTAGTGCAGTGGGATTGGTGTGGGCAGTGGTGTTGCGCTGCGGGAGTGGTGTGGGCATTAGTATAGCGCTGTGGGACTGGTGTGGGCTATGGAGTAGTGCTGTGGGAGTTGTGTGAGCAGTGGTGTAGCGCTTTGGGAGTGGTGTGGGCTGTGGTGTAGCGCTGCTGAAGTGGTGTGGGCAGTGGTGTAGTGCAGCGGGAGGGATGTGGGCAGTGGTGTAACGGTGTGGGAGTGGTACGGTCTTTGGTTTAATGCTGCGGGAGTGGTGAGGGCTTTTGTTTAGCGCTTTGGTAGTGGTGTGGGCATTAGTGTAGCGCTGTGGGAGTGGTGTGGGCAGTGTTGTAGTGATGTGGGAGTGGTGTGGGTTGTGGTGTAGTGTTGTGGGAGTGGTGTGGGCAGTGGTGTATCGCTGTGGGAATGGTGTGGGCAGCTGTGTTGCGCTGTGGGAGTGCTGTGGGCTGTGGTGTAAACCTGTGTGAGTGGTGTGGGCAGTGGTGTAGCTGTGTGGGAGTGGTGTGTGCAGTGGGGTAGCGCTGTGGGAGTGGTCTGAGCAGTGGTGTAGAGCTGTTCGAGTGGTGTTTGCAGTGCTGTAGTGGTGTGGGAGTGGTGTGGGCATTAATGCGGTGGTGTGGGCAGTGGTGTAGCGCTGTGGGATTGGTTTGGGCAGTGGTGTATCGCTGTGGGAGTGGTGTGGGCTGTGGTGTGGTGCTGTGCGAGTGGTGAGGGCATTAGTGTAGCGTTGTGGGAGTGGTGTGGGCATAAGTGTAGTGCTGTGGGAATGATGTGGGCAGTGGTGTAGTGCTGTGCGAGTGGTGTGGGCAGTGGAGTAGCGCTGTGGGAATGTTGTGGGCAGTTTTGTAACGCTGTGGGAGTGGTGTGGGCAGTGGTGTAGCGCTGTGGGAGTTGTGTGGGCAGTGGTGTAGCGCTGTCGGAATGGTGTGGGCAGTGGTGTAGCGCTGTGGGAGTGGTGTGGGCAGTGGTGTAGTTCTGTGGGAGTATTGTGGGCAGTGGTGTAGCGTTGTGGGAGTGGTGTGGGCAGTGGTGTTGCGCTGCGGGTGTGGTGTGGGAATTAGTATAGCGCTGTGGGAGTGGTGTGGGCAGTGGTGTAGTGCTGTGGGTGTTGTTTGGGCAGTGGTGTAACGCTGTGGGAGTGGCGTGGGCAGTGGTGTAGCGCTGTGGGAGTGGTGTGTGCTGTGGTGTAGCGCTGTGGGAGTTGTGTGGGGAGTGGTGTAACGCTGTGGGAGTGGTGTGGGCAGTGGTGTAGCGCTGTGCGAGTGGTGTGGGCCGTGGTGTAGCGCTGTGGGAGTGGTGTGGGCAGTGGTGTAGCGCTGCGGGAGTGTTGTGGGCAGTGGAGTAGCGCTGTGGGAGTGGTCTGGGCAGTGTTGTAGTGCTGTGGGATTGGCGTGGGCAGTGGTGTAGTGCAGCGGGAGGGATGTTTGCAGTGGTGTCATGCTGTGGGAGTGGTTTGGGCAGTGGTGTATCGCTTTGGGAGTGGTGTGGGCAGTGGTGTAGCGCTGTGGGTGTGGTGTGGGTTGTGGTGCAGTGCTGTGGGAGTGGTGTGGGCAGTGGTGTAGCGCTGTTGGAGTGGCGTGAGCAGTGGTGTAGCGCTGTGGGAGTGGTGTGGGGTGTGGTGTAACGCGGTGGGAGTGATGTCGGCAGTGTTGTAGTGCTGTGGGAGTGGTGTCGGCAGAGGTGTAGTGCTGTGGTAGAGGTGTGGGCAGAGGTGTAGCGCTGTGGGAGTGGTGTGGGCTGTGGAGTAGCGCTTTGGGAGTGGTGTGGGCAGTGGTGTAGTGCAGCGGGAGGGATGTGGGCAGTGGTGTAACGCTGGGGGAGTGGTGCGGTCTTTGGTTTAATGCTGTGGGAGTGGTGAGGGCTTTTGTTTAGCGCTTTGGGAGTGGTGTGGGCATTAGTCTGGTGCTTTGGGAGTGGTGTGGGCAGTGGGGTAACGCTGTGGGAGTGGTGTGGGCTGTGTGGTAGTGCTGTGGGAGTTGTGTGGGCAGTGGTGTAACGCACTGGGGGTGGAGTGGGTAGTGCTGTAGCGCGGTGGGAGTGGTGTGGGCAGTGGTGTAGCTCTGTGGGAGTGGTGTGTGCAGTGGGGTAGCGCTGTGGGAGTGGTCTGAGCAGTGGTGTAGAGCTGTGGTTGTGGTGTGTGCAGTGTTGTAGTGGTGTGGGAGTGGTGTGGGCATTAGTGCAGCGCTGTAGGGTGGTGTGGGCAGTGGTGTAGCGCTGTGGGAATGGTGTGGCCAGTGGTGTATCGCTGTGGGAGTGGTTTGGGATGTGGTGTAGTGCTGTGCGAGTGGTGTGGGCATTAGTGTAGCGTTGTGGGAATGGTGTGGGCATAGGTGTAGTGCTGTGGGACTGCTATGGGCAGCGGTGTAGCGTGGTGGGAATGGTGTGGGCAGTGGTGTAGCGCTGTGCGAGTGGTGTGGGCAGTGGTGTAGCGCTGTGGGAGTGGTGTGGGAAGTGGAGTAGCGCTGTGGGAATCTTTTGGGCAGTGGTGTAACGCAGTGGGAGTGGTGTGGGCAGTGGTGTAGCGCTGTGGGAGTTGTGTGGGCAATGGTGTAGCGCTGTGGGAGCGGTGTGGGCAGTGGTGTAGTGCTGTTGGAGTGGCGTGGACATTGGTGTAGTGCAGTGGGATTGTTGTGGGCAGTGATGTTGCGCTGCGGGAGTGTTGTGGGCATTTGTATAGCGCTGTGGGAGTGGTGTTGGCAGTAATGTAGTGCTATGGGAGTGGTGAGGGCAGTGGTGTAGCACTGCGTGAGTGGTGTGGGCAGTGGTGTAGCGCTGTGGGAGTGGTGTGGGCAGTGGTGTAGCGCTGTGCGAGTGGTGTGGGCAGTGGTGTAGCACTGCGTGAGTGGTGTGGGCAGTTGTGTAGCGCTGTGGGAGTGAATGTGTGCAGTGGTGTAGGGCTGTGGGAGTGGTGTGTGCAGTGTTGTAGTGGTGTGGGAGCGGTGTGGGCATTAGTGCAGCGCTGTGGGGTGGTGTTGGCAGTGGTGTAGCGCTGTGTGAGTGGTGTGGGCAGTGGTTTCACGCTGTGGGAGTGGTGTGGGAGTTGGTGTTGTGCCGTGGGAGTGGTGCGGGCAGTGGTGCAGTGCTGTGCGTGTGCTCTGGGCAGTGGTGTAGCGCTGTGAGTGTGGTGTGCGCAGTGGTGTAGTGCTGTGGGAATGGTGTTGGCAGTGGTGTAGCGCTGTGGGAGTGGTGTGGGCAGTGGTGTAGCGCTGCGGGAGTGGTGTGGGCAGTGGAGTAGCGCTGTGGGAGTGGTGTGGGCAGTGGTGTAGGGCTGTGGGATTGGCGTGGGCAGTGGTGTAGTGCAGCGGGAGGGATGTGTGCAGTGGTGTCATGCTGTGGGAGTGGTATGGGCAGTGGCGTAGAGCTTTGGGAGTGGTGTGGGCAGTGGTGTAGCGCTGTGGGTGTGGTGTGGGTTGTGGTGTAGTGTTGTGGGAGTGGTGTGGGCAGTGGTGTAGCGCTGTTGGAGTGGCGTGGGCAGTGGTGTAGCGCTGTGGGAGTGGTGTGGGCTGTGGTGTAACGCTGTGGGAGTGATGTCGGCAGTGGTTTAGTGCTGTGGGACAGTGTCGGCAGTGGTGTAGCGCTGTGGTAGTGGTGTGGGCAGAGGTGTAGCGCTGTGGGAGTGGTGTGGGCTGTGGAGTAGCGCTGTGGGAGTTGTGTGGGCAGTGGTGTAGCGCTTTGGGAGTGGTGTGGGCTATGGTGTAGCGCTGCTGAAGTGGTGTGGGCAGTGGTGTAGTGCAGCGGGAGGGACGTGGGCAGTGGTGTAACGCTGGGGGAGTGGTGCGGTCTTTGGTATAATGCTGCGGGAGTGGTGAGAGCTTTTGTTTAGCTCTTTCGCAGTGGTGTGGGCATTAGTGTAGCGCTTTGGGAGTGGTGTGGGCAGTGGGGTAACGCTGTGGGAGTGGTGTGGGCAGTGTTGTAGTGCTGTGGGAGTTGTGTGGGCAGTGGTGTAACGCACTGGGGGTGGTGTGGGTTGTGGTTTAGTGTTGTGTGAGTGGTGTGGGCAGTGGTGTATCGCTGTGGGAGTGTTGTGGGCATTGTTGTTGCGCTGTGGGAGTGATGTGGGCTGTGGTGTAGCGCGGTGGGAGTGGTGTGGGCAGTGGTGTAGCTCTGTGGGAGTGGTGTGTGCAGTGGGGTAGCGCGGTGGGAGTTGTCTGAGCAGTGGTGTAGAGCTGTGGTTGTTGTGTGTGCAGTGTTGTAGTGGTGTGGGAGTGGTGTGGGCATTAGTGTAGCGTTGTGGGAGTCGTTTGGGCATAGGTGTAGTGCTGTGGGACTGATGTGGGCAGCGGTGTAGCGCGGTGGGAATGGTGTGTGCAGTGGTGTAGCGCTGTGCGAGTGGTGTGGGCAGTGGTGTAGCGCTGTGGGAGTGGTGTGGGAAGTGGAGTAGCGCTCTGGGAATGTTGTGGGCAGTGGTGTAACGCAGTGGGAGTGGTGTGGGCAGTGGTGTAGCGCTGTGGGAGTTGTGTGGGCAGTGGTGTAGCGCTGTGGGAGCGGTGTGGGCAATGGTGTAGTGCTGTTGGAATGCTGTGGACATTGGTGTAGTGCAGTGGGATTGGTGTGGGCAGTGATGTTGCTCTGCGGGAATGTTGTGAGCATTAGTACAGCGCTTTGGGAGTGGTTTTGGCAGTAGTGTAGTGCTATGGGAGTGGTGTGGGCAGTGGTGTAACGCTGTGGGAGTGGCGTGGGCAGTGGTGTAGCGCTGTGGGAATGGTGTCAGCAGTGGTGCAGCGCTGTGCTTGTGGTGTGGGCAGTGGTGAAGCGCTGTGAGTGTGGTGTGGGCATTGGTGTAGTGCTGTGGGAGTGTTGTGGGCAGTGGTGTAGCGCTGTGGGAGTGGTGCGGGTTGCTGTGTAGCGTTGTGGGAGTGGTTAGGCAGTGGTGTAACGCTGTGGGAGTGCTGTGGGCAGTGGTGTAGCGCTGTGGGAGTGGTTTGGACGGTGGTGTTGCGCTGTGGGTGTGGTGTGGGTTCTGCTGTAGCGCTGCGGGAGTCGTGTGGGCAGTGGTGTAGCGCTGTTGGAGTGGCGTGGGCAGTGGTGTAGCGCTGTGGGTGTGGTGTGGGCAGTGGTGTAACGCTGTGGGAGTGATTTCGGCAGTGTTGTAGTGCTTTGGGAGTGGTGTCGGCAGTGGTGTAGCGCTGTTTGGAGTGGTGTGGGCAGTGGTGTAGCGCTGTGCGAGTGGTGTGAGCAGTGGTGTAGCGATGTGGGAGTGGTGTGGGCAGTGGTGTAGTGCTCTGGGAGTTTGTGGGCAGTGGTCTTGCGCTGTGCGATTGATGTGGGCAGAGGTGTAGCGCTGCGGGATAGGTGTGGGCAGTCGTGTAGCGCTGCGGGGGTGGTGTGGGCCGTGGTGTAGCGCTGTGGGAGTGTTGTGGGTTGTGGTGTAGCGCTGCGGTGGTGATGTGGGCAGTGGTGTAGCGCTGCCCGAGTGCTGTGGGAAGTGGTTTAGCGCTGCGGGAGTGGTGTGGGCATTGGTGTAGCGCTGTGGGTGTGGTGTGGGTTGTGTTGTAGTGCTGTGGGAGTGGTGTGGGCAGTGGTGTAGCGCTGTTGGAGTGGGGTGGGCAGTGGTGTTGCGCTGTGGGAGTGGTTTGGGCTGTGGTGTAACGCTGTGGGAGTGATGTCGGCAGTGGTGTAGTGCTGTGGGAGTGGTGTCGGCAGTGGTGTAGCGCTGTTTGGAGTGGTGTGGGCAGTGGTGTAGCGCTGTGGGAGTGGTGTGTGCAGTGGTGTAGCGCTGTGGGTGTGGTGTGGGTTGCGGTGTAGTGCTGTGGGACTGGTGTGGGCAGTGGTTTAGCGCTGTTGGAGTGGCGTGGGCAGTGGTGTAGCGCTGTGGGAGTGGTGTGGGCTGTGGTGTAACGCTGTGGGAGTGATGTCGGCAGTGGTGTAGTGCTGGGGGAGTGGTGTCGGTAGTGGTGTAGCGCTTTGGTAGTGGTGTGGGCAGAGGTATAGCGCTGTTGGAGTGCTGTGCGCTGTGGAGTAGCGGTGTGGGAGTTGTGTGGGCAGTGGTGTAGCGCTTTGGGAGTGGTGTGGGCAGTGGTGTAGTGCTCTGGGAGTTTGTGGGCAGTGGTCTAGCGCTGTGCGATTGATGTGGGCAGAGGTGTAGCGCTGTGGGAGTGGTGTGGGTTGTGGTGTAGCGCTGCGGCGGTGATGTGGTCAGTGGTGAAGCGCTGCCCGAGTGCTGTTGGAAGTGGTGTAGCGCTGCGGGAGTGGTGTGGGCAGTGGTGTAGCGCTGTGGGTGTGGTGTGGGTTGCGATGTAGTGCTGTGGGACTGGTGTGGGCAGTGGTGTAGCGCTGTTGGAGTGGCGTGGGCAGTGGTGTAGTGCTGTGGGAGTGGTGTGGGCTGTGGTGTAACGCTCTGGGAGTGATGTCGGCTGTGGTGTAGCGCTGCTGAAGTGGTGTGGGCAGTGGTGTAGTGCAGCGGGAGGGATGTGGGCAGTGGTGTAACGCTGGGGGAGTGGTGTGGTCTTTGGGTTAATGCTGCGGGAGTGGTGAGGGATTTTGTTTAGCGCTTTGGGAGTGGTGTGGGCATTAGTGTAGCGCTTTGGGAGTGGTGTGGGCAGTGGGGTAACGCTGTGGGAGTGGTGTTGGCAGTGTTGTAGTGCTGTGGGAGTTGTGTGGGCAGTGGTGTAACGCACTGGGGGTGGTGTGGGTTGTGGTTAAGTGTTGTGGGAATGGTGTGGGCAGTGGTGTATCGCTGTGGGAGTGGTGTGGGCAGTGTTGTTGCGCTGTGGGAGTGGTGTGGGCTGTGGTGTAGCGCGGTGGGAGTGGTGTGGGCAGTGGTGTAGCTCTGTGGGAGTGGTGTGTGCAGTGGGGTAGCGCTGTGGGAGTGGTCTGAGCAGTGGTGTAGAGCTGTGGGAGTGGTGTGTGCAGTGTTGTAGTGGTGTGGGAGTGGTGTGGGCATTAGTGCAGCGCTGTGGGGTGGTGTGGGTAGTGGTGTAGCGCTGTGGGAATGGTGTGGGCAGTGGTGTATCGCTGTGGGAATGGTTTGGGCTGTGGTTTAGTGCTGTGCGAGTGGTGTGGGCATTGGAGTAGCGCTGTGGGACGGCTGTGGGCAGCGGTGTAGCGTGGTGGGAATGGTGTGGGCAGTGGTGTAGCGCTGTGCGAGTGGTGTGGGAAGTGGAGTAGCGCTGTGGGAATGTTGTGGGCAGTGGTGTAACGCAGTGGGAGTGGTGTGGGCAGTGGTGTAGCGCTGTGGGAGTTGTGTGGGCAGTGGTGTAGCGCTGTGGGAGCGGTGTAGGCAGTGGTGCAGTGCAGTTGGAGTGGTGTGGACATTGGTGTAGTGCAGTGGGATTGGTGTGGGCAGTGATGTTGCGCTGCGGGAGTGTTGTGGGCATTAGTATAGCGCTGTGGGAGTGTTGTTGGCAGTATTGTAGTGCTATGGGAGTGGTGTGGGCAGTGGTGTAGTGGTGTGGGCGCGGTGTTGGCATTAGTGCAGCGCTTTGGGGTGGTGTTGGCAGTGGTGTAGCGCTGTGTGAGTGGTGTGGGCAGTGGTGTAACGCTCTGGGAGTGGTGTGGGGGTTGGTGTTGTGCTGTCGGACTGGTGCGGGCAGTGTTGCAGCGCTGTGCGTGTATTGTGGGCAGTGGTGTAGCGCTGTGAGTGTGGTGTGGGCAGTGGTGTAGTGCTGTAGGAGTGTTGTGTGCAGTGGTGTAGCTCTGTGGGAGTGGTTGGGCAGTGGTTTAACGCTGTGGGTGTGGTGTGGGCAGCAGTGTAGCGCTGTGGGAGTGGTTAGGGCAGTGGTGTAGCGCTGCGGGAGTGGTGTGGGCAGTGGTGTACTGCTGTGGGAGTGGTGTGGGTTGTGTTGTAGTGCTGCGGGGGTGATGTGGGCAGTGGTGTTGCGCTGTGGGAGTGGTGTGGGCAGTGGTGTATCGCTGTGGGAGTGGTGTGGGTTGTGGTGTAGCGCTGTGGGAGTGATGTCGGCATTGGTGTAGTGCTGTGGGAGTGGTGTCGGCAGTGGTGTAGCGCTGTGGGAGTCGTGTGGGCAGTGGTGTATCGCTGTGGGAGTGGTGTGGGTTGTGGTGTAGCGCTGTGGGAGTTGTGTATGCAGTGGTGTAGCGCTTTGGGAGTTGTGTGGGCTGTGGTGTAGCGCTGCTGAAGCGGTGTGGGCAGTGGCGTAGTGCAGCGGTAGGGATGTGGGGAGTGGTGTAACGACTGGGGGAGTGGTGCGGTCTTTGGTTTAATGCTGCGGGATTGGTGAGTGCTTTTGTTTAGCGCTTTGGGAGTGCTGTGGGCATTAGTGTAGCGCTGTGGGAGTGGTGTGGGCAGTGGTGTAACACTGTGGGAGTGGTGTGGGCGATGTTGTAGTGCTGTGGGAGTTGTGTGGGCTGTGGTGTAAAGCACTGGGGGTGGTGTGGGTTGTGGTTTAGTGTTGTGTGAGTTGTGTGGGCAGTGGTGTATCGCTGTGGGAGTGTTGTGGGCAGTGTTGTTGCGATGTGGGAGTGATGTGGGCTGTGGTGTAGCGCGGTGGGAGTGGTGTGGGCAGTGGTGTAGCTCTGTGGGAGTGGTGTGTGCAGTGGGGTAGCGCTGTGGGAGTTGTCTGAGCAGTGGTGTAGAGCTGTGGTTGTGGTGTGTGCAGTGTTGTAGTGGTGTGGGAGTGGTGTGGGCATTAGTGTAGCGTTGTGGGAGTCGTTTGGGCATAGGTGTAGTGCTGTGGGACTGCTGTGGGCAGCGGTGTAGCGCGGTGGGAATGGTGTGTGCAGTGGTGTAGCGCTGTGGGAGTGGTGTGGGAAGTGGAGTAGCGCTCTGGGAATGTTGTGGGCAGTGGTGTAACGCAGTGGGAGTGGTGTGGGCAGTGGTGTAGCGCTGTGGGAGTTGTGTGGGCAGTGGTGTAGCGCTGTGGGAGCGGTGTGGGCAATGGTGTAGTGCTGTTGGAGTGCTGTGGACATTGGTGTAGTGCAGTGGGATTGGTGTGGGCAGTGATGTTGCGCTGCGGGAATGTTGTGGGCATTAGTATAGCGCTTTGGGAGTGGTTTTGGCAGTAGTGTAGTGCTATGGGAGTGGTGTGGGCAGTGGTGTAACGCTGTGGGAGTGGCGTGGGCAGTGGTGTAGCGCTGTGGGAATGGTGTCAGCAGTGGTGCAGCGCTGTGCTTGTGGTGTGGGCAGTGGTGAAGCGCTGTGAGTGTGGTGTGGGCATTGGTGTAGTGCTGTGGGAGTGTTGTGGGCAGTGGCATAGCGCTGTGGGAGTGGTGCGGGTTGCTGTGTAGCGCTGTGGGAGTGATGTCGGCAGTGTTGTAGTGCTTTGGGAGTGGTGTCGGCAGTGGTGTAGCGCTGTGGGAGTGGTTTGGGCTGTGGTGTAACGCTGTGGGAGTGATGTCGGCAGTGGTGTAGTGCTGTGGGAGTGGTGTCGGCAGTGGTGTAGGGCTGTTGGATTTGTGTGGACATTGGTGTAGTGCAGTGGGATTGGTGTGGGCAGTGGTGTTGCGCTGTGGGAGTTGTGTGGGCAGTGGTGTAGTGCTATGGGAGTGGTGTGGGCAGTGGTGTAGTGCTATGGGAGTGGTGTGGGCAGTGGTGTAGTGCTATGGGAGTGGTGTGGGCAGTGGTGTTGCGCTGTGGTAGTGGTGTGGGCAGTGGTGTAGTGCTATGGGAGTGGTGTGGGCAGTAGTGTAACGCTGTGGGAGTGGTGTGGGTAGTGGTGTAGCGCTGTGCGAGTGGTGTGGGCAGTGGTGTAGCACTGCGTGAGTGGTGGGGGCTGTGGTGTAGAGCTGTGGGAGTGGTGTTGGCAGTGGTGTAGCGCTGTGTGAGTGGTGTGGGCAGTGGTGTAACGCTCTGGGAGTGGTGTGGGGGTTGGTGTTGTGCTGTGGAATTGGTGCCGGCAGTGGTGCAGCGCTGTGAGTTTGGTGTGGGCATTGGTGTAGTGCTGTGGGAGTGTTGTGGGCAGTGGTGTAGCGCTGTGAGAGTGGTGCGGGTTGCGGTGTAGCGCTGTGGGAGTGGTTAGGCAGTGGAGTAGCGTTGCGGGAGTAGTGTGGGAGTGGTGTTTTGCTGTGGGATTGGTGTGTCTTGTGGTGTAGTGCTGCGGGAGTGGTGTGGGCTGTAGTGTAGAGCTGTGGCAGTGGTATTGTTTGTGGTGTAGCGCTGTGGGAGTGTTGTGGGCAATGGAGTTGCGCTGTGGGAGTGGTGTGGGCAGTGGTGTAGCGCTGTGGGAGTGGAGTGGGCAGTGGTGTAGCGCTGTGGGAGTGGTGTGGGCTGTGGTGTAGCGCTGTTAGGAGTGGTGTAGGCTTTGATAGAGCGCTGTGGGAGTGGTGTGGGCAGTGGTGTAGTGCTGTGGGAGTGGTGTGGGCAGTGGTGTAGCGCTTTGGGAGTGGTGTGGGCAGTGGTGTAGAGCTGTGGGAGTGGTGTGGGCAGTGGTGTAACGCTGCGGGAGTGGTGTGGGCAGTGGTGTAGTGCTGTGGGAGTCGTGTGGGCAGTGGTGTAGCGCTGTGGGTATGATGTGGGCAGTGGTGTAGCGCTGTGGGAGTGGTGTGGGCAGAGGTTTAGTGCAGTGGGATTGGTGTGAGCAGTGGTGTAGCGCAGTGGGAGTGGTGTGGGCAGTGGTGTACAGCTGCGGGAGTGGTGTGTGCAGTGGTGTAGCGCAGTTGGAGTGGTGTGGGCAGTGGTGTTGTGCTTCGGGTGTAGTGCTGTGGGAGTGGTGTGGGCAGTGGTGTAGCGCTGTGGGAGTGGTGTGGGCAGTGGTGTAACGCTGTGACAGTTGTGTGGGCATTAGTGTAGCGCTGCGGGAGAGGTGTGGGCAGTGGTGTAGTGATGAGGGAGTGGTGTGGGCAGTGGTATACCGCGGCGGGAGTGTTGTGGGCAGTGGTGTAACGCTGCGGGAGTGGTGTGGGCAGTGGTGTAGTGCTGTGGGAGTCGTGTGGGCAGTGGTGTAGCGCTGTGGGTATGATGTGGGCAGTGGTGTAGCGCTGTGGGAGTGGTGTGGGCAGAGGTTTAGTGCAGTGGGATTGGTGTGAGCAGTGGTGTAGCGCAGTGGGAGTGGTGTGGGCAGTGGTGTACAGCTGCGGGAGTGGTGTGTGCAGTGGTGTAGCGCAGTTGGAGTGGTGTGGGCAGTGGTGTTGTGCTGCGGGTGTAGTGCTGTGGGAGTGGTGTGGGCAGTGGTGTAGCGCTGTGGGAGTGGTGTGGGCAGTTGTGTAACGCTGTGACAGTGGTGTGGGCATTAGTGTAGCGCTGCGGGAGAGGTGTGGGCAGTGGTGTAGTGATGAGGGAGTGGTGTGGGCAGTGGTATACCGCGGCGGGAGTGTTGTGGGCAGTGGTGTTGCGCTGCGGAGTGGTGCGGGCATTGGTTTAATGCGGCGGGAGTGGTGTGGGCACTAGTGTAGCGCTATGGGCGTGTTGTGGGCAGTGGTGTAGCGCTGTGGGAGTGGCGTGGGCAGTGGTGTAACGCTGTGGGAGTGTTGTGGACAGTGGTGTAGTACTGTGCGAGTGGTGTGGGCAGTGGTGTAGTGCTGTGGGAGTGGTGTGGTCAGTGGTGTAACGTTGTGGGAGTAGTGTGGGCAGTGCTGGAGCGCTGTTGGAGTGATGTGGGCATTAGTGTAGCGCGGTGGGAGTGGTGTGGGCCGTGGTGTAGCGCTGTGGGAGTGGCTTGGGAATTAGTGTAGCTCTGTGGGATTGGTGTGGGCATTAGAAGAGTGCTGTGGGAGTGGTTTGTGAATTAGTGTAGCGCAGGGGGAGTGGTGTGGACAGTGGTGTAATACTGTGGGTGAGGTGTGGGCAGTGTAGTTGCGCTGTGGGTGTGATGTGGGTTGTAGGGTAGCGCTGTCGGAGTGGAGTTGGTTCTGGTGTCACGCTTTGGGAGTGGTGAGGGCAGCGGTGTAGTGCTGTGGGACTCGTGTGGGTAGTGGTGTAGTACTGCGGTTGTGATGAGGGCAGTGGTGTAGAGCTGCGGGAGTGGTGTGGGCAGTGGTGTAGTGCTGTGGGAGTGGTGTGGGCAGTGGTGTAGTGCTGTGGGAGTGGTGTGGGCAGTGGTGTAATGCTGTGGGAGTGGTGTGGGCAGTGGTGTAATGCTGTGGGAGTGGTGTGGGCAGTGGTGTAACGCTGTGGGAGTGGTTTGGACAGAGGATTTGTGCTGTGGGAGTGGTGTGGTCAGTGGTGAAATGCTGTGGGAGAGTTGGGGGCAGTGGTGTAGTGCTGTTGGAGTGTTGTGGACATTGGTGTAGTGCAGTGGGATTGTTGTGGGCAGTCGTGTTGCGCTGTGGGAGTGTTGTGGGCATTAGTACAGCGCTGTGGGAGTGGTGTTGCCAATGGTGTAGTGCTATTGGAGTGGTGTGGGCAGTGGTGTAACGCTGTGGGAGTGGTGTGGGCAGTGGTGTAGTGCTGTGGGAGTGGAGTGGGCAGTGGTGAAGTGCTGTGGGTGTGGTGAGGGCAGCGGTGTAGTGCTGTGGGAGTGGTTTGGGCAGTGGTGTAGTGCTGTGGGAGTGGTGTGGGCAGTGGTTTAGCGCTGCGGGGCTGATGTGGGCAGTGGTGTAGCGCTGTGGGAGCGGTGTGGGTAGTGGTTTAGCGCTGCGGGGGTGATGTTGGCAGTGCTGTAGCGCTGCGGGAATGGTGTGGGAATTGTGTTAACGCTGCAGGAGAGGTGTGGGCATTAGTGCAGCGCTGTGGGAGTGGTGTGGGCAGTGGTGTAGCGCTGTGGGACTGTTGTGGTCATTAGTGTAGCGCTGTGGGAGCGGTGTTGACAGTGGTGTAGCGCTGCGGGAGTTGTGTGGGCAGTGGTGTAGCGCTGCGGGAGTGGTGTGGGCAGTGGTGTAGCGCTGCGGAAGTGGTGTGGGCAGTGGTGTAGCGCTGTCGGAGTGGTGCGGGTACTGGTTTAATGCGGCGGGGGTGGTGTGGGCAGTGGTGTAGCGCTGTGGGAGTGGTGTGGGCATTACTGTAGCGCTGTTTGGTGTTGTGTGGGCATTAGTGTAGCGCTGTGGGAGTGGTGCGGGCATTTGTGTAGCGCTGTGGGAGAGGTGTGGTTAGTGGTGTAGTGCTATGGGTGTGGTGTGGGCAGTGGTGTAGAGCTGTGGGAGTGGTGTGGGCAGTGGTGTAGCGCTGTGGGAGTGGTGCGGGAATGTTGTAGCGCTGTCGGAGTGGTGTGGGCAGTGTTGTAGTGCTCTGGGAGTGGTGTGGGCAGTGGTGTTATGGTGTGGGTGTGCTGTGGGCAGTGGTGTAACGCTGTGGAAGTGGTGTGGGTAGTGGTGTAGCGCTGTGGGAGTGGCGTGTGCAGTGGTGTAGCGCTGTGGGAGTGGTGTGTGCAGTGTTGTACTGGTGTGGGAGCGGTGTGGGCATTAGTGAAGCGCTGTGGGGTGGTGTTGGCAGTGGTGTAGCACTGTGTGAGTGGTGTGGGCAGTGGTTTAACGCTGTGGGAGTGGTGTGGGGGTTGGTGTTGTGCTGTGGGAGTGGTGCGGGCAGTGGTGCAGCACTGTGCGTGTGGTGTGGGCAGTGGTGTTGCGCTGTGAGTGCGGTGTGGGCAGTGGTGTTCCGCTGTGGGAGTGGTGTGGCCAGTGGTGTAGTGCTGTGGGATTGGCGTGGGCAATGGTGTAGTCCAGCGGGAGGGATGTGAGCAGTGGTGTCATGCTGTGGGAGTGGTATGGGCAGTGGTGTAGCGCTTTGGGAGTGGTGTGGGCAAAGGTGTAGCGCTGTGGGTGTGGTGTGGGTTGTGGTGTAGCGCTGTGGGAGTGGGGTGGGCAGTGGTGTAGCGCTGTTGGAGTGGCGTGGGCAATGGTTTAGCGCTGTGGTAGTGGTGTGTGCTGTGGTGTAACGCTGTGGGAGTGATGTCGGCAGTGGTGTAGTGCTGTGGGAGTGGTGTCGGCAGTGGTGTAGCGCTGTGGTAGTGTTGTGGGCAGAGGTGTAGCGCTTTGGGAGTGGTGTGGGCTGTGGTGTAGCGCTGCTGAAGTGGTGTGGGCAGTGGTGTAGTGCAGCGGGAGGGATGTGGGCTGTGGTCTAACGATGGGGGAGCGGTGCAGTCTTTGGTTTAATGCAGCGGGAGTGGTGAGGGCTTCTGTTTAGCTCTTTGGGAATGGAGTGGGCATTAGTGTAGCGCTGTGGGAGTGGTGTGGGCAGTGTTGTAACGCTGTGGGAGTGGTGTGGGCAGTGTTGTAGTGCTGTGGGAGTTGTGCGGGCAGTGGTGTAACGCTCTGGGAGTGGTGTGGGTTGTGGTGTAGTGTTGTGGGAGTGGTGTGGGCAGTGGTGTAGTGCTGTGCGAGTGGTGTGGGCAGTGGTGTAGTGCTGTGGAAGTGGTGTGGGCAGTGGTGTTGCGCTGTGGGAGTGGTGTAGGCTGTGGTGTAGCGCTGTGGGAGTGGTGTGTGCAGTGAGGTAGCTTTGTTGGAGTGGTGTGTGCAGTGAGGTAGCGCTGTGGGAGTGGTCTGAGCAGTGGTGTAGAGCTGTGGGAGTGGTGTGTGCAGTGTTGTAGTGGTGTGGGAGTGGTGTGGGCAGTTGTGTAGCTCTGTTCGAGTGGTGTGTGCAGTGGGGTAGCGCTGTGGGAGTGGTGTGAGCAGTGGTGTAGAGCTGTGGGAGTGGTGTGTGCAGTGTTGTAGTGGTGTGGGAGTGGTGTGGGCATTAGTGCAGCTGTGTGGTGGTGTGGGCAGTGGTGTAGCGCTGTGGGAATGGTGTGGGCAGTGGTGTATCGCTGTTGGAGTGGTGTGGGCTGTGGTGTAGTGCTGTGCGAGTGGTGTGGGCATTAGTGTAGCGTTGTGGGAGTGGTGTGGGCACAGGTGTAGTGCTGTGGGAGTGGTGTGGGCAGTGGTGTAGCGCTGTGCGAGTGGTGTGGGCTGTGGTGTAGCGCTGTGGGAGTGGTGTGGGAAGTGGAGTAGCGCTGTGGGAATGTTGTTGGCAGTGGTGTAACGCTGTGGGAGTGGTGTGGGCAGTGGTGTGGCGCTGTGGGAGTTGTGTGGGCAGTGGTGTAGCGCTTTGGGAGTGGTGTGGGCAGTGGTGTAGTGCTGTTGGAGTGGTGTGGACATTGGTGTAGTGCAGTGGGATTGCTGTGGGCAGTGGTGTTGCGCTGCGGGAGGTTTGTGGGCATTAGTATAGCGCTGTGGGAGTGGTGTGTGCAGTGGTGTAGTGCTATTGGAGTGGTGTGGGCAGTGGTGTAACGCTGTGGGAGTGGCGTGGGCAGTGATGTAGCGCTGTGGGAGTGTTGTGTGCTGTGGTTTAGCTCTGTGGGAGTTGTGTGGGCAGTGGTGTAATGCTGTGGGAGTGGTGTGGGCAGTGGTGTAGCGCTATACGAGTGGTGTGGGCAGTGGTGTAGCACTGCGTGAGTGGTGTGGGCAGTAGTGTAGCGCTGTGGGAGTGGCGTGTGCAGTGGTGTAGCTGCTTGGGTGTGGTGTGGGCAGTGGTGTATTGTTGTGGAATTGGCGTGGGCAGTGGTGTAGTGCAGCGGGAGCGATGTGTGCAGTGGTGTCATGCTGTGGGTGTGGTATGGGCAGTGGTGTAGCGCTTTGGGAGTGGTGTGGGCAGTGGTGTAGCGCTGTGGGTGTGGTGTAGGTTGTGGTGTAGCGCTGTGGGAGTGGTGTGGGCAGTGGTTTAGCGCTGTTGAGGTGGCGTGGGCAGTGATGTAGCGCTGTGGGAGAGGTGTGGGCAGTGGTGTAGCGCTGTGGGAGTGGTGTGGGCAGTTGTGTATTGCTGTGGGAGTGGTTTGAACAGTGGTTTAGAGCTGTGGGAGTGGTATGGGCAGTGGTGTAGCGCTGTGGGAGTGGCGTGGGCATTGGTGTAGCGCTGTGGGAGTGGTGTGTGCTGTGGTGTATCGCTGTGGGAATTGTGTGGGCAGTGGTGTAACGCTGTGGGAGTGGTTTGGACAGAGGATTTGTGCTGTGGGAGTGGTGTGGTCAGTGGTGAAATGCTGTGGGAGAGTTGGGGGCAGTGGTGTAGTGCTGTTGGAGTGGTGTGGACATTGGTGTAGTGCAGTGGGATTGTTGTGGGCAGTCGTGTTGCGTTGTGGGAGTGTTGTGGGCATTAGTACAGCGCTGTGGGAGTGGTGTTGGCAATGGTGTAGTGCTATTGGAGTGGTGTGGGCAGTGGTGTAACGCTGTAACAGTGGCGTGAGCAGTGGTGTAGCGCTGTGGGAGTGGTGTGTGCTGTGGTGTAGCGCTGTGGGAGATGTGTGGGCAGTGGTGTAACGCTGTGGGAGTGGTTAGGACAGTGGATTTGTGCTGTGGGAGTGGTGTGGTCAGTGGTGCAATGCTGTGGGAGTGGTGTGGGCAGTGGTGTAGCGCTGTGCGAGTGGTGTGGGCAGTGGTGTAGCGTTTTGAGTGTGGTGTGGGCAGTGGTGTAGCGCTGGGGGAGTGGTGCGGGTTGTGGTGTAGCGCTGTGGGAGTGGTTGCGCAGTGGTGTAACGCTGTGGGAGTGTTGTGGGCAGTGGTGTAGCGCTGTGGGAGTGGTTTGGGCAGTGGTGTAGCGCTGCGGGAGTGGTGTGGGCAGTGGTGTAGTGCTGTGGGATTGTTGTGGGTTGTGGTGTAGTGCTGCGGGGGTGATGTGGGCAGTGGTGTAGCGCTGTGGGAGTGGTGTGGGCAGTGGTGTAGTGCTGTGGAATTGGCGTGGGCAGTGGTATAGTGCAGCGGGAGGGATGTGTGCAGTGGTGTCATGCTGTGGGTGTGGTATGGGCAGTGGTGTAGCGCTTTGGGAGTGGTGTGGGCAGTGGTGTAGCGCTGTGGGAGTGGTGTGGGCAGTGGTGTAGCGCTGTGGGAGTGGTGTGGGTTGTGGTGTACCGCTGTGGGAGTGTTGTGGACATTAGTGTAGCGCTGTGGGAGAGGTGTGATTAGTGGTGTAGAGCTGCGGGAGATGGGTGGGCAGTGGTGTAGTGCTGTTGGAGTGGTGTGGGCAGTTATGTAGTGTTGTGGGAGTGTTGTGGGGTGTGGTGTAACGTGTGGGAGTCGTGTGGGCAGTAATGTAGTGCTGTGGGAGTGGTGATGGTAGTAGTGTAGTGCTGTGGGAGTGTTGTGTACAGTGGTGTAGTGCTGTGGGAGTAGTGTGGGCAGTGGTGTAGTCCTGCGGGAGTGGTGTGGGCAGGGGTATAGTGCTGTGGGAGTGTTGTGGTCAGTGGTGTAGTCCTGTGGGAGTGGTTAGGGCTGTGGTGTAGCGCTGTGGGAGTGTTGTGGGCAATGGTGTAGCGCTGTGGGAGTGGTGTAGGCAGTGGTGTAGCGCTGTGGGAGTGGAGTGGGCAGTGGTGTAGCGCTGTTGGAGTGGTGTGGGCTGTGGTGTAGCGCTGTGGGAGTGGTGTGGGCAGTGATAGAGCGTTGTGGGAGTGGTGTAGTGCTGTGAAAGTGGTGTGGGCAGTGGTGTAGCGCTGTGGGAGTCGTGTGGGCAGTTGTGTATTGCTGTGGGAGTGGTGTGAACAGTGGTGTAGAGCTGTGGGAGTGGTGTGGGCAGTGGTGTAGTGCTGAGGGAGTGGTGTGGGCAGTGGTGTAGCGCTGTGGGAGTGTTGTGGGGTGTGGTGTAACGGTGTGGGAGTCGTGTGGGCAGTAATGTAGTGCTGTGGGAGTGGTGATGGTAGTGGTGTATTGCTGTGGGAGTGTTGTGGACAGTTGTGTAGTGCTGTGGGAATAGTGTGGGCAGTGGTGTAGTCCTGCGGGAGTGGTGTGGGCAGAGGTGTATTGCTGTGGGAGTGTTGTGGTCAGTGGTGTAGTCCTGTGGGAGTGGTTTGAGCTGTGGTGTAGCGCTGTGGGATTGGTGTGGGTAGTGTTATAGCGCTGTGGGAGTGTTGTGGGCATTAGTGCAGATCTGTGGGAGTGGTGTGGGCAGTAGTGTAGCGCTGTGGGAGTGGTGTGGGCATTAGTGAAGCGCTGTGGGAGTGGTGTGGGCATCAGTGTAGCGCTGTGGGAGTGTTGTGTGTAGTGGTGTAGTGCTGTGGGAGTGGTGTGGGCTGTGAGGTATCGCTGTGGGAGTGGTGTGGGCATTGGTGTAGCGGTGTGGGAGTGGTGTGGGCATTGGTGTAGTCCTCTGGGAGTGGTGTGTGTAGTGGTGTAACGCTGTGGAAGTGGTGTGGGTAGTGGTGTAGTGCTGTGGGACTGGTGTGTGCAGTGGTGTAGTGCTGTTGGAGTGGTGTGGGCAATGATGTAGTGCTGCGGGAGTGGTGTGTGCAGGGGTTTAGTGCTGAGGGAGTGGTGTGGGGAGGGTGTAGTGCTGTGGGAGTGGTATGGGCAGAAGTGTAGCGCTCTGGGACTGGTGTGGGCAGCAGTTTAGTGCTGTGGGAGTGGTGTGGGCAGTTTTGAAGTGCTGTGGGAGTGGTGAGGGTCGCGGTGTAATGCTGTGGGAGTGGTGTTGCCAATGGTGTATTGCTCTGTGAGTGGTGTGGGCAGTGGTGTAGTATTGTGGGAGTGGTGTAGACAGTGGTGTAGCGCTATGGGACTGGTTTAGGCAGTGGTGTAGCGCTGTGGGAGTGGTGTGGGCAGTGTTGTAGCGCTGTGGGAGTGGTGTCGGCATTAGTGCAGCGCTGATGGACTGGTGTGAGCAGTGGTGTAGCGCTGTGGGAGTGGTGTGTGCATTATTTTAGCGCTGTGGGAGTGGTGTTTGTTGTTGTGTAGTGCTGTGGGAGTGGTGTGGGCATTGGTGTAGTGCTGTGGTAGGTGTGTGCAGTGGTGTAGTGCTGTGGGAGTGGTGTGGGCATTAGTGCAGCGCTGTCGGACCGGTGTGGGCAGTGGTGTTGTGCTGTGGTAGTGGTTTGGGCAGTGGTGTAGTGCTGTGGGAGTGGTGTGTGCATTAGTTTAGCGCTGTTGGAGTGGCGTGGGCATTAGTGTAGCGCAGTGGGAGTGGTGTGGGCATTAATGTAGCGCTGGGCCAGTGGTATGGGCAGTGGTGTAGTCCTGTGGTTGTGGTCTGGGCAGTGTTGTTGCGCTATGGGAGTGGTGTGGTTTGTAGTGTAGCTCTGTCGGAGTGGTGTTGGTTGTGGTGACACGATGTGGGAGTGGTGTGGGCAGCGGTAGGGTGCTGTAGGATTGGTGTAGGCACTTGTGTAGCGCTGTGGGAGTGGTGTGGGCAGTGGTGTAGTGCTTTGGGAGGGTTGTGTGCAGTGGTGTAGTGCTGCGGGTGTGGTGTGGGCAGTGGTGTAGTGCTGTGGGAGTGCTTTGGGTATTGCTATAGTGCTGCGGAGGTGATGTGGTCAGTGGTGTAGCGTTGCGGGATTGATGTGGGCAGTGGCATAGTGATGTGGAGAGTGGTGTAGAGCTGTGGAAGTGGTGTGGGCAGTGGTGTAGTGCTGTGGGTGTGGTGTGGCCAGTGGTCTAGTGCTGCTGGAGTTGTGTGGGCAGGGTTGTAGCGCTGTGTGAGTGGTGTGAGCAGTGGTGTAGTGCTGTGGGAGTGTTGTGGGCTATGGTGTAGTGCTGTTGTACTGGTGTGGGCAGCGGTGTAGCGCTGTGGGTGTGGTGTGGGCATTAGTGTAGCGCTGTGGGAGTGGTTTGGGCATTAGTGTAGCGCTTTGGGAGTGGTGTGGACAGTGGTGTTGTCTTGTGGGTGTAGTGTGGCAGTGGGTTGTAGTGTAGCCATGTCGGAGTGATGTTGGTTGTGGTGTAGCGCTGTGGGAGTGTTGTGGACAGCGTTGTAGTGTTGTGGTACTGGTGTGGGCAGTGGTGTAGTGCTGCGGAGGTGTTGTGGGCAGTGGTGTAGAGCTGCGGGAGTGGTGTGGGCAGTGGTCCAGCGCTGTGGGAGTGGTGTGTGCAGTGGTGTTGTGCTGTGGGAGTGGTGTGGGCGGTGGTGAAGTTCTGTGGGAGTGGTGTGGGCAGCGGTGTAATGTTGCGGGAGTTGAGGTTGATGTTGAATTTATTGGTGTTTTTCATTGTTGATCTTCTTGTTGAATTTGTTGGTGTTTTTCAATGTTGAGGTTGTTGTTGAATTTGTTGGTGATTTTCAATATTGAGGTTGTAGTTGAATTTGTTGGTGTTTGAATGGTTTTTTTGTGAACTTTTTTGTGTTTTTAAATTTGAGGTTGTTGGTGGAATTATTGGCGTTTATGAATGTTGAGGTTGTTGTTAAATTTGTTCGTGATCTTCAATATTGAGGTTGTTGTTGAATTTGTTGGTGTTATCAATGTTTTTTAAAAAACTTTTTTGTACTTTTAAAAGTTGAGGTTGTTGTTAAATTTGTTGGTGTTTTTCAATGTTGAGGTTGTAGTTTTATTTCTTGGTGCTGTCAATGTTTATTTTGCTGAACTTCTTTGTAATTTTTAAAGTTATGGTTGTTGTTGAATTTCTTGGTGTTATCAATGTTTATTTTGTTGAACTTATTTGTACTTTTAAAAGTTGAGGTTGTTGATTAATTTGTTGGTATTTTTCAATGTTGAAGTCGTTGAATTTGTTGGTGATTTTCAATATTGAGATTGTTAATCAATTTGTTGGTGTTATGAATGGTTTTTTTTGAACTTTTTTGCGTTTTTTAAAGTTGAGGTTGTTGGTGAAATTGTTGGCAATTTTCAATGATGAGTTTGTTGTTGAGTTTGTTGGTGTTTTTCAATATTGAGGTTGTTGATTAATTTGTTGGTGTGATCAATGTTTAATTTGAACCTTTTTGTGTTTTTCAAAGTTGAGGTTGTTGAATTTGCTGGTGATTTTCAATATTGAGGTTGTTGATTAATTTGTTGGTGTGATCAATGTTTAATTTGAACCTTTTTGTGTTTTTCAAAGTCGAGGTTGTTGCTGAATTTCTTGGTGATATTCAATGTTGAGTTTCTTGAATTTGTTGGTGATTTTCAATATTGAGGTTTTTGTTGAATTTGTTGGTGTTATCAATGTTATTTTTTGAACTTTTTTGTATTTTTCAAAGTTGAAGTTGTTGTGGAATTTGTTGGTGTTTTTCAATGTTGAATTTGTTGTTCAATGTATTGGTGTTTTTCAATGTTGAGGTTGTAGATGAATTTGTTGGTGCTTTTCAATTTTGAGGTTGTTGTTGAATTTGTTGGTGTAATCAATGTATTTTTTTAAACTATTTTTAATTTTTGAAACTTGAGTTTGTCGTTGAATTTGTTGGTGTTTTTCAATGTTGAGTTTGTTTTTGAATTTGTTGGTGTTTTTCAATGTTGAGGTTGTTGTTGCATTTGTTGGTGATTTTCAATATTGAGGTAGTTGTTGAATTTGTTGGTGTTATCAATGTTTTTTTGTTGAACTTGTTTATATTTTTAAAAGTTGAGGTTGTTGTTGAATTTGTTGGTGTTTTGAATGGTTTTTTTTTAAACTTTTTTCTGTTTTTCAAAGTTGAGGTGGTTGCTGAATTTTTTGGTGATTTTCAGTGTTATTCTTGTTGAATATGTTGTTGATTTTCAATATTGAGGTTGTTGCTGAATTTGTTGGCGTTATCAACATTTATTTTGTTGAACTTGTTTGAACTTGTAAAAGTTGAGGTTGTTGTTTAATTTGTTGGGAATTTCAATATTGAGGTGTTGTTGAATTTGTTGGCGTTTTTCAATGTTGAGGTTGTTGTTGAAATTGTTGGTGATTTTCAATATTGAGGTAGTTGTTGAATTTTTTGGTGTTATCAATGTTTTTATTAAAACTTTTTTGTACTTTTAGAAGTTGAGGTTGTTGTTGAATTTATTGGTGTTTTTCAATGGTGAGGTTTTTGTTGATTTTGTTGGTGATTTTCAATATTGAGGTTGTTGTTGAATTTGTTGGTCATTTTTAATATTGGAGTTGTTGTTGAATTTGTTGGTGTTGTCAATGTTTATTTTGTTGAAATTGTTTGTATTTTTAAAGGTGGATGTTGTTGCTGAATCTTTTATTGTTTTTCAATCTTGATGTTGTTGTTGAATTTATTGGTGATTTTCAGTGTTGAGGTTGCTGAATTTGCTGGTGATTTTAAATGGTCAACTTGCTTTTGAATTGGATAGTGTCATCAATATTTATTTTGTTGAATTTTTTTGTACTTTTAAAAGTTGAGGTTGATTTTGAATTTGTTAGTGTTTTTCAATGTTGATGTTGTTCAATTTGTTGGTGATTTTCAATTTTGTCTTTGTTGTTGAATTTGTTGGTGCTTTTAAATATTGAGGTTGTTGTTGAATTTATTGGTGTTTTTCAATGTGGCGGTTGTTGTTGATTTTGTTACTGTTTTTCAATGTTGAGATTGTTGTTGAATTTGTTGGTGTTGTCAATGTTTTTTTTGTTGAACTATTTTGTAGTATAAAAGTTGAGGTTGTTGCTGAATTTTTTATTGTTTTTCAATGTTGATGTTGTTGTTGAATTTGTTGGTGATTTTCAGTGTTGAGATTGCTGAATTTGTTGGTGATTGTAAATGTTGAGGTTGTTGTTGAATTGGATATTGTCATCAATGTTTATTTTGTTGGACTTGGTGAATTTTTAAAAGTTGTGGTTGTTCTTGAATTTATTGGTGTTATCAATGTTTATTTTGTTGAACTTTTTTATATTTTCAAAAGTTGAGGTTGTTGTTTAATTTGTTGGTGTTTTTCAAAGTTGAGGTCGTTGAATTTGTTGGTGATTTTGAATATTGAGATTGTTGATGAAAGTGTTGGTGTTATGAAAGTTTTTTATGAACTTGTTTGTGTTTTTCAAAGTTGAGGCTGTTGCTGAATTTGTTGGTGATTTTCAGTGTTGATCTTGTTGAATTTGTTGATGATTTTCAATATTGAGGTTGTTGTTGAATTTGTTGGCGTTTTTCAATGTTGAGGGTGTTGAATTTGTTGGTGATTTTCAAAATTGAGATTTTTGTTCAATTTGTTGGTGTTATCAATATTATTTTATGAACTTTTTTGTACTTTTAAAAGTTGAGGTTGTTGTTGAATTTGTTGGCGTTTTTCAACGTTGAGTTTGTTGTTGAATTTGTTGGTAATTTTCAATATTGATGTTCTTGTTGAATTTGTTGGTGTTATCAATGTTTTTTAAAAACTTTTTTGTACTTTTAAAAGTTGAGGTTTTTGGTGAATTTGTTGGTGTCTTTCAATGGTGAGGTTTTAGTTGAATTTTTTGGTGTTTTTATTTTTGAAGTTGTTGTTAAATTTGTTGGTGTTTTTCAATGTTTAGGTTGTTGTTGAATTTGTTTTTTTTTGGTCAATGTTTAATTTGTTGAACCTGTTTGTATTTTTTAAAGTTGAGGTTGTTGTTTTATTTATTGGTGCTATCAATGTTTATTTTTTTGAACGTTTTTGTAGTATTAAAAGTTGAGGTTGTTGCTGATATTTTTTATTGTTTTTCAATTTTGATGCTGTTGTTGAATTTGTTGTTGATTTTAAATTTTGAGGTTGTAGTTGAATTGGATAGTGTCATCAAAGTTTATTTTGCTGAACTTGTTTGTATTTTTAAAGATTTAGTTTGTTGTTGATTTTCTTGGTGTTATCAAAGTTTATTTTGTTGAACTTTTTTGTACTTTTAAAAGTTGAGGTTGATTTTGAATTTGTTGATATTTTTCATTGTTGAGGTTTTTGTTGAATTTGTTGGCGTTTATCAATGTTGAGGTTGTTCTTGAATTTTTTGGTGTTTTTCATTGTTGTGGTACTTGGTGAATTTGTTGGTGTTTTTCAATGTTGATGTTGTTGTTGAATTTGTTGGTGTTTTTCAATGTTGAGGTTGCTGAATTTGTTGGTGATTTTCAATATTGAGGTTCTTCTTGAATTTGTTCGTGTTATCAATATTCTTTTTTGAACTATTTTGTACCTTTAAAAGTTGAGGTTGTTGTTGAAATTGTTGGTATTTATCACTGTTGATGAAAGTGTTGATGTTATCAATGTTTTTTTTGAACTTATTTGTGTTTTTAAAAGTTGAGGCTGTTGCTGAATTTGTTGGTGATTTTCAATGTTGAGGTTGTTGTTGAATATGTTGGCGTTTTTCAATGTTGAGGTTGTTGTTGAATTTGTTGGTGTTTTTCAATATCGAGGTTTTTGTTGAATTTGTTGTCGTTATCAATGTTATTTTTTGAACATTTTTGTATTTTTCAATGTTGAGGTTGTTGTTGAATTTGTTGGTGTTTTTCATTGTTGAGGTTGTTGTTGAATTTATTAGTGTTATCAATGTTTTTTGTTGAACTTGTTTGTATTTTTAAAAGTTAAGGTTGTTGTTCAATTTGTTGGTGTATTTCAATGTTGAGGGTGTTGAATTTGTTGGTGATTTTCAAAATTGAGATTGTTGTTCAAATTATTGGTGTTATCTATATTCTTTTTTTGTACTTTTTTATACTTTTAAAAGTTGAGGTTGGTTTTGAATTTGTTGGTGTTTTGCATTGTTGAGGTTGCTGTTGCATTTGTTTATGAGTTTCAATATTGAGGTTGTTGTTGCATTTGTTGATGATTTTCAATATTGAGGTTGTTGTTGAATTTGTTGGTGTTATTAGTGTTTTTTTAAAAACTTTTTTGTACTTTTAAAAGTTGAGGTTGATTTTGATTTTGTTGGTGTTTTTCAATGTAGAGGTTGTTGTTGAAGCTTTTGGGTTTTCAATGCAGAGGTTCTTGTTCAAGTTTTTGGTGTTTTTCAACGTTGAGGTTTTTGAATTTGTTGGTGATTTTCAATACTGAGGTTGTTGTTGAATTTGTTGGTGTAATCAATGTTTTTTTAAAAACTTTTTTGTACTTTTAAAAGTAAAGGTTGTTCTTGAATTTGTTGGTGTTTTTCAATGTTGAGGTTTTTGTTGAATTTTTTGGTGTTTTCATTGTTGAGGTTGTTGCTGAATTTGTTAGTGTTTTTCAATGTTGAGTTTTTTTGTTGAATTTGTTAGTGATTTTCAATATTGAGATTGTTGTTGATTTTGTTGGTGTTTTTCAATGTAGAGGTTGTTGTTGAAGCTTTTGGGTTTTCAATGTAAAGGTTGTTGTTCATGTTTTTGGTGTTTTTCAACGTTGAGGTTTTTGAATTTGTCGTTATTATCAATATTGAGGTTGTTGTTGAATTTGTTGGTGTAATCAATGTTTTTTTAAAAACTTTTTTGTACTTTTAAAAGTTGAAGTTGTTGTTGAATTTGTTGGTGTTTTTCAATGTTGAGGTTTTTGTTGAATTTTTTGGTGTTTTCATTGTTGAGGTTGTTGCTGAATTTGTTAGTGTTTTTCAATGTTGAGTTTTTTTGTTGAATTTGTTAATGATTTTCAATATTGAGATTGTTGTTGAATTTGTTGGTGTTATCAATATTGAGGTTATTGTTGAATTTGTTGGTGATTTTTAATATTGAGGTTGTTGTTGAATATGTTGGTTTTTTTCAATGTTGAGGTTGTTGTTGAATTTGTTGGTGATTTTCAATATTGAGATTGTTGTTGAATTTTTTGGTGTTATCAGTGTTTCTTTAAAAACTTTTTTGTACTTTTAAAAGTTGAAGTTGTTGTTGAATTTGTTGGTGTTTTTAATTGCTGAGGTTGTTGATGAATTTGTTGGTGTTTTTCAATGTTGAGGATGTTGTTGAAGTTGTTGGTGTTTTTCAATGTTGTGGTTGTTGATGAATTTGTTGGTGTTATCAATGTTTTTTAAAAAAACTTTTTTTAACTTTTAAAAGTTGAGGTTGTTGATGAATTTATTGCTGATTTTCAATATTGTGCTTGTAGTTGAATTTCATGGTGTCATCAATATTTTTTTAAAAACTTTTTTGTACTTTTAAAAGTTGAGGTTGTTGTTGAATTTGTTGGTGTTTTTCACTGTTGAGGTTGTTGTTGAATTTATTGGTGTTATCAATGTTTTTTGTTGAACTTGTTTGTATTTTTAAAAGTTAAGGTTGTTGTTCAATTTGTTGGTGTATTTCAATGTTGAGGGTGTTGAATTTGTTGGTGATTTTCAAAATTGAGATTGTTGTTCAAATTATTGGTGTTATCTATATTCTTTTTTTGTACTTTTTTATACTTTTAAAAGTTGAGGTTGGTTTTGAATTTGTTGGTGTTTTGCATTGTTGAGGTTGCTGTTGCATTTGTTTATGAGTTTCAATATTGAGGTTGTTGTTGCATTTGTTGATGATTTTCAATATTGAGGTTGTTGTTGAATTTGTTGGTGTTATTAGTGTTTTTTTAAAAACTTTTTTGTACTTTTAAAAGTTGAGGTTGATTTTGATTTTGTTGGTGTTTTTCAATGTAGAGGTTGTTGTTGAAGCTTTTGGGTTTTCAATGCAGAGGTTCTTGTTCAAGTTTTTGGTGTTTTTCAACGTTGAGGTTTTTGAATTTGTTGGTGATTTTCAATACTGAGGTTGTTGTTGAATTTGTTGGTGTAATCAATGTTTTTTTAAAAACTTTTTTGTACTTTTAAAAGTAAAGGTTGTTCTTGAATTTGTTGGTGTTTTTCAATGTTGAGGTTTTTGTTGAATTTTTTGGTGTTTTCATTGTTGAGGTTGTTGCTGAATTTGTTAGTGTTTTTCAACGTTGAGTTTTTTTGTTGAATTTGTTAGTGATTTTCAATATTGAGATTGTTGTTGATTTTGTTGGTGTTTTTCAATGTAGAGGTTGTTGTTGAAGCTTTTGGGTTTTCAATGTAAAGGTTGTTGTTCATGTTTTTGGTGTTTTTCAACGTTGAGGTTTTTGAATTTGTCGTTATTATCAATATTGAGGTTGTTGTTGAATTTGTTGGTGTAATCAATGTTTTTTTAAAAACTTTTTTGTACTTTTAAAAGTTGAAGTTGTTGTTGAATTTGTTGGTGTTTTTCAATGTTGAGGTTTTTGTTGAATTTTTTGGTGTTTTCATTGTTGAGGTTGTTGCTGAATTTGTTAGTGTTTTTCAATGTTGAGTTTTTTTGTTGAATTTGTTAATGATTTTCAATATTGAGATTGTTGTTGAATTTGTTGGTGTTATCAATATTGAGGTTATTGTTGAATTTGTTGGTGATTTTTAATATTGAGGTTGTTGTTGAATATGTTGGTTTTTTTCAATGTTGAGGTTGTTGTTGAATTTGTTGGTGATTTTCAATATTGAGATTGTTGTTGAATTTTTTGGTGTTATCAGTGTTTCTTTAAAAACTTTTTTGTACTTTTAAAAGTTGAAGTTGTTGTTGAATTTGTTGGCGTTTTTAATTGCTGAGGTTGTTGATGAATTTGTTGGTGTTTTTCAATGTTGAGGATGTTGTTGAAGTTGTTGGTGTTTTTCAATGTTGTGGTTGTTGATGAATTTGTTGGTGTTATCAATGTTTTTTAAAAAAACTTTTTTTAACTTTTAAAAGTTGAGGTTGTTGATGAATTTATTGCTGATTTTCAATATTGTGCTTGTAGTTGAATTTCATGGTGTCATCAATATTTTTTTAAAAACTTTTTTGTACTTTTAAAAGTTGAGGTTGTTGTTGAATTTGTTGGTGTTTTTCACTGTTGAGGTTGTTGTTGAATTTATTGGTGTTATCAATGTTTTTTGTTGAACTTGTTTGTATTTTTAAAAGTTAAGGTTGTTGTTCAATTTGTTGGTGTATTTCAATGTTGAGGGTATTGAATTTGTTGGTGATTTTCAAAATTGAGATTGTTGTTCAAATTATTGGTGTTATCTATATTCTTTTTTTGTACTTTTTTATACTTTTAAAAGTTGAGGTTGGTTTTGAATTTGTTGGTGTTTTGCATTGTTGAGGTTGCTGTTGCATTTGTTTATGAGTTTCAATATTGAGGTTGTTGTTGCATTTGTTGATGATTTTCAATATTGAGGTTGTTGTTGAATTTGTTGGTGTTATTAGTGTTTTTTTAAAAACTTTTTTGTACTTTTAAAAGTTGAGGTTGATTTTGATTTTGTTGGTGTTTTTCAATGTAGAGGTTGTTGTTGAAGCTTTTGGGTTTTCAATGCAGAGGTTGTTGTTCAAGTTTTTGGTGTTTTTCAACGTTGAGGTTTTTGAATTTGTTGGTGATTTTCAATACTGAGGTTGTTGTTGAATTTGTTGGTGCAATCAATATTTTTTTAAAAACTTTTTTGTACTTTTAAAAGTAAAGGTTGTTCTTGAATTTGTTGGTGTTTTTCAATGTTGTGGTTTTTGTTGAATTTTTTGGTGTTTTCATTGTTGAGGTTGTTGCTGAATTTGTTAGTGTTTTTCAACGTTGAGTTTTTTTGTTGAATTTGTTAGTGATTTTCAATATTGAGATTGTTGTTGATTTTGTTGGTGTTTTTCAATGTAGAGGTTGTTGTTGAAGCTTTTGGGTTTTCAATGTAAAGGTTGTTGTTCATGTTTTTGGTGTTTTTCAACGTTGAGGTTTTTGAATTTGTCGTTATTATCAATATTGAGGTTGTTGTTGAATTTGTTGGTGTAATCAATGTTTTTTTAAAAACTTTTTTGTACTTTTAAAAGTTGAAGTTGTTGTTGAATTTGTTGGTGTTTTTCAATGTTGAGGTTTTTGTTGAATTTTTTGTTGTTTTCATTGTTGAGGTTGTTGCTGAATTTGTTAGTGTTTTTCAATGTTGAGTTTTTTTGTTGAATTTGTTAATGATTTTCAATATTGAGATTGTTGTTGAATTTGTTGGTGTTATCAATATTGAGGTTATTGTTGAATTTGTTGGTGATTTTTAATATTGAGGTTGTTGTTGAATATGTTGGTTTTTTTCAATGTTGAGGTTGTTGTTGAATTTGTTGGTGATTTTCAATATTGAGATTGTTGTTGAATTTTTTGGTGTTATCAGTGTTTCTTTAAAAACTTTTTTGTACTTTTAAAAGTTGAAGTTGTTGTTGAATTTGTTGGTGTTTTTAATTGCTGAGGTTGTTGATGAATTTGTTGGTGTTTTTCAATGTTGAGGATGTTGTTGAAGTTGTTGGTGTTTTTCAATGTTGTGGTTGTTGATGAATTTGTTGGTGTTATCAATGTTTTTTAAAAAAACTTTTTTTAACTTTTAAAAGTTGAGGTTGTTGATGAATTTATTGCTGATTTTCAATATTGTGCTTGTAGTTGAATTTCATGGTGTCATCAATATTTTTTTAAAAACTTTTTTGTACTTTTAAAAGTTGAGGTTGTTGTTGAATTTGTTGGTGTTTTTCACTGTTGAGGTTGTTGTTGAATTTATTGGTGATTTTCAATGTTGAGGTTGTTATTGATTTTATTGTTGATTTTCAATATTGTGGTTGTTGTTGAAATTGTTGGTGTTTTTCAACATTGAGTTTGTTGTTGAATTTGTTGGTGTTATCCATGTTATTTATTTGAACTTATTGTACTTTTAAAAATTTGGGGTTGATTTTGAATTTGTTGGTGTTTTTCATTGTTGAGGTTGTTGATGAATTTTTGGGTGTTTTCATCGTTAAGGTTGTTGTTAAATTTGTTGGTGTTTTTCAATATTAAGGTTGCAGTTGAATTTGTTGGTGTTGTCAATGTTTATATTGTTGAACTGTATTGTAGTTTTGAAAGTTGAGGTTGTTCCTGAATTTTTTATTTATTTTCAATGATGATGTTGTTGCTGAGTTGGTTGGTGATTTTCAGTGTTGAGGTTGCTGAATTTGATGGTAACATTTAATGTTGAGGTTGTTGTTGAAATGGATAGTGTCATCAATGTTTATTTTGTTGAACTTGTTTGTACTTTTAGAAGTTGAGGTTTTTTTTGAATTTGTTGGTGTTTTTCATTTTTGACGTTGTTGTTGAATTTTTTGGTGTTTTCCTATGTTGAGGTTGTTATTGAATTTGTTGGTGATTTTCAATATTGAGTTTGTAGTTGAATTTGTTGGTGTTTTTCAATGTTGAGGTTGTTGTTGAAATTGTTGGTGTTTTTCAATCTTGAGGTTGTTGTTCAATTTGTTGGTGTTATCCATGTTATTTATTGAACTTTTATCTATTTTTCAATGTTAAGGTTGTAGTTGAATTTGTTGGTGTTATCAATGTTATTTTTTGAACTTTTTTGTATTTTTCAATCTTGAAGTTGTGGTTGAATTTGTTGTTGATTTTCAATATTGAGTTTGTTGTTAAATTTGTTGGTGTTATCAATGTTATTTTTTGAAAATGTTTGTAGTTTTCAATGTTGAGGTTGTTGTTCAATTTGTTGGCGTTTGTCAAGGTTGAGGTTGTTGTTGAAGTTGTTGGTGTTATCAATGTCTTTTTGAAAATGTTCTCTCCTTTTAAAAGTTGAGTTTGCTGTTCAAATTGTTGGTGTTTTTCAATATTGAGGTTGTTGTTAAATTTGTTTGCTTTTTTCAATGTTGAGGTTGTTGTTGAATTTGTTGTCGTTTTTCAATGTCGAGGTTGTTGTAGAATTTGTTGGTGATTTTAAATATTGAAGTTGTTGAATTTGTATGTGTTTTTCAATGTTGAGGTTGTTGTTGAATTTGTTGTTGTCTTTCACTAATGAGGTTGTTGATGAATTTATTGGTGATTTTCAATGTTGAGGTTGTTGTTGAATTTGTTGTTGATTTACAAAATTGAGCTTGTTGTTTAATTTGTTGGTGTTATCAATGTTTTTATTAAAACTTTTTTGTACTTTTAAAATTTGAGGTTGTTGTTGGATTTGATGGTGTTTTACAATGTGGAGTTTGTTGTTCAATTAGTTGGTTTCTTTCAATGTTGAGGTTGTTATTGAATTTGTTGGTGTTATCAATGTTATTTATTGAACTTTTTTGTATTATTCAATGTTGAATTTGTTGTTGAATTTGTTGGTGATTTTCAATATTGAAGTTGTTGAATTTGTTGGTCATTTTAAATGTTGAGGTTGTTGTTCAATTTGTTGGTGTCTTTCAATATTGAGGTTGTTGTTGAATTTGTTGGCGTTTTTCAATGTTGGGGTTGTTGTTGAATTTGTTGGTGATTTTCAATGTTAAGCTTGTTGTTGAATTTGTTGGTTTTTTTCAATGTTGAATTTGTTGTTGAATTTGTTGGTGTTATCAATGATATTTTTCGAACTTTTTTGTATTTTTCAATGTTGAGGTTGTTGTTGAATTTGTTGGTGTTTTTCAAGGTTGAGGTTGTTGTCGAATTTGTTGGTGTTTTTCAATGTTGAGGTCGTTGTTGAATTTTTTGGTGACTATCAATATTGAGGTTGTTGTTGAATTTGCTGGTGTTCTCATTGTTTTTTTGAATTTTTTCTCTTCTTTTAAAAGTTGAGGTTGTTGTTGAATTTGTTGGTGATTTTTAATGTTGAGATTGTTGTTAAATTTGTTGGTTATTTTCAATATTGAGGTTGTTGTTGAATTTGTTGGTGTTATCAATGTTTATTTTGTTGAACTTTTTTGTATTTTTCAATGTTGAGGTTGTTGTTGAATTTGTTGACGTTTTGCAATGTTGAGAATCGTTTTGAATTTGTTGCTGATTTTCAATGTTGAGGTTGTTGTTGAATTTGTTGGTGTTATCAACGTTATTTTTTGAACTTTTTTGTATTTATCAATGTTGAGGTTGTTGTTGAATTTGTTGGTGTTATCAATGTTTTTTTGATCTTTTTCTCTTCTTTTAAAAGTTGAGGTTGTTGTTGAATTTTTTTGTGTTTTTCATTATTGAGGTTGTTGTTGAATTTGGTGGTGACTTTCAATATTGAGGTTGTTGTCGAATTTGTTGGCGTTTTTCAATGTTGAGTTTCTTGTTGAATTTGTTGGTGTTATCAATGATTTTTTTCAACTTTTTCTCTTTTTTTAAAAGTTGAGGGTGTTGTTGAATTTGTTGTTGTTTTTCAATGTTGAGCTTGTTGTAGAATTTGTTGATTTTTTTCAATATTGAGGTTGTTGTTGAATTTGTTGGCGTTTTTCAATGTTGAGGTTCTTCTTGAATTTGTTGCTGTCTTTCAATATTGAGGTAGTTGTTGAATTTCTTTGTGTTTTTCAATGTTGAGGTTGTTGTTGAATTTGTTGGTGTTATCAATGATTTTTTTGAACTTTTTCTCTTCTTTTAAAAGTTGAGGGTGTTGTTGAATTTGATGGTGTTTTTCAATGTTGAGGTTGTTATTGAATTTGTTGGTGTTTTTCAATATTGATGTTGTTGTTGAATTTGTTTGTCTTTTTCAATGTTGAGGTTGTAGTTGAATTTGCTGGTGTTGTCAATGTTTTTTTTTGAACTTTTTATCTTCTTTTAAATGTTGAGGTTGTTCTTGAATTTGTTGGTGTTTTTCAAAGTTGCGGTCCTTGTTGAATTTGTTGGTGATTTTTAAAGTTGAGATTGTTTTTAAATTTGTTGGTTATTTTCAATATTGAGGTTGTTGTTGAATTTGTTGGTGTTATCAATGTTTATTTTGTTGAACTTTTTTGTATTTTTCAATGTTGAGGTTGTTGTTGAATTTGTTGACGTTTCCCAATGTCGAGGTTTTTGTAGAATTTGTTGGTGATTTTAAATATTGAAGTTGTTGAATTTGTATGTGTTTTTCAATGTTGAGGTTGTTGTTGAATTTGTTGTTGTCTTTCACTAATGAGGTTGTTGATGAATTTATTGGTGATTTTCAATGTTGAGGTTGTTGTTGAATTTGTTGTTGATTTTCAAAATTGAGCTTGTTGTTTAATTTGTTGGTGTTATCAATGTTTTTATTAAAACTTTTTTGTACTTTTAATATTTGAGGTTGTTGTTGGATTTGATGGTGTTTTACAATGTGGAGTTTGTTGTTCAATTTGTTGGTTTCTTTCAATGTTGAGGTTGTTATTGAATTTGTTGGTGTTATCAATGTTATTAATTGAACTTTTTTGTATTATTCAATGTTGAATTTGTTGTTGAATTTGTTGGTGATTTTCAATATTGAAGTTGTTGAATTTGTTGGTCATTTTAAATGTTGAGGTTGTTGTTCAATTTGTTGGTGTCTTTCAATATTGAGGTTGTTGTTGAATTTGTTGGCGTTTTTCAATGTTGGGGATGTTGTTGAATTTGTTGGTGATTTTCAGTGTTTAGCTTGTTGTTGAATTTGTTGGTTTTTTTCAATGTTGAATTTGTTGTTGAATTTGTTGTTGTTATCAATATTATTTTTCGAACTTTTTCATATTTTTCAATGTTGAGGTTGTGCTGAATTTGTTGGTGTTATCAATGATATTTTTCAAACATTTTTGTATTTTTCAATGTTGAGGTTGTTGTTCAATTTGTTGGCGTTTGTCAAGGTTGAGGTTGTTGTTGAAGTTGTTGGTGTTATCAATGTCTTTTTGAAAATGTTCTCTCCTTTTAAAAGTTGAGTTTGCTGTTCAAATTGTTGGTGTTTTTCAATATTGAGGTTGTTGTTAAATTTGTTTGCTTTTTTCAATGTTGAGGTTGTTGTTGAATTTGTTGTCGTTTTTCAATGTCGAGGTTGTTGTAGAATTTGTTGGTGATTTTAAATATTGAAGTTGTTGAATTTGTATGTGTTTTTCAATGTTGAGGTTGTTGTTGAATTTGTTGTTGTCTTTCACTAATGAGGTTGTTGATGAATTTATTGGTGATTTTCAATGTTGAGGTTGTTGTTGAATTTGTTGTTGATTTACAAAATTGAGCTTGTTGTTTAATTTGTTGGTGTTATCAATGTTTTTATTAAAACTTTTTTGTACTTTTAAAATTTGAGGTTGTTGTTGGATTTGATGGTGTTTTACAATGTGGAGTTTGTTGTTCAATTTGTTGGTTTCTTTCAATGTTGAGGTTGTTATTGAATTTGTTGGTGTTATCAATGTCATTTATTGAACTTTTTTGTATTAATCAATGTTGAATTTGTTGTTGAATTTGTTGGTGATTTTCAATATTGAAGTTGTTGAATTTGTTGGTCATTTTAAATGTTGAGGTTGTTGTTCAATTTGTTGGTGTCTTTCAATATTGAGGTTGTTGTTGAATTTGTTGGCGTTTTTCAATGTTGGGGTTGTTGTTGAATTTGTTGGTGATTTTCAATGTTAAGCTTGTTGTTGAATTTGTTGGTTTTTTTCAATGTTGAATTTGTTGTTGAATTTGTTAGTGTTATCAATGATATTTTTCGAACTTTTTTGTATTTTTCAATGTTGAGGTTGTTGTTGAATTTGTTGGTGTTTTTCAAGGTTAAGGTTGTTGTTGAATTTGTTGGTGTTTTTCAATGTTGAGGTTGTTGTTGAATTTTTTGGTGACTATCAATATTGAGGTTGTTGTTGAATTTGCTGGTGTTCTCATTGTTTTTTTGAATTTTTTCTCTTCTTTTAAAAGTTGAGGTTGTTGTTGAATTTGTTGGTGATTTTTAATGTTGAGATTGTTGTTAAATTTGTTGGTTATTTTCAATATTGAGGTTGTTGTTGAATTTGTTGGTGTTATCAATGTTTATTTTGTTGAACTTTTTTGTATTTTTCAATGTTGAGGTTGTTGTTGAATTTGTTGACGTTTTGCAATGTTGAGAAACGTTTTGAATTTGTTGCTGATTTTCAATGTTGAGGTTGTTGTTGAATTTGTTGGTGTTATCAACGTTATTTTTTGAACTTTTTTGTATTTATCAATGTTGAGGTTGTTGTTGAATTTGTTGGTGTTATCAATGTTTTTTTGATCTTTTTCTCTTCTTTTAAAATTTGAGGTTGTTGTTGAATTTTTTTGTGTTTTTCATTATTGAGGTTGTTGTAGAATTTGGTGGTGACTTTCAATATTGAGGTTGTTGTCGAATTTGTTGGCGTTTTTCAATGTTGAGTTTCTTGTTGAATTTGTTGGTGTTATCAATGATTTTTTTCAACTTTTTCTCTTTTTTTAAAAGTTGAGGGTGTTGTTGAATTTGTTGTTGTTTTTCAATGTTGAGCTTGTTGTAGAATTTGTTGATTTTTATCAATATTGAGGTTGTTGTTGAATTTGTTGGCGTTTTTCAATGTTGAGGTTCTTCTTGAATTTGTTGCTGTCTTTCAATATTGAGGTAGTTGTTGAATTAGTTGGTGTTTTTCAATGTTGAGGTTGTTATTGAATTTGTTGGTGTTTTTCAATATTGATGTTGTTGTTGAATTTGTTGGTGTTTTTCAATGTTGAGGTTGTAGTTGAATTTGCTGGTGTTGTCAATGTTTTTTTTTGAACTTTTTATCTTCTTTTAAATGTTGAGGTTGTTCTTGAATTTGTTGGTGTTTTTCAAAGTTGCGGTCCTTGTTGAATTTGTTGGTGATTTTTAAAGTTGAGATTGTTTTTAAATTTGTTGGTTATTTTCAATATTGAGGTTGTTGTTGAATTTGTTGGTGTTATCAATGTTTATTTTGTTGAAATTTTTTGTATTTTTCAATGTTGAGGTTGTTGTTGAATTTGTTGACGTTTCCCAATGTCGAGGTTTTTGTAGAATTTGTTGGTGATTTTAAATATTGAAGTTGTTGAAATTGTATGTGTTTTTCAATGTTGAGGTTGTTGTTGAATTTGTTGTTGTCTTTCACTAATGAGGTTGTTGATGAATTTATTGGTGATTTTCAATGTTGAGGTTGTTGTTGAATTTGTTGTTGATTTTCAAAATTGAGCTTGTTTTTTAATTTGTTGGTGTTATCAATGTTTTTATTAAAACTTTTTTGTACTTTTAATATTTGAGGTTGTTGTTGGATTTGATGGTGTTTTACAATGTGGAGTTTGTTGTTCAATTTGTTGGTTTCTTTCAATTTTGAGGTTGTTATTGAATTTGTTGGTGTTATCAATGTTATTAATTGAACTTTTTTGTATTATTCAATGTTGAATTTGTTGTTGAATTTGTTGGTGATTTTCAATATTGAAGTTGTTGAATTTGTTGGTCATTTTAAATGTTGAGGTTGTTGTTCAATTTGTTGGTGTCTTTCAATATTGAGGTTGTTGTTGAATTTGTTGGCGTTTTTCAATGTTGGGGATGTTGTTGAATTTGTTGGTGATTTTCGGTGTTTAGCTTGTTGTTGAATTTGTTGGTTTTTTTCAATGTTGAATTTGTTGTTGAATTTGTTGTTGTTATCAATATTATTTTTCGAACTTTTTCATATTTTTCAATGTTGAGGTTGTGCTGAATTTGTTGGTGTTATCAATGATATTTTTCAAACATTTTTGTATTTTTCAATGTTGAGGTTGTTGTTCAATTTGTTGGCGTTTGTCAAGGTTGAGGTTGTTGTTGAAGTTGTTGGTGTTATCAATGTCTTTTTGAAAATGTTCTCTCCTTTTAAAAGTTGAGTTTGCTGTTCAAATTGTTGGTGTTTTTCAATATTGAGGTTGTTGTTAAATTTGTTTGCTTTTTTCAATGTTGAGGTTGTTGTTGAATTTGTTGTCGTTTTTCAATGTCGAGGTTGTTGTAGAATTTGTTGGTGATTTTAAATATTGAAGTTGTTGAATTTGTATGTGTTTTTCAATGTTGAGGTTGTTGTTGAATTTGTTGTTGTCTTTCACTAATGAGGTTGTTGATGAATTTATTGGTGATTTTCAATGTTGAGGTTGTTGTTGAATTTGTTGTTGATTTACAAAATTGAGCTTGTTGTTTAATTTGTTGGTGTTATCAATGTTTTTATTAAAACTTTTTTGTACTTTTAAAATTTGAGGTTGTTGTTGGATTTGATGGTGTTTTACAATGTGGAGTTTGTTGTTCAATTTGTTGGTTTCTTTCAATGTTGAGGTTGTTATTGAATTTGTTGGTGTTATCAATGTCATTTATTGAACTTTTTTGTATTAATCAATGTTGAATTTGTTGTTGAATTTGTTGGTGATTTTCAATATTGAAGTTGTTGAATTTGTTGGTCATTTTAAATGTTGAGGTTGTTGTTCAATTTGTTGGTGTCTTTCAATATTGAGGTTGTTGTTGAATTTGTTGGCGTTTTTCAATGTTGGGGTTGTTGTTGAATTTGTTGGTGATTTTCAATGTTAAGCTTGTTGTTGAATTTGTTGGTTTTTTTCAATGTTGAATTTGTTGTTGAATTTGTTAGTGTTATCAATGATATTTTTCGAACTTTTTTGTATTTTTCAATGTTGAGGTTGTTGTTGAATTTGTTGGTGTTTTTCAAGGTTAAGGTTGTTGTTGAATTTGTTGGTGTTTTTCAATGTTGAGGTTGTTGTTGAATTTTTTGGTGACTATCAATATTGAGGTTGTTGTTGAATTTGCTGGTGTTCTCATTGTTTTTTTGAATTTTTGCTCTTCTTTTAAAAGTTGAGGTTGTTGTTGAATTTGTTGGTGATTTTTAATGTTGAGATTGTTGTTAAATTTGTTGGTTCTTTTCAATATTGAGGTTGTTGTTGAATTTGTTGGTGTTATCAATGTTTATTTTGTTGAACTTTTTTGTATTTTTCAATGTTGAGGTTGTTGTTGAATTTGTTGACGTTTTGCAATGTTGAGAAACGTTTTGAATTTGTTGCTGATTTTCAATGTTGAGGTTGTTGTTGAATTTGTTGGTGTTATCAACGTTATTTTTTGAACTTTTTTGTATTTATCAATGTTGAGGTTGTTGTTGAATTTGTTGGTGTTATCAATGTTTTTTTGATCTTTTTCTCTTCTTTTAAAATTTGAGGTTGTTGTTGAATTTTTTTGTGTTTTTCATTATTGAGGTTGTTGTTGAATTTGGTGGTGACTTTCAATATTGAGGTTGTTGTCGAATTTGTTGGCGTTTTTCAATGTTGAGTTTCTTGTTGAATTTGTTGGTGTTATCAATGATTTTTTTCAACTTTTTCTCTTTTTTTAAAAGTTGAGGGTGTTGTTGAATTTGTTGTTGTTTTTCAATGTTGAGCTTGTTGTAGAATTTGTTGATTTTTTTCAGTATTGAGGTTGTTGTTGAATTTGTTGGCGTTTTTCAATGTTGAGGTTCTTCTTGAATTTGTTGCTGTCTTTCAATATTGAGGTAGTTGTTGAATTTCTTTGTGTTTTTCAATGTTGAGGTTGTTGTTGAATTTGTTGGTGTTATCAATGATTTTTTTGAACTTTTTCTCTTCTTTTAAAAGTTGAGGGTGTTGTTGAATTTGTTGGTGTTTTTCAATGTTGAGGTTGTTATTGAATTTGTTGGTGTTTTTCAATATTGATGTTGTTGTTGAATTTGTTGGTGTTTTTCAATGTTGAGGTTGTAGTTGAATTTGCTGGTGTTGTCAATGTTTTTTTTTTGAACTTTTTATCTTCTTTTAAATGTTGAGGTTGTTCTTGAATTTGTTGGTGTTTTTCAAAGTTGCGGTCCTTGTTGAATTTGTTGGTGATTTTTAAAGTTGAGATTGTTTTTAAATTTGTTGGTTATTTTCAATATTGAGGTTGTTGTTGAATTTGTTGGTGTTATCAATGTTTATTTTGTTGAAATTTTTTGTATTTTTCAATGTTGAGGTTGTTGTTGAATTTGTTGACGTTTCCCAATGTCGAGGTTTTTGTAGAATTTGTTGGTGATTTTTAATATTGAAGTTGTTGAAATTGTATGTGTTTTTCAATGTTGAGGTTGTTGTTGAATTTGTTGTTGTCTTTCACTAATGAGGTTGTTGATGAATTTATTGGTGATTTTCAATGTTGAGGTTGTTGTTGAATTTGTTGTTGATTTTCAAAATTGAGCTTGTTTTTTAATTTGTTGGTGTTATCAATGTTTTTATTAAAACTTTTTTGTACTTTTAATATTTGAGGTTGTTGTTGGATTTGATGGTGTTTTACAATGTGGAGTTTGTTGTTCAATTTGTTGGTTTCTTTCAATGTTGAGGTTGTTATTGAATTTGTTGGTGTTATCAATGTTATTAATTGAACTTTTTTGTATTATTCAATGTTGAATTTGTTGTTGAATTTGTTGGTGATTTTCAATATTGAAGTTGTTGAATTTGTTGGTCATTTTAAATGTTGAGGTTGTTGTTCAATTTGTTGGTGTCTTTCAATATTGAGGTTGTTGTTGAATTTGTTGGCGTTTTTCAATGTTGGGGTTGTTGTTGAATTTGTTGGTGATTTTCAGTGTTAAGCTTGTTGTTGAATTTTTTGGTTTTTTTCAATGTTGAATTTGTTGTTGAATTTGTTGTTGTTATCAATGTTATTTTTCGAACTTTTTCATATTTTTCAATGTTGAGGTTGTGCTGAATTTGTTGGTGTTATCAATGATATTTTTCAAACATTTTTGTATTTTTCAATGTTGAGGTTGTTGTTCAATTTGTTGGCGTTTGTCTAGGTTGAGGTTGTTGTTGAAGTTTTTGGTGTTATCAATGTCTTTTTGAAAATGTTCTCTCCTTTTAAAAGTTGAGTTTGCTGTTCAAATTGTTGGTGTTTTTCAATATTGAGGTTGTTGTTAAATTTTTTTGCTTTTTTCAATGTTGAGGTTGTTGTTGAATTTGTTGTCGTTTTTCAATGTCGAGGTTGTTGTAGAATTTGTTGGTGATTTTAAATATTGAAGTTGTTGATTTTTTATGTGTTTTTCAATGTTGAGGTTGTTGTTGAATTTGTTGTTGTCTTTCACTAATGAGGTTGTTGATGAATTTATTGGTGATTTTCAATGTTGAGGTTGTTGTTGAATTTGTTGTTGATTTACAAAATTGAGCTTGTTGTTTAATTTGTTGGTGTTATCAATGTTTTTATTAAAACTTTTTTGTACTTTTAAAATTTGAGGTTGTTGTTGGATTTGATGGTGTTTTACAATGTGGAGTTTGTTGCTCAATTTGTTGGTTTCTTTCAATGTTGAGGTTGTTATTGAATTTGTTGGTGTTATCAATGTTATTTATTGAACTTTTTTGTATTATTCAATGTTGAATTTGTTGTTGAATTTGTTGGTGATTTTCAATATTGAAGTTGTTGAATTTGTTGGTCATTTTAAATGTTGAGGTTGTTGTTCAATTTGTTGGTGTCTTTCAATATTGAGGTTGTTGTTGAATTTGTTGGCGTTTTTCAATGTTGGGGTTGTTGTTGAATTTGTTGGTGATTTTCAATGTTAAACTTGTGTTGAATTTGTTGGTTTTTTTCAATGTTGAATTTGTTGTTGAATTTGTTGTTGTTATCAATGATATTTTTCGAACTTTTTTGTATTTTTCAATGTTGAGGTTGTTGTTGAATTTGTTGGTGTTTTTCAAGGTTAAGGTTGTTGTCGAATTTGTTGGAGTTTTTCAATGTTGAGGTTGTTGTTGAATTTTTTGGTGACTATCAATATTGAGGTTGTTGTTGAATTTGCTGGTGTTCTCATTGTTTTTTTGAATTTTTTCTCTTCTTTTAAAAGTTGAGGTTGTTGTTGAATTTGTTGGTGATTTTTAATGTTGAGATTGTTGTTAAATTTGTTGGTTATTTTCAATATTGAGGTTGTTGTTGAATTTGTTGGTGTTATCAATGTTTATTTTGTTGAACTTTTTTGTATTTTTCAACGTTGAGGTTGTTGTTGAATTTGTTGACGTTTTGCAATGTTGAGAATCGTTTTGAATTTGTTGCTGATTTTCAATGTTGAGGTTGTTGTTGAATTTGTCGGTGTTATCAATGTTATTTTTTGAACTTTTTTGTATTTATCAATGTTGAGGTTGTTGTTGAATTTGTTGGTGTTATCAATGTTTTTTTGATCTTTTTCTCTTCTTTTAAAAGTTGAGGTTGTTGTTGAATTTTTTTGTGTTTTTCATTATTGAGGTTGTTGTTGAATTTGGTGGTGACTTTCAATATTGAGGTTGTTGTCGAATTTGTTGGCGTTTTTCAATGTTGAGTTTCTTGTTGAATTTGTTGGTGTTATCAATGATTTTTTTCAACTTTTTCTCTTTTTTTAAAAGTTGAGGGTGTTGTTGAATTTGTTGTTGTTTTTCAATGTTGAGCTTGTTGTAGAATTTGTTGATTTTTTTCAATATTGAGGTTGTTGTTGAATTTGTTGGCGTTTTTCAATGTTGAGGTTCTTCTTGAATTTGTTGCTGTCTTTCAATATTGAGGTAGTTGTTGAATTTCTTTGTGTTTTTCAATGTTGAGGTTGTTGTTGAATTTGTTGGTGTTATCAATGATTTTTTTGAACTTTTTCTCTTCTTTTAAAAGTTGAGGGTGTTGTTGAATTTGTTGGTGTTTTTCAATGTTGAGGTTGTTATTGAATTTGTTGGTGTTTTTCAATATTGATGTTGTTGTTGAATTTGTTGGTGTTTTTCAATGTTGAGGTTGTAGTTGAATTTGCTGGTGTTGTCAATGTTTTTTTTTGAACTTTTTATCTTCTTTTAAATGTTGAGATTGTTCTTGAATTTGTTGGTGTTTTTCAAAGTTGCGGACCTTGTTGAATTTGTTGGTGATTTTTAAAGTTGAGATTGTTTTTAAATTTGTTGGTTATTTTCAATATTGAGGTTGTTGTTGAATTTGTTGGTGTTATCAATGTTTATTTTGTTGAACTTTTTTGTATTTTTCAATGTTGAGGTTGTTTTTGAATTTGTTGATGTTTTGCAATGTCGAGGTTGTTGTAGAATTTGTTGGTGATTTTAAATATTGAAGTTGTTGAATTTGTATGTGTTTTTCAATGTTGAGGCTGTTGTTGAATTTGTTGTTGTCTTTCACTAATGAGGTTGTTGATGAATTTATTGGTGATTTTCAATGTTGAGGTTGTTGTTGAATTTGTTGTTGATTTTCAAAATTGAGCTTGTTGTTTAATTTGTTGGTGTTATCAATGTTTTTATTAAAACTTTTTTGTACTTTTAATATTTGAGGTTGTTGTTGGATTTGATGGTATTTTACAATGTGGAGTTTGTTGTTCAATTTGTTGGTTTCTTTCAATGTTGAGGTTGTTATTGAATTTGTTGGTGTTATCAATGTTATTAACTGAACTTTTTTGTATTATTCAATGTTGAATTTGTTGTTGAATTTGTTGGTGATTTTCAATATTGAAGTTGTTGAATTTGTTGGTCATTTTAAATGTTGAGGTTGTTGTTCAATTTGTTGGTGTCTTTCAATATTGAGGTTGTTGTTGAATTTCTTGGCGTTTTTCAATGTTGGGGATGTTGTTGAATTTGTTGGTGATTTTCAGTGTTAAGCTTGTTGTTGAATTTGTTGGTTTTTTTCAATGTTGAATTTGTTGTTGAATTTGTTGGTGTTATCAATGTTATTTTTCGAACTTTTTCATATTTTTCAATGTTGAGGTTGTGCTGAATTTGTTGGTGTTATCAATGATATTTTTCGAACTTTTTTGTATTTTTCAATGTTGAGGTTGTTGTTGAATTTGTTGGTGTTTTTCAAGGTTGTGGTTGTTGTCGAATCTGTTGGTGTTTTTCAATATTGAGGTTGTTGTTGAATTTGCTGGTGTTCTCATTGTTTTTTTGAATTTTTTCTCTTCTTTTAAAAGTTGAGGTTGTTATTCAATTTGTTGGTGTTTTTCAATGTTGAGGTTGTTGTTGAATTTGTTGATGTTATCAATGTTTTTTTGAACTTTTTCTCTTCTTTTATAAGTTGACGTTGTTGTACAATTTGTTGTTGTTTTTCAATGTTGAAGTTGATTTTGAAATTGTTGGCGTGTTTCAATATTGAGTTTGTTGTTGAATTTGTTGGCGTTTTTCAATGTTGAGGTTGTTGTTGAATTTGTTGGCGTTTTTCAATATTGAGGTTGTTGTTGAATTTGTAGGTGTTTGTCAATGTTGAGGTTATTGTTGATTTTGTTGGTGTTATCAATGTTTTTTTGATCCTTTTCTCTTCTTTTTAAAGTTGAGGTTGTTGTTGAATCTGTTGATGTTTTTCAATGTTTAGGTTGTTCTTGAATTTGTTGATGATTTTCAATATTGAGGTTGTTGTTGAATTTGTTGGTGTTTTTCAATGTTGAGGTTGTTGTTGAATTTGTTGACGTTTTTCAATGTTGAGATTCTTTTTGAATTTGTTGCTGATTTTCAATATTGAGGTTGTTGTTGAATTTGTTGGTGTTATCAATGTTATTTTTTGAACTTTTTGTATTTATCAATGTTGAGGTTGTTGTTGAATTTGTCGGCGTTTTTCAATGTTGATGTTGTTGTTGAATTTGTTGACGTTTTTCAATGTTGAGGTTGTTCTTGAATTTGTTGGTGATTTTCAATATTGATGTTGTTGAATTTGTTCGTGATTTTCAATGTTGAGCTTGTTGTTGAATTTGATGGTGTTTTTCAAAGTTGTGGTCCTTGTTGAATTTGTTGGTCATTTACAATGTTGAGATTGTTATCAATGTTATTTTTTGAACATTTTTGTAGTTTTCCACGCTGAGGTTGTTGTTGAATTTGTTGGTGTTAACAATGTTATTTTTTGAACTTTTGTGTATTTTTCAATATTGAGGTTATTGTTGAATTTGTTGGTGTTATCAATGTTTTTTTGAACTTTTTCTCTTCTTTTAAAAGTTGAGGTTGTTATTGAATTTGTTGGTGTTTTTCAATGTTGAGGTTGTTGTTGAATTTGTTGTTGATTATCAATATTGACGTTGTTGATGAATTTGTTGGTGTCTTTCAATATTGAGGTTGTTGTTGAATTATTTGGCGTTTTTCAATGTTGAGGTTTCTGTTGAATTTGCTGGTGTTATCAATGTTTTTTTTTTAACTTTTTATCTTCATTTAAATCTTGTGGTTGTTGTTGAATTAGTTTGTGCTCTTCAAGTTGGACGTTGTTGTTGAATTTGTTGTTGATTATCAATATTGACGTTGTTGATGAATTTGTTGGTGTTTTTCAATATTGATGTTGTTGTTGAATTTGTTTGTCTTTTTCAATGTTGAGGTTGTAGTTGAATTTGCTGGTGTTGTCAATATTTTTTTTTGAACTTTTTATCTTCTTTTAAATGTTGAGGTTGTTCTTGAATTTGTTGGTGTTTTTCAAAGTTGCGGTCCTTGTTGAATTTGTTGGTGATTTTTAAAGTTGAGATTGTTTTTAAATTTGTTGGTTATTTTCAATATTGAGGTTGTTGTTGAATTTGTTGGTGTTATCAATGTTTATTTTGTTGAAATTTTTTGTATTTTTCAATGTTGAGGTTGTTGTTGAATTTGTTGACGTTTCCCAATGTCGAGGTTTTTGTAGAATTTGTTGGTGATTTTAAATATTGAAGTTGTTGAAATTGTATGTGTTTTTCAATGTTGAGGTTGTTGTTGAATTTGTTGTTGTCTTTCACTAATGAGGTTGTTGATGAATTTATTGGTGATTTTCAATGTTGAGGTTGTTGTTGAATTTGTTGTTGATTTTCAAAATTGAGCTTGTTGTTTAATTTGTTGGTGTTATCAATGTTTTTATTAAAACTTTTTTGTACTTTTAATATTTGAGGTTGTTGTTGGATTTGATGGTGTTTTACAATGTGGAGTTTGTTGTTCAATTTGTTGGTTTCTTTCAATGTTGAGGTTGTTATTGAATTTGTTGGTGTTATCAATGTTATTAATTGAACTTTTTTGTATTATTCAATGTTGAATTTGTTGGTGATTTTCAATATTGAAGTTGTTGAATTTGTTGGTCATTTTAAATGTTGAGGTTGTTGTTCAATTTGTTGGTGTCTTTCAATATTGAGGTTGTTGTTGAATTTGTTGACGTTTTTCAATGTTGGGGTTGTTGTTGAATTTGTTGGTGATTTTCAGTGTTAAGCTTGTTGTTGAATTTGTTGGTTTTTTTCAATGTTGAATTTGTTGTTGAATTTGTTGGTGTTATCAAAGTTATTTTTCGAACTTTTTCATATTTTTCAATGTTGAGGTTGTGCTGAATTTGTTGGTGTTATCAATGATATTTTTCAAACATTTTTGTATTTTTCAATGTTGAGGTTGTTGTTCAATTTGTTGGCGTTTGTCAAGGTTGAGGTTGTTGTTGAAGTTGTTGGTGTTATCAATGTCTTTTTGAAAATGTTCTCTCCTTTTAAAAGTTGAGTTTGCTGTTCAAATTGTTGGTGTTTTTCAATATTGAGGTTGTTGTTAAATTTTTTTGCTTTTTTCAATGTTGAGGTTGTTGTAGAATTTGTTGGTGATTTTAAATATTGAAGTTGTTGAATTTTTATGTGTTTTTCAATGTTGAGGTTGTTGTTGAATTTGTTGTTGTCTTTCACTAATGAGGTTGTTGATGAATTTATTGGTGATTTTCAATGTTGAGGTTGTTGTTGAATTTGTTGTTGATTTACAAAATTGAGCTTGTTGTTTAATTTGTTGGTGTTATCAATGTTTTTATTAAAACTTTTTTGTACTTTTAAAATTTGAGGTTGTTGTTGGATTTGATGGTGTTTTACAATGTGGAGTTTGTTGTTCAATTTGTTGGTTTCTTTCAATGTTGAGGTTGTTATTGAATTTGTTGGTGTTATCAATGTTATTTATTGAACTTTTTTGTATTATTCAATGTTGAATTTGTTGTTGAATTTGTTGGTGATTTTCAATATTGAAGTTGTTGAATTTGTTGGTCATTTTAAATGTTGAGGTTGTTGTTCAATTTGTTGGTGTCTTTCAATATTGAGGTTGTTGTTGAATTTGTTGGCGTTTTTCAATGTTGGGGTTGTTGTTGAATTTGTTGGTGATTTTCAATGTTAATCTTGTGTTGAATTTGTTGGTTTTTTTCAATGTTGAATTTGTTGTTGAATTTGTTGGTGTTATCAATGATATTTTTCGAACTTTTTTGTATTTTTCAATGTTGAGGTTGTTGTTGAATTTGTTGGTGTTTTTCAAGGTTAAGGTTGTTGTCGAATTTGTTGGAGTTTTTCAATGTTGAGGTTGTTGTTGAATTTTTTGGTGACTATCAATATTGAGGTTGTTGTTGAATTTGCTGGTGTTCTCATTGTTTTTTTGAATTTTTTCTCTTCTTTTAAAAGTTGAGGTTGTTGTTGAATTTGTTGGTGATTTTTAATGTTGAGATTGTTGTTAAATTTGTTGGTTATTTTCAATATTGAGGTTGTTGTTGAATTTGTTGGTGTTATCAATGTTTATTTTGTTGAACTTTTTTGTATTTTTCAACGTTGAGGTTGTTGTTGAATTTGTTGACGTTTTGCAATGTTGAGAATCGTTTTGAATTTGTTGCTGATTTTCAATGTTGAGGTTGTTGTTGAATTTGTCGGTGTTATCAATGTTATTTTTTGAACTTTTTTGTATTTATCAATGTTGAGGTTGTTGTTGAATTTGTTGGTATTATCAATGTTTTTTTGATCTTTTTCTCTTCTTTTAAAAGTTGAGGTTGTTGTTGAATTTTTTTGTGTTTTTCATTATTGAGGTTGTTGTTGAATTTGGTGGTGACTTTCAATATTGAGGTTGTTGTCGAATTTGTTGGCGTTTTTCAATGTTGAGTTTCTTGTTGAATTTGTTGGTGTTATCAATGATTTTTTTCAACTTTTTCTCTTTTTTTAAAAGTTGAGGGTGTTGTTGAATTTGTTGTTGTTTTTCAATGTTGAGCTTGTTGTAGAATTTGTTGATTTTTTTCAATATTGAGGTTTTTGTTGAATTTGTTGGCGTTTTTCAATGTTGAGGTTCTTCTTGAATTTGTTGCTGTCTTTCAATATTGAGGTAGTTGTTGAATTTCTTTGTGTTTTTCAATGTTGAGGTTGTTGTTGAATTTGTTGGTGTTATCAATGATTTTTTTGAACTTTTTCTCTTCTTTTAAAAGTTGAGGGTGTTGTTGAATTTGTTGGTGTTTTTCAATGTTGAGGTTGTTATTGAATTTGTTGGTGTTTTTCAATATTGATGTTGTTGTTGAATTTGTTTGTCTTTTTCAATGTTGAGGTTGTAGTTGAATTTGCTGGTGTTGTCAATGTTTTTTTTTGAACTTTTTATCTTCTTTTAAATGTTGAGGTTGTTCTTGAATTTGTTGGTGTTTTTCAAAGTTGCGGTCCTTGTTGAATTTGTTGGTGATTTTTAAAGTTGAGATTGTTTTTAAATTTGTTGGTTATTTTCAATATTGAGGTTGTTGTTGAATTTGTTGGTGTTATCAATGTTTATTTTGTTGAAATTTTTTGTATTTTTCAATGTTGAGGTTGTTGTTGAATTTGTTGACGTTTCCCAATGTCGAGGTTTTTGTAGAATTTGTTGGTGATTTTAAATATTGAAGTTGTTGAAATTGTATGTGTTTTTCAATGTTGAGGTTGTTGTTGAATTTGTTGTTGTCTTTCACTAATGAGGTTGTTGATGAATTTATTGGTGATTTTCAATGTTGAGCTTGTTGTTGAATTTGTTGTTGATTTTCAAAATTGAGCTTGTTGTTTAATTTGTTGGTGTTATCAATGTTTTTATTAAAACTTTTTTGTACTTTTAATATTTGAGGTTGTTGTTGGATTTGATGGTGTTTTACAATGTGGAGTTTGTTGTTCAATTTGTTGGTTTCTTTCAATGTTGAGGTTGTTATTGAATTTGTTGGTGTTATCAATGTTATTAATTGAACTTTTTTGTATTATTCAATGTTGAATTTGTTGGTGATTTTCAATATTGAAGTTGTTGAATTTGTTGGTCATTTTAAATGTTGAGGTTGTTGTTCAATTTGTTGGTGTCTTTCAATATTGAGGTTGTTGTTGAATTTGTTGACGTTTTTCAATGTTGGGGTTGTTGTTGAATTTGTTGGTGATTTTCAGTGTTAAGCTTGTTGTTGAATTTGTTGGTTTTTTTCAATGTTGAATTTGTTGTTGAATTTGTTGTTGTTATCAATGTTATTTTTCGAACTTTTTCATATTTTTCAATGTTGAGGTTGTGCTGAATTTGTTGGTGTTATCAATGATATTTTTCAAACATTTTTGTATTTTTCAATGTTGAGGTTGTTGTTCAATTTGTTGGCGTTTGTCAAGGTTGAGGTTGTTGTTGAAGTTGTTGGTGTTATCAATGTCTTTTTGAAAATGTTCTCTCCTTTTAAAAGTTGAGTTTGCTGTTCAAATTGTTGGTGTTTTTCAATATTGAGGTTGTTGTTAAATTTTTTTGCTTTTTTCAATGTTAAGGTTGTTGTTGAATTTGTTGTCGTTTTTCAATGTCGAGGTTGTTGTAGAATTTGTTGGTGATTTTAAATATTGAAGTTGTTGAATTTTTATGTGTTTTTCAATGTTGAGGTTGTTGTTGAATTTGTTGTTGTCTTTCACTAATGAGGTTGTTGATGAATTTATTGGTGATTTTCAATGTTGAGGTTGTTGTTGAATTTGTTGTTGATTTACAAAATTGAGCTTGTTGTTTAATTTGTTGGTGTTATCAATGTTTTTATTAAAACTTTTTTGTACTTTTAAAATTTGAGGTTGTTGTTGGATTTGATGGTGTTTTACAATGTGGAGTTTGTTGTTCAATTTGTTGGTTTCTTTCAATGTTGAGGTTGTTATTGAATTTGTTGGTGTTATCAATGTTATTTATTGAACTTTTTTGTATTATTCAATGTTGAATTTGTTGTTGAATTTGTTGGTGATTTTCAATATTGAAGTTGTTGAATTTGTTGGTCATTTTAAATGTTGAGGTTGTTGTTCAATTTGTTGGTGTCTTTCAATATTGAGGTTGTTGTTGAATTTGTTGGCGTTTTTCAATGTTGGGGTTGTTGTTGAATTTGTTGGTGATTTTCAATGTTAAGCTTGTGTTGAATTTGTTGGTTTTTTTCAATGTTGAATTTGTTGTTGAATTTGTTGGTGTTATCAATGATATTTTTCGAACTTTTTTGTATTTTTCAATGTTGAGGTTGTTGTTGAATTTGTTGGTGTTTTTCAAGGTTAAGGTTGTTGTCGAATTTGTTGGAGTTGTTCAATGTTGAGGTTGTTGTTGAATTTTTTGGTGACTATCAATATTGAGGTTGTTGTTGAATTTGCTGGTGTTCTCATTGTTTTTTTGAATTTTTTCTCTTCTTTTAAAAGTTGAGGTTGTTGTTGAATTTGTTGGTGATTTTTAATGTTGAGATTGTTGTTAAATTTGTTGGTTATTTTCAATATTGAGGTTGTTGTTGAATTTGTTGGTGTTATCAATGTTTATTTTGTTGAACTTTTTTGTATTTTTCAACGTTGAGGTTGTTGTTGAATTTGTTGACGTTTTGCAATGTTGAGAATCGTTTTGAATTTGTTGCTGATTTTCAATGTTGAGGTTGTTGTTGAATTTGTCGGTGTTATCAATGTTATTTTTTGAACTTTTTTGTATTTATCAATGTTGAGGTTGTTGTTGAATTTGTTGGTATTATCAATGTTTTTTTGATCTTTTTCTCTTCTTTTAAAAGTTGAGGTTGTTGTTGAATTTTTTTGTGTTTTTCATTATTGAGGTTGTTGTTGAATTTGGTGGTGACTTTCAATATTGAGGTTGTTGTCGAATTTGTTGGCGTTTTTCAATGTTGAGTTTCTTGTTGAATTTGTTGGTGTTATCAATGATTTTTTTCAACTTTTTCTCTTTTTTTAAAAGTTGAGGGTGTTGTTGAATTTGTTGTTGTTTTTCAATGTTGAGCTTGTTGTAGAATTTGTTGATTTTTTTCAATATTGAGGTTTTTGTTGAATTTGTTGGCGTTTTTCAATGTTGAGGTTCTTCTTGAATTTGTTGCTGTCTTTCAATATTGAGGTAGTTGTTGAATTTCTTTGTGTTTTTCAATGTTGAGGTTGTTGTTGAATTTGTTGGTGTTATCAATGATTTTTTTGAACTTTTTCTCTTCTTTTAAAAGTTGAGGGTGTTGTTGAATTTGTTGGTGTTTTTCAATGTTGAGGTTGTTATTGAATTTGTTGGTGTTTTTCAATATTGATGTTGTTGTTGAATTTGTTTGTCTTTTTCAATGTTGAGGTTGTCGTTGAATTTGCTGGTGTTGTCAATGTTTTTTTTTGAACTTTTTATCTTCTTTTAAATGTTGAGGTTGTTCTTGAATTTGTTGGTGTTTTTCAAAGTTGCGGACCTTGTTGAATTTGTTGGTGATTTTTAATGTTGAGATTGTTTTTAAATTTGTTGGTTATTTTCAATATTGAGGTTGTTGTTGAATTTGTTGGTGTTATCAATGTTTATTTTGTTGAACTTTTTTGTATTTTTCAATGTTGAGGTTGTTTTTGAATTTGTTGATGTTTTGCAATGTCGAGGTTGTTGTAGAATTTGTTGGTGATTTTAAATATTGAAGTTGTTGAATTTGTATGTGTTTTTCAATTTTGAGGCTGTTGTTGAATTTGTTGTTGTCTTTCACTAATGAGGTTGTTGATGAATTTATTGGTGATTTTCAATGTTGAGGTTGTTGTTGAATTTGTTGTTGATTTTCAAAATTGAGCTTGTTGTTTAATTTGTTGGTGTTATCAATGTTTTTATTAAAACTTTTTTGTACTTTTAATATTGGAGGTTGTTGTTGGATTTGATGGTGTTTTACAATGTGGAGTTTGTTGTTCAATTTGTTGGTTTCTTTCAATGTTGAGGTTGTTATTGAATTTGTTGGTGTTATCAATGTTATTAATTGAACTTTTTTGTATTATTCAATGTTGAATTTGTTGTTGAATTTGTTGGTGATTTTCAATATTGAAGTTGTTGAATTTGTTGGTCATTTTAAATGTTGAGGTTGTTGTTCAATTTGTTGGTGTCTTTCAATATTGAGGTTGTTGTTGAATTTCTTGGCGTTTTTCAATGTTGGGGATGTTGTTGAATTTGTTGGTGATTTTCAGTGTTAAGCTTGTTGTTGAATTTGTTGGTTTTTTTCAATGTTGAATTTGTTGTTGAATTTGTTGTTGTTATCAATGTTATTTTTCGAACTTTTTCATATTTTTCAATGTTGAGGTTGTGCTGAATTTGTTGGTGTTATCAATGATATTTTTCGAACTTTTTTGTATTTTTCAATGTTGAGGTTGTTGTTGAATTTGTTGGTGTTTTTCAAGGTTGTGGTTGTTGTCGAATTTGTTGGTGTTTTTCAATATTGAGGTTGTTGTTGAATTTGCTGGTGTTCTCATTGTTTTTTTGAATTTTTTCTCTTCTTTTAAAAGTTGAGGTTGTTATTCAATTTGTTGGTGTTTTTCAATGTTGAGGTTGTTGTTGAATTTGTTGATGTTATCAATGTTTTTTTGAACTTTTTCTCTTCTTTTATAAGTTGACGTTGTTGTACAATTTGTTGTTGTTTTTCAATGTTGAAGTTGATTTTGAAATTGTTGGCGTGTTTCAATATTGAGTTTGTTGTTGAATTTGTTGGCGTTTTTCAATGTTGAGGTTGTTCTTGAATTTGTTGATGATTTTCAATATTGAGGTTGTTGTTGAATTTGTTGGCGTTTTTCAATGTTGAGGTTGTTGTTGAATTTGTTGACGTTTTTCAATGTTGAGATTCTTTTTGAATTTGTTGCTGATTTTCAATATTGAGGTTGTTGTTGAATTTGTTGGTGTTATCAATGTTATTTTTTGAACTTTTTGTATTTATCAATGTTGAGGTTGTTGTTGAATTTGTCGGCGTTTTTCAATGTTGATGTTGTTGTTGAATTTGTTGACGTTTTTCAATGTTGAGGTTGTTCTTGAATTTGTTGGTGATTTTCAATATTGATGTTGTTGAATTTGTTCGTGATTTTCAATGTTGAGCTTGTTGTTGAATTTGATGGTGTTTTTCAAAGTTGTGGTCCTTGTTGAATTTGTTGGTCATTTACAATGTTGAGATTGTTATCAATGTTATTTTTTGAACATTTTTGTAGTTTTCCACGCTGAGGTTGTTGTTGAATTTGTTGGTGTTAACAATGTTATTTTTTGAACTTTTGTGTATTTTTCAATATTGAGGTTATTGTTGAATTTGTTGGTGTTATCAATGTTTTTTTGAACTTTTTCTCTTCTTTTAAAAGTTGAGGTTGTTATTGAATTTGTTGGTGTTTTTCAATGTTGAGGTTGTTGTTGAATTTGTTGTTGATTATCAATATTGACGTTGTTGATGAATTTGTTGGTGTCTTTCAATATTGAGGTTGTTGTTGAATTATTTGGCGTTTTTCAATGTTGAGGTTTCTGTTGAATTTGCTGGTGTTATCAATGTTTTTTTTTTAACTTTTTATCTTCATTTAAATCTTGTGTTTGTTGTTGAATTAGTTTGTGCTCTTCAAGTTGGAGGTTGTTGTTGAATTTGTTGATGATTATCAATATTGACGTTGTTGATGAATTTGTTGGTGTCTTTCAATATTGAGGTTGTTGTTGAATTATTTGGTGTTTTTCAATGTTGAGGTTTCTGTTGAATTTGCTGGTGTTATCAATGTTTTTTTTAAACTTTTTATCTTCATTTAAATCTTGTGTTTGTTGTTGAATTAGTTTGTGTTTTTCAAGTTGGAGGTTGTTGTTGAATTTGTTTGTGTTATCATTGTTATTTTTCGAATTTTTTGTATTTTTCAATATTGAGGTTGATGTTGAATTTGTTGGTGTTATCAATGATTTTTTTGAACTTTTTCTCTTCTTTTAAAAGTTGAGGGTGTTGTTGAATTTGTTGGTGTTTTTCAATGTTGAGGTTGTTGTTGAATTTGTTGGTGTCTTTCAATATTGAGGTTGTTGTTGAATTTGTTTGTCTTTTTCAATGTTGAGGTTGTTGTTGAATTTGCTGGTGTTGTCAATGTTTTTTTTTGAACTTTTTATCTTCCTTTAAATGTTCAGGTTGTTGTTGAATTAGTTTGTGTTTTTCAAGTTTGAGGTTGTTCTTGAATTTGTTGGTGTTTTTCAAAGTTCTGGTCCTTGTTGAATTTGTTGGTCATTTACAATGTTGAGATTGTTATCAATGTTATTTTTTGAACATTTTTGTAGTTTTCCACGTTGAGGTTGTTGTTGAATTTGTTGGTGTTAACAAATTTATTTTTTGAACTTTTGTGTATTTTTCAATATTGAGTTTATTGTTGAATTTGTTGGTGTTATCAATGTTCTTTGAACTTTTTCTCTTCTTTTAAAAGTTGAGGTTGTTGTTGAATTTGTTGGTGTTTTTCAATGTTGAGGTTGTTGTTGAATTTGTTGGTGATTTTCAATATTGACGTTGTTGATGAATTTGTTGGTGTCTTTCAATATTGAGGTTGTTGTTGAATTATTTGGTGTTTTTCAATGTTGAGGTTTCTGTTGAATTTGCTGGTGTTATCAATGTTTTTTTTAAACTTTTTATCTTCATTTAAATCTTGTGTTTGTTGTTGAATTAGTTTGTGTTTTTCAAGTTGGAGGTTGTTGTTGAATTTGTTTGTGTTATCATTGTTATTTTTTGAATTTTTTGTATTTTTCAATATTGAGGTTGATGTTGAATTTGTTGGTGTTATCAATGATTTTTTTGAACTTTTTCTCTTCTTTTAAAAGTTGAGGGTGTTGTTGAATTTGTTGGTGTTTTTCAATGTTGAGGTTGTTGTTGAATTTGTTGGTGTCTTTCAATATTGAGGTTGTTGTTGAATTTGTTTGTCTTTTTCAATGTTGAGGTTGTTGTTGAATTTGCTGGTGTTGTCAATGTTTTTTTTTGAACTTTTTATCTTCCTTTAAATGTTCAGGTTGTTGTTGAATTAGTTTGTGTTTTTCAAGTTTGAGATTGTTCTTGAATTTGTTGGTGTTTTTCAAAGTTGTGGTCCTTGTTGAATTTGTTGGTGATTTTTAATGTTGAGATTGTTGTTAAATTTGTTGGTTATTTTCAATATTGAGGTTGTTGTTGAATTTGTTGGTGTTATCAATGTTTATTTTGTTGAACTTTTTTGTATTTTTCAATGTTGAGGTTGTTGTTGAATTTGTTGACGTTTTGCAACGTTGAGAATCTTTTTGTATTTGTTGCTGATTTTCAATGTTGAGGTTGTTGTTGAATTTGTTGGTGTTATCAATGTTATTTTTTGAACTTTTTTGTATTTATCAATGTTGAGGTTGTTGTTGAATTTGTTGGTGTTATCAATGTTTTTTTGATCTTTTTCTCTTCTTTTAAAAGTTGAGGTTGTTGTTGAATTTTTTTGTGTTTTTCATTATTGAGGTTGTTGTTGAATTTGGTGGTGACTTTCAATATTGAGGTTGTTGTCGAATTTGTTGGCGTTTTTCAATGTTGAGTTTCTTGTTGAATTTGTTGGTGTTATCAATGATTTTTTTCAACTTTTTCTCTTCTTTTAAAAGTTGAGGGTGTTGTTGAATTTGTTGGTGCTTTTCAACGTTGTGTTTTTCATTATTGAGGTTGTTGTTGAATTTGGTGGTGACTTTCAATATTGAGGTTGTTGTCGATTTTGTTGGCGTTTTTCAATGTTCTGGTTCATCTTGAATTTGTTGGTGCCTTTCAATATTGAGGTAGTTGTTGAATTTCTTTGTGTTTTTCAATGTTGAGGTTTCTGTTGAATTTGCTGGTGTTATCAATGTTTTTTTTCAACTTTTTATCTTCTTTTAAATTTTGAGGTTGTTGTTGAATTTGGTTGTGTTTTGCAAGTTTGAGTTTGTTGTTGAATTTGTTGGTGTTTTTCAATTTTGAGGTTGTTGTTGAATTTGTTGGTGTTATCAATGTTTTTTTTGAACTTTTTCTCTTTTAAAAGTTGAGGTTGTTGTTGAATTTGTTGGTTTTTTTCATTGTTGAGATGATTGTTGAATTTCTTGGTGTTATCTATTTTTTTAATTGAACTTGTTTGTATTTTTCAACGTAAAGGTTGTTGTTGAATTTGATGCTGATTTTCAATGTTGAGGTTGTTGTTGAATTTCTTGGTAACTTTCAATATTGTTGGTGTTATCAATGTCTTTTTTGAAATTTTTCTCTTCTTTTAGAAGTTGAGGGTGTTGTTGAATTTGTTGCTGTTTCTCAATGTTGAGGTTGTTGTTGCCTTTGTTTGTGACTTTTTTGTAGTTTTAAATGATGAGGTTGTTGTTGAATTTGTTGTTGTATTTCAATGTTGAGGTTGTTGAATTTGTTGGTGATATTCATTCTTGTGGTTGTTGAATTTTTTGGTGATTTTCAATGTTGAGGTTGTTGTTGAATTTGTTGATGATTTTCAATGTTGAGGTTGTTGTTGAATTTGTTGGTGTTATCAATATTTTTTTATAAACTTTTTTGTACTTTTGAAAGTTGAGGTTGTTGTTGAATTTGGTGGTGTTTTTCAATTTTGGGGTTGTGGAAATTGTTGGTTATTTTCCATGTTGAGGTTGTTGTTGAATTTGTTTGTGTCTTTCAATGCTGAGGTTGTTGTTGAATTTGTTGGTATTTTTCAATTTTGAGGTTGTTGTTGAATTTGTTGGTGATTTTCAATATTGACGTTGTTGATGAATTTGTTGGTGTCTTTCAATATTGAGGTTGTTGTTGAATTATTTGGCGTTTTTCAATGTTGAGGTTTCTGTTGAATTTGCTGGTGTTATCAATGTTTTTTTTAAACTTTTTATCTTCATTTAAATCTTGTGGTTGTTGTTGAATTAGTTTGTGTTTTTCAAGTTGGAGGTTGTTGTTGAATTTGTTTGTGTTATCATTGTTATTTTTCGAATTTTTTGTATTTTTCAATATTGAGGTTGATGTTGAATTTATTGGTGTTATCAATGATTTTTTGAACTTTTTCTCTTCTTTTAAAAGTTGAGGGTGTTGTTGAATTTGTTGCTGATTTTCAATGTTGAGGTTGTTGTTGAATTTGTTGGTGTCTTTCAATATTGAGGTTGTTGTTGAATTTGTTTGTCTTTTTCAATGTTGAGGTTGTTGTTGAATTTGCTGGTGTTGTCAATGTTTTTTTTTGAACTTTTTATCTTCCTTTAAATGTTCAGGTTGTTGTTGAATTAGTTTGTGTTTTTCAAGTTTGAGGTTGTTCTTGAATTTGTTGGTGTTTTTCAAAGTTGTGGTCCTTGTTGAATTTGTTGGTGATTTTTAATGTTGAGATTGTTGTTAAATTTGTTGGTTATTTTCAATATTGAGGTTGTTGTTGAATTTGTTGGTGTTATCAATGTTTATTTTGTTGAACTTCTTTGTATTTTTCAATGTTGAGGTTGTTGTTGAATTTGTTGACGTTTTGCAATGTTGAGAATCTTTTTGAATTTGTTGCTGATTTTCAATGTTGAGGTTGTTGTTGAATTTGTTGGTGTTATCAATGTTATTTTTTGAACTTTTTTGTATTCATCAATGTTGAGGTTGTTGTTGAATTTGTTGGTGTTATCAATGTTTTTTTGATCTTTTTCTCTTCTTTTAAAAGTTGAGGTTGTTGTTGAATTTTTTTGTGTTTTTCATTATTGAGGTTGTTGTAGAATTTGGTGGTGACTTTCAATATTGAGGTTATTGTCAAATTTGTTGGCGTTTTTCAGTGTTGAGTTTCTTGTTGAATTTGTTGGTGTTATCAATGATTTTTTTCAACTTTTTCTCTTTTTTTAAAAGTTGAGGGTGTTGTTGAATTTGTTGTTGTTTTTCAATGTTGAGCTTGTTTTAGAATTTGTTGATTTTTTTCAATATTGAGGTTGTTGTTGAATTTGTTGGCGTTTTTCAATGTTGAGGTTCTTCTTGAATTTGTTGCTGTCTTTCAATATTGAGGTAGTTGTTGAATTTCTTTGTGTTTTTCAATGTTGAGGTTGTTGTTGAATTTGTTGGTGTTATCAATGATTTTTTTGAACTTTTTCTCTTCTTTTAAAAGTTGAGGGTGTTGTTGAATTTGTTGGTGTTTTTAAATGTTGAGGTTGTTATTGAATTTGTTGGTGTTTTTCAATATTGATGTTGTTGTTGAATATGTTTGTCTTTTTCAATGTTGAGGTTGTAGTTGAATTTGCTGGTGTTGTCAATGTTTTTTTTTGAACTTTTTATCTTCTTTTCAAAGTTGAGGTTGTTGTTGAATTAGTTTGTGTTTTTCAAGTTTGAGATGGTTCTTGAATTTGTTGGTGTTTTTCAAAGTTGCGGTTCTTGTTGAATTTGTTGGTGATTTTTAATGTTGAGATTGTTTTTAAATTTGTTGGTTATTTTCAATATTGAGGTTGTTGTTGAATTTGTTGGTGTTATCAATGTTTATTTTGTTGAACTATTTTGTATTTTTCAATGTTGAGGTTGTTGTTGAATTTGTTGACGTTTTGCAATGTTGAGAATCGTTTTGAATTTTTTGCTGATTTTCAATGTTGAGGTTGATGTTGAATTTGTTTGTGTTATCAATGCTTTTTTTTGAACTTTTTTGTATTTATGAATGTTGAGGTTGTTGTTGAATTTGTTGGTGTTATCAATGTTTTTTTGATCTTTTTCTCTTCTTTTAAAAGTTGAGGTTGTTGTTGAATTTTTTTGTGTTTTTCATTATTGAGGTTGTTGTTGAATTTGGTGGTGACTTTCAATATTGAGGTTGTTGTTGAATTTGTTGGTGTTATCAATGTTTTTTTTGAACTTTTTCTCTTTTAAAAGTTGAGGTTGTTGTTGAATTTGTTGGTTTTTTTCATTGTTGAGATGATTGTTGAATTTCTTGGTGTTATCTATTTTTTAATTGAACTTGTTTGTATTTTTCAACGTAAAGCTTGTTGTTGAATTTGATGCTGATTTTCAATGTTGAGGTTGATGTTGAATTTGTTGGTGTTTTTCAATGTTGAGGTTGTTGTTGAATTTGTTGGTAACTTTCAATATTGTTGGTGTTATCAATGTTTTTTTTGAACTTTTTCTCTTCTTTTAAAAGTTGAGGGTGTTGTTGAATTTGTTGGTGTTATCAATATTTTTTTATAAACTTTTTTGTACTTTTGAAAGTTGAGGTTGTTGTTGAATTTGGTGGTGTTTTTCAATTTTGGGGTTGTGGAAATTGTTGGTTATTTTCCATGTTGAGGTTGTTGTTGAATTTGTTTGTGTCTTTCAATGCTGAGGTTGTTGTTGAATTTGTTGGTATTTTTCAATTTTGAGGTTGTTGTTGAATTTGTTGGTGATTTTCAATATTGACGTTGTTGATGAATTTGTTGGTGTCTTTCAATATTGAGGTTGTTGTTGAATTATTTGGCGTTTTTCAATGTTGAGGTTTCTGTTGAATTTGCTGGTGTTATCAATGTTTTTTTTAAACTTTTTATCTTCATTTAAATCTTGTGGTTGTTGTTGAATTAGTTTGTGTTTTTCAAGTTGGAGGTTGTTGTTGAATTTGTTTGTGTTATCATTGTTATTTTTCGAATTTTTTGTATTTTTCAATATTGAGGTTGATGTTGAATTTGTTGGTGTTATCAATGATTTTTTTGAACTTTTTCTCTTCTTTTAAAAGTTGAGAGTGTTGTTGAATTTGTTGCTGATTTTCAATGTTGAGGTTGTTGTTGAATTTGTTGGTGTCTTTCAATATTGAGGTTGTTGTTGAATTTGTTTGTCTTTTTCAATGTTGAGGTTGTTGTTGAATTTGCTGGTGTTGTCAATGTTTTTTTTTGAACTTTTTATCTTCCTTTAAATGTTCAGGTTGTTGTTGAATTAGTTTGTGTTTTTCAAGTTTGAGGTTGTTCTTGAATTTGTTGGTGTTTTTCAAAGTTGTGGTCCTTGTTGAATTTGTTGGTGATTTTTAATGTTGAGATTGTTGTTAAATTTGTTGGTTATTTTCAATATTGAGGTTGTTGTTGAATTTGTTGGCGTTATCAATGTTTATTTTGTTGAACTTTTTTGTATTTTTCAATGTTGAGGTTGTTGTTGAATTTGTTGACGTTTTGCAATGTTGAGAATCTTTTTGAATTTGTTGCTGATTTTCAATGTTGAGGTTGTTGTTGAATTTGTTGGTGTTATCAATGTTATTTTTTGAACTTTTTTGTATTCATCAATGTTGAGGTTGTTGTTGAATTTGTTGGTGTTATCAATGTTTTTTTGATCTTTTTCTCTTCTTTTAAAAGTTGAGGTTGTTGTTGAATTTTTTTGTGTTTTTCATTATTGAGGTTGTTGTAGAATTTGGTGGTGACTTTCAATATTGAGGTTATTGTCAAATTTGTTGGCGTTTTTCAATGTTGAGTTTCTTGTTGAATTTGTTGGTGTTATCAATGATTTTTTTCAACTTTTTCTCTTTTTTTAAAAGTTGAGGGTGTTGTTGAATTTGTTGTTGTTTTTCAATGTTGAGCTTGTTTTAGAATTTGTTGATTTTTTTCAATATTGAGGTTGTTGTTGAATTTGTTGACGTTTTTCAATGTTGAGGTTCTTCTTGAATTTGTTGCTGTCTTTCAATATTGAGGTAGTTGTTGAATTTCTTTGTGTTTTTCAATGTTGAGGTTGTTGTTGAATTTGTTGGTGTTATCAATGATTTTTTTGAACTTTTTCTCTTCTTTTAAAAGTTGAGGGTGTTGTTGAATTTGTTGGTGTTTTTAAATGTTGAGGTTGTTATTGAATTTGTTGGTGTTTTTCAATATTGATGTTGTTGTTGAATATGTTTGTCTTTTTCAATGTTGAGGTTGTAGTTGAATTTGCTGGTGTTGTCAATGTTTTTTTTTGAACTTTTTATCTTCTTTTCAAAGTTGAGGTTGTTGTTGAATTAGTTTGTGTTTTTCAAGTTTGAGATTGTTCTTGAATTTGTTGGTGTTTTTCAAAGTTGCGGTTCTTGTTGAATTTGTTGGTGATTTTTAATGTTGAGATTGTTTTTAAATTTGTTGGTTATTTTCAATATTGAGGTTGTTGTTGAAATTGTTGGTGTTATCAATGTTTATTTTGTTGAACTATTTTGTATTTTTCAATGTTGAGGTTGTTGTTGAATTTGTTGACGTTTTGCAATGTTGAGAATCGTTTTGAATTTTTTGCTGATTTTCAATGTTGAGGTTGTTGTTGAATTTGTTTGTGTTATCAATGCTTTTTTTTGAACTTTTTTGTATTTATGAATGTTGAGGTTGTTGTTGAATTTGTTGGTGTTATCAATGTTTTTTTGATCTTTTTCTCTTCTTTTAAAAGTTGAGGTTGTTGTTGAATTTTTTTGTGTTTTTCATTATTGAGGTTGTTGTTGAATTTGGTGGTGACTTTCAATATTGAGGTCGTTGTTGAATTTGTTGGTGTTATCAATGTTTTTTTTGAACTTTTTCTCTTTTAAAAGTTGAGGTTGTTGTTGAATTTGTTGGTTTTTTTCATTGTTGAGATGATTGTTGAATTTCTTGGTGTTATCTACTTTTTAATTGAACTTGTTTGTATTTTTCAACGTAAAGGTTGTTGTTGAATTTGATGCTGATTTTCAATGTTGAGGTTGATGTTGAATTTGTTGATGTTTTTCAATGTTGAGGTTGTTGTTGAATTTGTTGGTAACTTTCAATATTGTTGGTGTTATCAATGTTTTTTTTGAACTTTTTCTCTTCTTTTAAAAGTTGAGGGTGTTGTTGAATTTGTTGCTGATTTTCAATGTTGAGGTTGTTGTTGAATTTGTTGGTGTCTTTCAATATTGAGGTTGTTGTTGAATTTGTTTGTCTTTTTCAATGTTGAGGTTGTTGTTGAATTTGCTGGTGTTTTTCAATTTTGGGGTTGTGGAAATTGTTGGTTATTTTCCATGTTGAGGTTGTTGTTGAATTTGTTTGTGTCTTTCAATGCTGAGGTTGTTGTTGAATTTGTTGGTATTTTTCAATTTTGAGGTTGTTGTTGAATTTGTTGGTGATTTTCAATATTGACGTTGTTGATGAATTTGTTGGTGTCTTTCAATATTGAGGTTGTTGTTGAATTATTTGGCGTTTTTCAATGTTGAGGTTTCTGTTGAATTTGCTGGTGTTATCAATGTTTTTTTTAAACTTTTTATCTTCATTTAAATCTTGTGGTTGTTGTTGAATTAGTTTGTGTTTTTCAAGTTGGAGGTTGTTGTTGAATTTGTTTGTGTTATCATTGTTATTTTTCGAATTTTTTGTATTTTTCAATATTGAGGTTGATGTTGAATTTATTGGTGTTATCAATGATTTTTTGAACTTTTTCTCTTCTTTTAAAAGTTGAGGGTGTTGTTGAATTTGTTGCTGATTTTCAATGTTGAGGTTGTTGTTGAATTTGTTGGTGTCTTTCAATATTGAGGTTGTTGTTGAATTTGTTTGTCTTTTTCAATGTTGAGGTTGTTGTTGAATTTGCTGGTGTTGTCAATGTTTTTTTTTGAACTTTTTATCTTCCTTTAAATGTTCAGGTTGTTGTTGAATTAGTTTGTGTTTTTCAAGTTTGAGGTTGTTCTTGAATTTGTTGGTGTTTTTCAAAGTTGTGGTCCTTGTTGAATTTGTTGGTGATTTTTAATGTTGAGATTGTTGTTAAATTTGTTGGTTATTTTCAATATTGAGGTTGTTGTTGAATTTGTTGGTGTTATCAATGTTTATTTTGTTGAACTTCTTTGTATTTTTCAATGTTGAGGTTGTTGTTGAATTTGTTGACGTTTTGCAATGTTGAGAATCTTTTTGAATTTGTTGCTGATTTTCAATGTTGAGGTTGTTGTTGAATTTGTTGGTGTTATCAATGTTATTTTTTGAACTTTTTTGTATTCATCAATGTTGAGGTTGTTGTTGAATTTGTTGGTGTTATCAATGTTTTTTTGATCTTTTTCTCTTCTTTTAAAAGTTGAGGTTGTTGTTGAATTTTTTTGTGTTTTTCATTATTGAGGTTGTTGTAGAATTTGGTGGTGACTTTCAATATTGAGGTTATTGTCAAATTTGTTGGCGTTTTTCAGTGTTGAGTTTCTTGTTGAATTTGTTGGTGTTATCAATGATTTTTTTCAACTTTTTCTCTTTTTTTAAAAGTTGAGGGTGTTGTTGAATTTGTTGTTGTTTTTCAATGTTGAGCTTGTTTTAGAATTTGTTGATTTTTTTCAATATTGAGGTTGTTGTTGAATTTGTTGGCGTTTTTCAATGTTGAGGTTCTTCTTGAATTTGTTGCTGTCTTTCAATATTGAGGTAGTTGTTGAATTTCTTTGTGTTTTTCAATGTTGAGGTTGTTGTTGAATTTGTTGGTGTTATCAATGATTTTTATGAACTTTTTCTCTTCTTTTAAAAGTTGAGGGTGTTGTTGAATTTGTTGGTGTTTTTAAATGTTGAGGTTGTTATTGAATTTGTTGGTGTTTTTCAATATTGATGTTGTTGTTGAATATGTTTGTCTTTTTCAATGTTGAGGTTGTAGTTGAATTTGCTGGTGTTGTCAATGTTTTTTTTTGAACTTTTTATCTTCTTTTCAAAGTTGAGGTTGTTGTTGAATTAGTTTGTGTTTTTCAAGTTTGAGATGGTTCTTGAATTTGTTGGTGTTTTTCAAAGTTGCGGTTCTTGTTGAATTTGTTGGTGATTTTTAATGTTGAGATTGTTTTTAAATTTGTTGGTTATTTTCAATATTGAGGTTGTTGTTGAATTTGTTGGTGTTATCAATGTTTATTTTGTTGAACTATTTTGTATTTTTCAATGTTGAGGTTGTTGTTGAATTTGTTGACGTTTTGCAATGTTGAGAATCGTTTTGAATTTTTTGCTGATTTTCAATGTTGAGGTTGATGTTGAATTTGTTTGTGTTATCAATGCTTTTTTTTGAACTTTTTTGTATTTATGAATGTTGAGGTTGTTGTTGAATTTGTTGGTGTTATCAATGTTTTTTTGATCTTTTTCTCTTCTTTTAAAAGTTGAGGTTGTTGTTGAATTTTTTTGTGTTTTTCATTATTGAGGTTGTTGTTGAATTTGGTGGTGACTTTCAATATTGAGGTTGTTGTTGAATTTGTTGGTGTTATCAATGTTTTTTTTGAACTTTTTCTCTTTTAAAAGTTGAGGTTGTTGTTGAATTTGTTGGTTTTTTTCATTGTTGAGATGATTGTTGAATTTCTTGGTGTTATCTATTTTTTAATTGAACTTGTTTGTATTTTTCAACGTAAAGCTTGTTGTTGAATTTGATGCTGATTTTCAATGTTGAGGTTGATGTTGAATTTGTTGGTGTTTTTCAATGTTGAGGTTGTTGTTGAATTTGTTGGTAACTTTCAATATTGTTGGTGTTATCAATGTTTTTTTTGAACTTTTTCTCTTCTTTTAAAAGTTGAGGGTGTTGTTGAATTTGTTGGTGTTATCAATATTTTTTTATAAACTTTTTTGTACTTTTGAAAGTTGAGGTTGTTGTTGAATTTGGTGGTGTTTTTCAATTTTGGGGTTGTGGAAATTGTTGGTTATTTTCCATGTTGAGGTTGTTGTTGAATTTGTTTGTGTCTTTCAATGCTGAGGTTGTTGTTGAATTTGTTGGTATTTTTCAATTTTGAGGTTGTTGTTGAATTTGTTGGTGATTTTCAATATTGACGTTGTTGATGAATTTGTTGGTGTCTTTCAATATTGAGGTTGTTGTTGAATTATTTGGCGTTTTTCAATGTTGAGGTTTCTGTTGAATTTGCTGGTGTTATCAATGTTTTTTTTAAACTTTTTATCTTCATTTAAATCTTGTGGTTGTTGTTGAATTAGTTTGTGTTTTTCAAGTTGGAGGTTGTTGTTGAATTTGTTTGTGTTATCATTGTTATTTTTCGAATTTTTTGTATTTTTCAATATTGAGGTTGATGTTGAATTTGTTGGTGTTATCAATGATTTTTTTGAACTTTTTCTCTTCTTTTAAAAGTTGAGAGTGTTGTTGAATTTGTTGCTGATTTTCAATGTTGAGGTTGTTGTTGAATTTGTTGGTGTCTTTCAATATTGAGGTTGTTGTTGAATTTGTTTGTCTTTTTCAATGTTGAGGTTGTTGTTGAATTTGCTGGTGTTGTCAATGTTTTTTTTTGAACTTTTTATCTTCCTTTAAATGTTCAGGTTGTTGTTGAATTAGTTTGTGTTTTTCAAGTTTGAGGTTGTTCTTGAATTTGTTGGTGTTTTTCAAAGTTGTGGTCCTTGTTGAATTTGTTGGTGATTTTTAATGTTGAGATTGTTGTTAAATTTGTTGGTTATTTTCAATATTGAGGTTGTTGTTGAATTTGTTGGCGTTATCAATGTTTATTTTGTTGAACTTTTTTGTATTTTTCAATGTTGAGGTTGTTGTTGAATTTGTTGACGTTTTGCAATGTTGAGAATCTTTTTGAATTTGTTGCTGATTTTCAATGTTGAGGTTGTTGTTGAATTTGTTGGTGTTATCAATGTTATTTTTTGAACTTTTTTGTATTCATCAATGTTGAGGTTGTTGTTGAATTTGTTGGTGTTATCAATGTTTTTTTGATCTTTTTCTCTTCTTTTAAAAGTTGAGGTTGTTGTTGAATTTTTTTGTGTTTTTCATTATTGAGGTTGTTGTAGAATTTGGTGGTGACTTTCAATATTGAGGTTATTGTCAAATTTGTTGGCGTTTTTCAATGTTGAGTTTCTTGTTGAATTTGTTGGTGTTATCAATGATTTTTTTCAACTTTTTCTCTTTTTTTAAAAGTTGAGGGTGTTGTTGAATTTGTTGTTGTTTTTCAATGTTGAGCTTGTTTTAGAATTTGTTGATTTTTTTCAATATTGAGGTTGTTGTTGAATTTGTTGACGTTTTTCAATGTTGAGGTTCTTCTTGAATTTGTTGCTGTCTTTCAATATTGAGGTAGTTGTTGAATTTCTTTGTGTTTTTCAATGTTGAGGTTGTTGTTGAATTTGTTGGTGTTATCAATGATTTTTTTGAACTTTTTCTCTTCTTTTAAAAGTTGAGGGTGTTGTTGAATTTGTTGGTGTTTTTAAATGTTGAGGTTGTTATTGAATTTGTTGGTGTTTTTCAATATTGATGTTGTTGTTGAATATGTTTGTCTTTTTCAATGTTGAGGTTGTAGTTGAATTTGCTGGTGTTGTCAATGTTTTTTTTTGAACTTTTTATCTTCTTTTCAAAGTTGAGGTTGTTGTTGAATTAGTTTGTGTTTTTCAAGTTTGAGATTGTTCTTGAATTTGTTGGTGTTTTTCAAAGTTGCGGTTCTTGTTGAATTTGTTGGTGATTTTTAATGTTGAGATTGTTTTTAAATTTGTTGGTTATTTTCAATATTGAGGTTGTTGTTGAAATTGTTGGTGTTATCAATGTTTATTTTGTTGAACTATTTTGTATTTTTCAATGTTGAGGTTGTTGTTGAATTTGTTGACGTTTTGCAATGTTGAGAATCGTTTTGAATTTTTTGCTGATTTTCAATGTTGAGGTTGTTGTTGAATTTGTTTGTGTTATCAATGCTTTTTTTTGAACTTTTTTGTATTTATGAATGTTGAGGTTGTTGTTGAATTTGTTGGTGTTATCAATGTTTTTTTGATCTTTTTCTCTTCTTTTAAAAGTTGAGGTTGTTGTTGAATTTTTTTGTGTTTTTCATTATTGAGGTTGTTGTTGAATTTGGTGGTGACTTTCAATATTGAGGTCGTTGTTGAATTTGTTGGTGTTATCAATGTTTTTTTTGAACTTTTTCTCTTTTAAAAGTTGAGGTTGTTGTTGAATTTGTTGGTTTTTTTCATTGTTGAGATGATTGTTGAATTTCTTGGTGTTATCTACTTTTTAATTGAACTTGTTTGTATTTTTCAACGTAAAGGTTGTTGTTGAATTTGATGCTGATTTTCAATGTTGAGGTTGATGTTGAATTTGTTGATGTTTTTCAATGTTGAGGTTGTTGTTGAATTTGTTGGTAACTTTCAATATTGTTGGTGTTATCAATGTTTTTTTTGAACTTTTTCTCTTCTTTTAAAAGTTGAGGGTGTTGTTGAATTTGTTGCTGATTTTCAATGTTGAGGTTGTTGTTGAATTTGTTGGTGTCTTTCAATATTGAGGTTGTTGTTGAATTTGTTTGTCTTTTTCAATGTTGAGGTTGTTGTTGAATTTGCTGGTGTTGTCAATGTTTTTTTTTGAACTTTTTATCTTCCTTTAAATGTTCAGGTTGTTGTTGAATTAGTTTGTGTTTTTCAAGTTTGAGGTTGTTCTTGAATTTGTTGGTGTTTTTCAAAGTTGTGGTCCTTGTTGAATTTTTTGGTGATTTTTAATGTTGAGATTGTTGTTAAATTTGTTGGTTATTTTCAATATTGAGGTTGTTGTTGAATTTGTTGGTGTTATCAATGTTTATTTTGTTGAACTTTTTTGTATTTTTCAATGTTGAGGTTGTTGTTGAATTTGTTGACGTTTTGCAATGTTAAGAATCGTTTTGAATTTGTTGCTGATTTTCAATGTTGAGGTTGTTGTTGAATTTGTTGGTGTTATCAATGTTATTTTTTGAACTTTTTTGTATTCATCAATGTTGAGGTTGTTGTTGAATTTGTTGGTGTTATCAATGTTTTTTTGATCTTTTTCTCTTCTTTTAAAAGTTGAGGTTGTTGTTGAATTTTTTTGTGTTTTTCATTATTGAGGTTGTTGTAGAATTTGGTGGTGACTTTCAATATTGAGGTTATTGTCAAATTTGTTGGCGTTTTTCAATGTTGAGTTTCTTGTTGAATTTGTTGGTGTTATCAATGATTTTTTTCAACTTTTTCTCTTTTTTTTAATGTTGAGGGTGTTGTTGAATTTGTTGTTGTTTTTCAATGTTGAGCTTGTTGTAGAATTTGTTGATTTTTTTCAATATTGAGGTTGTTGTTGAAGTTGTTGGCGTTTTTCAATGTTGAGGTTCTTCTTGAATTTGTTGCTGTCTTTCAATATTGAGGTAGTTGTTGAATTTCTTTGTGTTTTTCAATGTTGAGGTTGTTGTTGAATTTGTTGGTGTTATCAATGATTTTTTTGAACTTTTTCTCTTCTTTTAAAAGTTGAGGGTGTTGTTGAATTTGTTGGTGTTTTTCAATGTTGAGGTTGTTATTGAATTTGTTGGTGTTTTTCAATATTGATGTTGTTGTTGAATTTGTTTGTCTTTTTCAATGTTGAGGTTGTAGTTGAATTTGCTTTTGTTGTCAATGTTTTTTTTTGAACTTTTTATCTTCTTTTCAAAGTTGAGGTTGTTGTTGAATTAGTTTGTGTTTTTCAAGTTTGAGATTGTTCTTGAATTTGTTGGTGTTTTTCAAAGTTGCGGTTCTTGTTGAATTTGTTGGTGATTTTTAATGTTGAGATTGTTTTTAAATTTGTTGGTTATTTTCAATGTTGAGGTTGTTGTTGAATTTGTTGGTGTTATCAATGTTTATATTGTTGAACTATTTTGTATTTTTCAATGTTGAGGTTGTTGTTGAATTTGTTGACGTTTTGCAATGTTGAGAATCGTTTTGAATTTTTTGCTGATTTTCAATGTTGAGGTTGTTGTTGAATTTGTTTGTGTTATCAATGCTTTTTTTTGAACTTTTTTGTATTTATGAATGTTGAGGTTGTTGTTGAATTTGTTGGTGTTATCAATGTTTTTTTGATCTTTTTCTCTTCTTTTAAAAGTTGAGGTTGTTGTTGAATTTTTTTGTGTTTTTCATTATTGAGGTTGTTGTTGAATTTGGTGGTGACTTTCAATATTGAGGTTGCTGTTGAATTTGTTGGTGTGATCAATGTTTTTTTTGAACTTTTTCTCTTTTAAAAGTTGAGGTTGTTGTTGAATTTGTTGGTTTTTTTCATTGTTGAGATGATTGTTGAATTTCTTGGTGTTATCTATTTTTTAATTGAACTTGTTTGTATTTTTCAACGTAAAGGTTGTTGTTGATTTTGATGCTGATTTTCAATGTTGAGGTTGATGTTGAATTTGTTGGTGTTTTTCAATGTTGAGGTTGTTGTTGAATTTGTTGGTAACTTTCAATATTGTTGGTGTTATCAATGTTGTATTTGAACTTTTTCTCTTCTTTTAAAAGTTGAGGGTGTTGTTGAATTTGTTGCTGATTTTCAATGTTGAGGTTGTTGTTGAATTTGTTGGTGTCTTTCAATATTGAGGTTGTTGTTGAATTTGTTTGTCTTTTTCAATGTTGAGGTTGTTGTTGAATTTGCTGGTGTTGTCAATGTTTTTTTTTGAACTTTTTATCTTCCTTTAAATGTTCAGGTTGTTGTTGAATTAGTTTGTGTTTTTCAATTTTGAGGTTGTTCTTGAATTTGTTGGTGTTTTTCAAAGTTGTGGTCCTTGTTGAATTTTTTGGTGATTTTTAATGTTGAGATTGTTGTTAAATTTGTTGGTTATTTTCAATATTGAGGTTGTTGTTGAATTTGTTGGTGTTATGAATTTTTATTTTGTTGAACTTTTTTGTATTTTTCAATGTTGAGGTTGTTGTTGAATTTGTTGACGTTTTGCAATGTTGAGAATCGTTTTGAATTTGTTGCTGATTTTCAATGTTGAGGTTGTTGTTGAATTTGTTGGTGTTATCAATGTTATTTTTTGAACTTTTTTGTATTCATCAATGTTGAGGTTGTTGTTGAATTTGTTGGTGTTATCAATGTTTTTTTGATCTTTTTCTCTTTTAAAAGTTGAGGTTGTTGTTGAATTTTTTTGTGTTTTTCATTATTGAGGTTGTTGTAGAATTTGGTGGTGACTTTCAATATTGAGGTTATTGTCAAATTTGTTGGCGTTTTTCAATGTTGAGTTTCTTGTTGAATTTGTTGGTGTTATCAATGATTTTTTTCAACTTTTTCTCTTTTTTTAAATGTTGAGGGTGTTGTTGAATTTGTTGTTGTTTTTCAATGTTGAGCTTGTTGTAGAATTTGTTGATTTTTTTCAATATTGAGGTTGTTGTTGAATTTGTTGGCGTTTTTCAATGTTGAGGTTCTTCTTGAATTTGTTGCTGTCTTTCAATATTGAGGTAGTTGTTGAATTTCTTCGTGTTTTTCAATGTTGAGGTTGTTGTTGAATTTGTTGGTGTTATCAATGATTTTTTTGAACTTTTTCTCTTCTTTTAAAAGTTGAGGGTGTTGTTGAATTTGTTGGTGTTTTTCAATGTTGAGGTTGTTATTGAATTTGTTGGTGTTTTTCAATATTGATGTTGTTGTTGAATTTGTTTGTCTTTTTCAATGTTGAGGTTGTAGTTGAATTTGCTGGTGTTGTCAATGTTTTTTTTTGAACTTTTTATCTTCTTTTCAAAGTTGAGGTTGTTGTTGAATTAGTTTGTGTTTTTCAAGTTTGAGATTGTTCTTGAATTTGTTGGTGTTTTTCAAAGTTGCGGTCCTTGTTGAATTTGTTGGTGATTTTTAATGTTGAGATTGTTTTTAAATTTGTTGGTTATTTTCAATATTGAGGTTGTTGTTGAATTTGTTGGTGTTATCAATGTTTATTTTGTTGAACTATTTTGTATTTTTCAATGTTGAGGTTGTTGTTGAATTTGTTGACGTTTTGCAATGTTGAGAATCGTTTTGAATTTTTTGCTGATTTTCAATGTTGAGGTTGTTGTTGAATTTGTTTGTGTTATCAATGCTTTTTTTTGAACTTTTTTGTATTTATGAATGTTGAGGTTGTTGTTGAATTTGTTGGTGTTATCAATGTTTTTTTGATCTTTTTCTCTTCTTTTAAAAGTTGAGGTTGTTGTTGAATTTTTTTGTGTTTTTCATTATTGAGGTTGTTGTTGAATTTGGTGGTGACTTTCAATATTGAGGTCGTTGTTGAATTTTTTGGTGTGATCAATGTTTTTTTTGAACTTTTTCTCTTTTAAAAGTTGAGGTTGTTGTTGAATTTGTTGGTTTTTTTCATTGTTGAGATGATTGTTGAATTTCTTGGTGTTATCTATTTTTTAATTGAACTTGTTTGTATTTTTCAACGTAAAGGTTGTTGTTGAATTTGATGCTGATTTTCAATGTTGAGGTTGATGTTGAATTTGTTGGTGTTTTTCAATGTTGAGGTTGTTGTTGAATTTGTTGGTAACTTTCAATATTGTTGGTGTTATCAATGTTTTATTTGAACTTTTTCTCTTCTTTTAAAAGTTGAGGGTGTTGTTGAATTTGTTGCTGATTTTCAATGTTGAGGTTGTTGTTGAATTTGTTGGTGTCCTTCAATATTGAGGTTGTTGTTGAATTTGTTTGTCTTTTTCAATGTTGAGGTTGTTGTTGAATTTGCTGGTGTTGTCAATGTTTTTTTTTGAACTTTTTATCTTCCTTTAAATGTTCAGGTTGTTGTTGAATTAGTTTGTGTTTTTCAAGTTTGAGGTTGTTCTTGAATTTGTTGGTGTTTTTCAAAGTTGTGGTCCTTGTTGAATTTGTTGGTGATTTTTAATGTTGAGATTGTTGTTAAATTTGTTGGTTATTTTCAATATTGAGGTTGTTGTTGAATTTGTTGGTGTTATCAATGTTTATTTTGTTGAGCTTTTTTGTATTTTTCAATGTTGAGGTTGTTGTTGAATTTGTTGACGTTTTGCAATGTTGAGAATCGTTTTGAATTTGTTGCTGATTTTCAATGTTGAGGTTGTTGTTGAATTTGTTGGTGTTATCAATGTTATTTTTTGAACTTTTTTGTATTCATCAATGTTGAGGTTGTTGTTGAATTTGTTGGTGTTATCAATGTTTTTTTGATCTTTTTCTCTTCTTTTAAAAGTTGAGGTTGTTGTTGAATTTTTTTGTGTTTTTCATTATTGAGGTTGTTGTAGAATTTGGTGGTGACTTTCAATATTGAGGTTATTGTCAAATTTGTTGGCGTTTTTCAATGTTGAGTTTCTTGTTGAATTTGTTGGTGTTATCAATGATTTTTTTCAGCTTTTTCTCTTTTTTTTAATGTTGAGGGTGTTGTTGAATTTGTTGTTGTTTTTCAATGTTGAGCTTGTTGTAGAATTTGTTGATTTTTTTCAATATTGAGGTTGTTGTTGAATTTGTTGGCGTTTTTCAATGTTGAGGTTCTTCTTGAATTTGTTGCTGTCTTTCAATATTGAGGTAGTTGTTGAATTTCTTTGTGTTTTTCAATGTTGAGGTTGTTGTTGAATTTGTTGGTGTTATCAATGATTTTTTTGAACTTTTTCTCTTCTTTTAAAAGTTGAGGGTGTTGTTGAATTTGTTGGTGTTTTTCAATGTTGAGGTTGTTATTGAATTTTTGGTGTTTTTCAATATTGATGTTGTTGTTGAATTTGTTTGTCTTTTTCAATGTTGAGGTTGTAGTTGAATTTGCTGGTGTTGTCAATGTTTTTTTTTGAACTTTTTATCTTCTTTTCAAAGTTGAGGTTGTTCTTGAATTAGTTTGTGTTTTTCAAGTTTGAGATTGTTCTTGAATTTGTTGGTGTTTTTCAAAGTTGCGGTCCTTGTTGAATTTGTTGGTGATTTTTAATGTTGAGATTGTTTTTAAATTTGTTGGTTATTTTCAATATTGAGGTTGTTGTTGAATTTGTTGGTGTTATCAATGTTTATTTTGTTGAACTATTTTGTATTTTTCAATGTTGAGGGGGTTGTTGAATTTTTGACGTTTTGCAATGTTGAGAATCGTTTTGAATTTTTTGCTGATTTTCAATGTTGAGGTTGTTGTTGAATTTGTTTGTGTTATCAATGCTTTTTTTTGAACTTTTTTGTATTTATGAATGTTGAGGTTGTTGTTGAATTTGTTGGTGTTATCAATGTTTTTTTGATCTTTTTCTCTTCTTTTAAAAGTTGAGGTTGTTGTTGATTTTTTTTGTGTTTTTCATTATTGAGGTTGTTGTTGAATTTGGTGGTGACTTTCAATATTGAGGTCGTTGTTGAATTTTTTGGTGTTATCAATGTTTTTTTTGAATTTTTTCTCCTTTAAAAGTTGAGGTTGTTGTTGAATTTGTTGGTTTTTTTCATTGTTGAGATGATTGTTGAATTTCTTGGTGTTATCTATTTTTTTAATTGAACTTGTTTGTATTTTTCAACGTAAAGGTTGTTGTTGAATTTGATGCTGATTTTCAATGTTGAGGTTGTTGTTGAATTTGTTGGTAACTTTCAATATTGTTGGTGTTATCAATGTTTTTTTTGAAATTTTTCTCTTCTTTTAGAAGTTGAGGGTGTTGTTGAATTTGTTGCTGTTTTTTAAAGTTGAGGTTGTTGTTGCCTTTGTTTGTGACTTTTTTGTAGTTTTAAATGATGAGGTTGTTGTTGAATTTGTTGTTGTATTTCAATGTTGAGGTTGTTGAATTTGTTGGTGATATTCATTCTTGTGGTTGTTGAATTTTTTGGTGATTTTCAATGTTGAGGTTGTTGTTGAATTTGTTGATGATTTTCAATGTTGAGGTTGTTGTTGAATTTGTTGGTGTTATCAATATTTTTTAATAAACTTTTTTGTACTTTTGAAAGTTGATGTTGTTGTTGAATTTGGTGGTGTTTTTCAATTTTGGGGTTGTGGAAATTGTTGGTTATTTTCCATGTTGAGGTTGTTGTTGAATTTGTTTGTGTCTTTCAATGCTGAGGTTGTTGTTGAATTTGTTGGTATTTTTCAATTTTGAGGTTGTTGTTGAATTTGTTGGTGATTTTCAATATTGACGTTGTTGATGAATTTGTTGGTGTCTTTCAATATTGAGGTTGTTGTTGAATTATTTGGCGTTTTTCAATGTTGAGGTTTCTGTTGAATTTGCTGGTGTTTTCAATGTTTTTTTTAAACTTTTTATCTTCATTTAAATCTTGTGGTTGTTGTTGAATTAGTTTGTGTTTTTCAAGTTGGAGGTTGTTGTTGAATTTGTTTGTGTTATCATTGTTATTTTTCAAATTTTTTGTATTTTTCAATATTGAGGTTGATGTTGAATTTGTTGGTGTTATCAATGATTTTTTTGAACTTTTTCTCTTCTTTTAAAAGTTGAGGGTGTTGTTGAATTTATTGCTGATTTTCAATGTTGAGGTTGTTGTTGAATTTGTTGGTGTCTTTCAATATTGAGGTTGTTGTTGAATTTGTTTGTCTTTTTCAATGTTGAGGTTGTTGTTGAATTTGCTGGTGTTGTCAATGTTTTTTTTTGAACTTTTTATCTTCCTTTAAATGTTCAGGTTGTTGTTGAATTAGTTTGTGTTTTTCAAGCTTGAGGTTGTTCTTGAATTTGTTGGTGTTTTTCAAAGTTGTGGTCCTTGTTGAATTTGTTGGTGATTTTTAATGTTGAGATTGTTGTTAAATTTGTTGGTTATTTTCAATATTGAGGTTGTTGTTGAATTTGTTGGTGTTATCAATGTTTATTTTGTTGAACTTTTTTGTATTTTTCAATGTTGAGGTTGTTGTTGAATTTGTTGACGTTTTGCAATGTTGAGAATCGTTTTGAATTTGTTGCTGATTTTCAATGTTGAGGTTGTTGTTGAATTTGTTGGTGTTATCAATGTTATTTTTTGAACTTTTTTGTATTCATCAATGTTGAGGTTGTTGTTGAATTTGTTGGTGTTATCAATGTTTTTTTGATCTTTTTCTCTTCTTTTAAAAGTTGAGGTTGTTGTTGAATTTTTTTGTGTTTTTCATTATTGAGGTTGTTGTAGAATTTGGTGGTGACTTTCAATATTGAGGTTATTGTCAAATTTGTTGGCGTTTTTCAATGTTGAGTTTCTTGTTGAATTTGTTGGTGTTATCAATGATTTTTTTCAACTTTTTCTCTTTTTTTAAATGTTGAGGGTGTTGTTGAATTTGTTGTTGTTTTTCAATGTTGAGCTTGTTGTAGAATTTGTTGATTTTTTTCAATATTGAGGTTGTTGTTGAATTTGTTGGCGTTTTTCAATGTTGAGGTTCTTCTTGAATTTGTTGCTGTCTTTCAATATTGAGGTAGTTGTTGAATTTCTTTGTGTTTTTCAATGTTGAGGTTGTTGTTGAATTTGTTGGTGTTATCAATGATTTTTTTGAACTTTTTCTCTTCTTTTAAAAGTTGAGGGTGTTGTTGAATTTGTTGGTGTTTTTCAATGTTGAGGTTGTTATTGAATTTTTGGTGTTTTTCAATATTGATGTTGTTGTTGAATTTGTTTGTCTTTTTCAATGTTGAGGTTGTAGTTGAATTTGCTGGTGTTGTCAATGTTTTTTTTTGAACTTTTTATCTTCTTTTCAAAGTTGAGGTTGTTGTTGAATTAGTTTGTGTTTTTCAAGTTTGAGATTGTTCTTGAATTTGTTGGTGTTTTTCAAAGTTGCGGTCCTTGTTGAATTTGTTGGTGATTTTTAATGTTGAGATTGTTTTTAAATTTGGTGGTTATTTTCAATATTGAGGTTGTTGTTGAATTTGTTGGTGTTATCAATGTTTATTTTGTTGAACTATTTTGTATTTTTCAATGTTGAGGGGGTTGTTGAATTTGTTGACGTTTTGCAATGTTGAGAATCGTTTTGAATTTTTTGCTGATTTTCAATGTTGAGGTTGTTGTTGAATTTGTTTGTGTTATCAATGCTTTTTTTTGAACTTTTTTGTATTTATGAATGTTGAGGTTGTTGTTGAATTTGTTGGTGTTATCAATGTTTTTTTGATCTTTTTCTCTTCTTTTAAAAGTTGAGGTTGTTGTTGATTTTTTTTGTGTTTTTCATTATTGAGGTTGTTGTTGAATTTGGTGGTGACTTTCAATATTGAGGTCGTTGTTGAATTTTTTGGTGTTATCAATGTTTTTTTTGAACTTTTTCTCTTTTAAAAGTTGAGGTTGTTGTTGAATTTGTTGGTTTTTTTCATTGTTGAGATGATTGTTGAATTTCTTGGTGTTATCTATTTTTTTAATTGAACTTGTTTGTATTTTTCAACGTAAAGGTTGTTGTTGAATTTGATGCTGATTTTCAATGTTGAGGTTGTTGTTGAATTTGTTGGTAACTTTCAATATTGTTGGTGTTATCAATGTTTTTTTTGAAATTTTTCTCTTCTTTTAGAAGTTGAGGGTGTTGTTGAATTTGTTGCTGTTTTTTAAAGTTGAGGTTGTTGTTGCCTTTGTTTGTGACTTTTTTGTAGTTTTAAATGATGAGGTTGTTGTTGAATTTGTTGTTGTATTTCAATGTTGAGGTTGTTGAATTTGTTGGTGATATTCATTCTTGTGGTTGTTGAATTTTTTGGTGATTTTCAATGTTGAGGTTGTTGTTGAATTTGTTGATGATTTTCAATGTTGAGGTTGTTGTTGAATTTGTTGGTGTTATCAATATTTTTTAATAAACTTTTTTGTACTTTTGAAAGTTGATGTTGTTGTTGAATTTGGTGGTGTTTTTCAATTTTGGGGTTGTGGAAATTGTTGGTTATTTTCCATGTTGAGGTTGTTGTTGAATTTGTTTGTGTCTTTCAATGCTGAGGTTGTTGTTGAATTTGTTGGTATTTTTCAATTTTGAGGTTGTTGTTGAATTTGTTGGTGATTTTCAATATTGACGTTGTTGATGAATTTGTTGGTGTCTTTCAATATTGAGGTTGTTGTTGAATTATTTGGCGTTTTTCAATGTTGAGGTTTCTGTTGAATTTGCTGGTGTTTTCAATGTTTTTTTTAAACTTTTTATCTTCATTTAAATCTTGTGGTTGTTGTTGAATTAGTTTGTGTTTTTCAAGTTGGAGGTTGTTGTTGAATTTGTTTGTGTTATCATTGTTATTTTTCAAATTTTTTGTATTTTTCAATATTGAGGTTGATGTTGAATTTGTTGGTGTTATCAATGATTTTTTTGAACTTTTTCTCTTCTTTTAAAAGTTGAGGGTGTTGTTGAATTTATTGCTGATTTTCAATGTTGAGGTTGTTGTTGAATTTGTTGGTGTCTTTCAATATTGAGGTTGTTGTTGAATTTGTTTGTCTTTTTCAATGTTGAGGTTGTTGTTGAATTTGCTGGTGTTGTCAATGTTTTTTTTTGAACTTTTTATCTTCCTTTAAATGTTCAGGTTGTTGTTGAATTAGTTTGTGTTTTTCAAGCTTGAGGTTGTTCTTGAATTTGTTGGTGTTTTTCAAAGTTGTGGTCCTTGTTGAATTTGTTGGTGATTTTTAATGTTGAGATTGTTGTTAAATTTGTTGGTTATTTTCAATATTGAGGTTGTTGTTGAATTTGTTGGTGTTATCAATGTTTATTTTGTTGAACTTTTTTGTATTTTTCAATGTTGAGGTTGTTGTTGAATTTGTTGACGTTTTGCAATGTTGAGAATCGTTTTGAATTTGTTGCTGATTTTCAATGTTGAGGTTGTTGTTGAATTTGTTGGTGTTATCAATGTTATTTTTTGAACTTTTTTGTATTCATCAATGTTGAGGTTGTTGTTGAATTTGTTGGTGTTATCAATGTTATTTTGATCTTTTTCTCTTCTTTTAAAAGTTGAGGTTGTTGTTGAATTTTTTTGTGTTTTTCATTATTGAGGTTGTTGTAGAATTTGGTGGTGACTTTCAATATTGAGTTTATTGTCAAATTTGTTGGCGTTTTTCAATGTTGAGTTTCTTGTTGAATTTGTTGGTGTTATCAATGATTTTTTTCAACTTTTTCTCTTTTTTTAAATGTTGAGGGTGTTGTTGAATTTGTTGTTGTTTTTCAATGTTGAGCTTGTTGTAGAATTTGTTGATTTTTTTCAATATTGAGGTTGTTGTTGAATTTGTTGGCGTTTTTCAATGTTGAGGTTCTTCTTGAATTTGTTGCTGTCTTTCAATATTGAGGTAGTTGTTGAATTTCTTTGTGTTTTTCAATGTTGAGGTTGTTGTTGAATTTGTTGGTGTTATCAATGATTTTTTTGAACTTTTTCTCTTCTTTTAAAAGTTGAGGGTGTTGTTGAATTTGTTGGTGTTTTTCAATGTTGAGGTTGTTATTGAATTTTTGGTGTTTTTCAATATTGATGTTGTTGTTGAATTTGTTTGTCTTTTTCAATGTTGAGGTTGTAGTTGAATTTGCTGGTGTTGTCAATGTTTTTTTTTGAACTTTTTATCTTCTTTTCAAAGTTGAGGTTGTTGTTGAATTAGTTTGTGTTTTTCAAGTTTGAGATTGTTCTTGAATTTGTTGGTGTTTTTCAAAGTTGCGGTCCTTGTTGAATTTGTTGGTGATTTTTAATGTTGAGATTGTTTTTAAATTTGTTGGTTATTTTCAATATTGAGGTTGTTGTTGAATTTGTTGGTGTTATCAATGTTTATTTTGTTGAACTATTTTGTATTTTTCAATGTTGAGGGGGTTGTTGAATTTGTTGACGTTTTGCAATGTTGAGAATCGTTTTGAATTTTTTGCTGATTTTCAATGTTGAGGTTGTTGTTGAATTTGTTTGTGTTATCAATGCTTTTTTTTGAACTTTTTTGTATTTATGAATGTTGAGGTTGTTGTTGAATTTGTTGGTGTTATCAATGTTTTTTTGATCTTTTTCTCTTCTTTTAAAAGTTGAGGTTGTTGTTGATTTTTTTTGTGTTTTTCATTATTGAGGTTGTTGTTGAATTTGGTGGTGACTTTCAATATTGAGGTCGTTGTTGAATTTTTTTGGTGTTATCAATGTTTTTTTTGAACTTTTTCTCCTTTAAAAGTTGAGGTTGTTGTTGAATTTGTTGGTTTTTTTCATTGTTGAGATGATTGTTGAATTTCTTGGTGTTATCTATTTTTTAATTGAACTTGTTTGTATTTTTCAACGTAAAGGTTGTTGTTGAATTTGATGCTGATTTTCAATGTTGAGGTTGTTGTTGAATTTGTTGGTAACTTTCAATATTGTTGGTGTTATCAATGTTTTTTTTGAAATTTTTCTCTTCTTTTAGAAGTTGAGGGTGTTGTTGAATTTGTTGCTGTTTTTCAATGTTGAGGTTGTTGTTGCCTTTGTTTGTGACTTTTTTGTAGTTTTAAATGATGAGGTTGTTGTTGAATTTGTTGTTGTATTTCAATGTTGAGGTTGTTGAATTTGTTGGTGATATTCATTCTTGTGGTTGTTGAATTTTTTGGTGATTTTCAATGTTGAGGTTGTTGTTGAATTTGTTGATGATTTTCAATGTTGAGGTTGTTGTTGAATTTGTTGGTGTTATCAATATTTTTTAATAAACTTTTTTGTACTTTTGAAAGTTGATGTTGTTGTTGAATTTGGTGGTGTTTTTCAATTTTGGGGTTGTGGAAATTGTTGGTTATTTTCCATGTTGAGGTTGTTGTTGAATTTGTTTGTGTCTTTCAATGCTGAGGTTGTTGTTGAATTTGTTGGTATTTTTCAATTTTGAGGTTGTTGTTGAATTTGTTGGTGATTTTCAATATTGACGTTGTTGATGAATTTGTTGGTGTCTTTCAATATTGAGGTTGTTGTTGAATTATTTGTCGTTTTTCAATGTTGAGGTTTCTGTTGAATTTGCTGGTGTTTTCAATTGTTTTTTTTAAACTTTTTATCTTCATTTAAATCTTGTGGTTGTTGTTGAATTAGTTTGTGTTTTTCAAGTTGGAGGTTGTTGTTGAATTTGTTTGTGTTATCATTGTTATTTTTCAAATTTTTTGTATTTTTCAATATTGAGGTTGATGTTGAATTTGTTGGTGTTATCAATGATTTTTTTGAACTTTTTCTCTTCTTTTAAAAGTTGAGGGTGTTGTTGAATTTGTTGCTGATTTTCAATGTTGAGGTTGTTGTTGAATTTGTTGGTGTCTTTCAATATTGAGGTTGTTGTTGAATTTGTTTGTCTTTTTCAATGTTGAGGTTGTTGTTGAATTTGCTGGTGTTGTCAATGTTTTTTTTTGAACTTTTTATCTTCCTTTAAATGTTCAGGTTGTTGTTGAATTAGTTTGTGTTTTTCAAGTTTGAGGTTGTTCTTGAATTTGTTGGTGTTTTTCAAAGTTGTGGTCCTTGTTGAATTTGTTGGTGATTTTTAATGTTGAGATTGTTGTTAAATTTGTTGGTTATTTTCAATATTGAGGTTGTTGTTGAATTTGTTGGTGTTATCAATGTTTATTTTGTTGAACTTTTTTGTATTTTTCAATGTTGAGGTTGTTGTTGAATTTGTTGGTGTTATCAATGTTATTTTTTGAACTTTTTTGTATTCATCAATGTTGAGGTTGTTGTTGAATTTGTTGGTGTTATCAATGTTATTTTGATCTTTTTCTCTTCTTTTAAAAGTTGAGGTTGTTGTTGAATTTTTTTGTGTTCTTCATTATTGAGGTTGTTGTAGAATTTGGTGGTGACTTTCAATATTGAGGTTATTGTCAAATTTGTTGGCGTTTTTCAATGTTGAGTTTCTTGTTGAATTTGTTGGTGTTATCAATGATTTTTTTCAACTTTTTCTCTTTTTTTAAAAGTTGAGGGTGTTGTTGAATTTGTTGTTGTTTTTCAATGCTGAGCTTGTTTTAGAATTTGTTGATTTTTTTCAATATTGAGGTTGTTGTTGAATTTGTTGGCGTTTTTCAATGTTGAGGTTCTTCTTGAATTTGTTGCTGTCTTTCAATATTGAGGTAGTTGTTGAATTTCTTTGTGTTTTTCAATGTTGAGGTTGTTGTTGAATTTGTTGGTGTTATCAATGATTTTTTTGAACTTTTTCTCTTCTTTTAAAAGTTGAGGGTGTTGTTGAATTTGTTGTTGTTTTTAAATGTTGAGGTTGTTATTGAATTTGTTGGTGTTTTTCAATATTGATGTTGTTGTTGAATATGTTTGTCTTTTTCAATGTTGAGGTTGTAGTTGAATTTGCTGGTGTTGTCAATGTTTTTATTTGAACTTTTTATCTTCTTTTCAATGTTGAGGTTGTTGTTGAATTAGTTTGTGTTTTTCAAGTTTGAGATTGTTCTTGAATTTGTTGGTGTTTTTCAAAGTTGCGGTTCTTGTTGAATTTGTTGGTGATTTTTAATGTTGAGATTGTTTTTAAATTTGTTGGTTATTTTCAATATTGAGGTTGTTGTTGAATTTGTTGGTGTTATCAATGTTTATTTTGTTGAACTTTTTTGTATTTTTCAATGTTGAGTTTGTTGTTGAATTTGTTGACGTTTTGCAATGTTGAGAATCGGTTTGAATTTGTTGCTGATTTTCAATGTTGAGGTTGTTGTTGAATTTGTTTGTGTTATCAATGCTTTTTTTTGAACTGTTTTGTATTTATCAATTTTGAGGTTGTTGTTGAATTTGTTGGTGATATCAATGTTTTTTTGATCTTTTTCTCTTCTTTTAAAAGTTGAGGTTGTTGAATTTTTTTGTGTTTTTCATTGTTGAGGTTGTTGTTGAATTTGTTGACGTTTTTGAATGTTGAGATTCTTTTTGAATTTGTTGCTGATTTTCAATGTTGAGGTTGTTGTTCTATTTGTTGGTGTTATCAATGTTATTTTTTGAACTTTTTGTATTTATCAATGTTGAGGTTGTTGTTGAATTTGTCGGCGTTTTTCAATGTTGATGTTGTTGTTGAATTTGTAGTCGTTTTTCAATGTTGAGGTTGTTCTTGAATTTGTTGGTGATTTTCAATATTGATGTTGTTGAATTTGTTCGTGATTTTCAATGTTGAGCTTGTTGTTGAATTTGTTGGTGTTTTTCAAAGTTGTGGTCCTTGTTGAATTTGTTGGTCATTTACAATGTTGAGATTGTTATCAATGTTATTTTTTGAACATTTTTGTAGTTTTCCACGTTGAGGTTGTTGTTGAATTTGTTGGTGTTATCAATGTTTTTTTGAACGTTTTCTCTTCTTTTAAAAGTTGAGGTTGTTGTTGAATTTGTTGGTGTTTTTCAAGGTTGAGGTTGTTGATGAATTTGTTGGTGTCTTTCAATATTGAGGTTGTTGTTGAATTATTTGGCGTTTTTCAATGTTGAGGTTTCTGTTGAATTTGCTGGTGTTATCAATGTTTTTTTTAAATTTTTATCTTCATTTAAATCTTGTGGTTGTTGTTGAATTAGTTTGTGTTTTTCAAGTTGGAAGTTGTTGTTGAATTTGTTTGTGTTATCATCGTTATTTTTCGAATTTTTTGTATTTTTCAATATTGAGGTTGATGTTGAATTTGTTGGTGTTATCAATGATTTTTTTGAACTTTTTCTCTTCTTTTAAAAGTTGAGGGTGTTGTTGAATTTGTTGGTGTTTTTCAATGTTGAGGTTGTTGTTGAATTTGTTGATGTTATCAATGTTTTTTTGAACTTTTTCTCTTCTTTTATATGTTGACGTTGATGTACAATTTGTTGTTGTTTTTCAATATTGAAGTCGATTTTGAAATTGTTGGCGTTTTTCAATAATGAGTTTGTTGTTGAATTTGTTGGCGTTTTTCAATGCTGAGGTTGTTGTTGAATTTGGTGGCGTTTTTCAATAATGAGGTTGTTGTTGAATTTGTAGGTGTTTGTCAATGTTGAGGTTATTGTTGAATTTATTGGTGTTATCAATGTTTTATTGATCCTTTTCTCTTCTTTTAAAAGTTGAGGTTGTTGTTGAATCTGTTGATGTTTTTCAATGTTTAGGTTGTTCTTGAATTTGTTGATGATTTTCAATATTGAGGTTGTTGTTGAATTTGTTCGTGTTATCAATTTTATTTTTTGAACTTTTTTGTATTTATCAATGTTGAGGTTGTTGTTGAATTTGTTGGCGTTTTTCAATGTTGAGGTTGTTGTTGAATTTGTTGACGTTTTTCAATGTTGAGATTCTTTTTGAATTTGTTTCTGATTTTCAATGTTGAGGTTGTTGTTGAATTTGTTGGTGTTATCAATGTTATTTTTTGAACTTTTTGTATTTATCAATGTTGATGTTGTTGTTGAATTTGTCGGCGTTTTTCAATGTTGATGTTGTTGAATTTGATGGCGTTTTTCAATGTTGAGGTTGTTCTTGAATTTGTTGGTGTTTTTCAAAGTTGTGGTCCTTGTTGAATTTGTTGGTCATTTACAATGTTGAGATTGTTATCAACGTTATTTTTTGAACATTTTTGTACTTTTCCACGCTGAGGTTGTTGTTGAATTTGTTGGTGTTAACAATGTTATTTTTTGAACTTTTGTGTATTTTTCAATATTGAGGTTATTGTTGAATTTGTTGGTGTTATCAATGTTTTTTTGAACTTTTTCTCTTCTTTTAAAAGTTGAGGTTGTTGTTGAATTTGTTGGTGTTTTTCAATGTTGAGGTTGTTGTTGAATTTGTTGGTGATTTTCAATATTGACGTTGTTGATGAATTTGTTGGTGTCTTTCAATATTGAGGTTGTTGTTGAATTATTTGGCGTTTTTCAATGTTGAGGTTTCTGTTGAATTTGCTGCTGTTATCAATGTTTTTTTTAAACTTTTTATCTTCATTTAAATCTTGTGGTTGTTGTTGAATTAGTTTGTGCTTTTCAAGTTGGACGTTGTTGTTGAATTTGTTTGTGTTATCATTGTTATTTTTCGAATTTTTTGTATTTTTCAATATTGAGGTTGATGTTGAATTTGTTGGTGTTATCAATGATTTTTTTGAACTTTTTCTCTTCTTTTAAAAGTTGAGGGTGTTATTGAATTTGTTGGTGTTTTTCAATGTTGAGGTTGTTGTTGAATTTGTTGGTGTCTTTCAATATTGAGGTTGTTGTTGAATTTGTTGGTGTTTTCAATGTTATTTTTTGAACTTTTTGTATTTATCAATGTTGAGGTTGTTGTTGAATTTGTCGGCGTTTTTCAATGTTGAGGTTGTTGTTGAATTTGTTGGAGTTTTTCAATGTTGAGGTTGTTCTTGAATTTGTTGGTGATTTTCAATATTGATGTTGTTGAATTTGTTTGTGATTTTCAATGTTGAGCTTGTTGTTGAATTTGTTGGAGTTTTTCAAAGTTGTGGTCCTTGTTGAATTTGTTGGTCATTTACAATGTTGAGATTGTTATCAAGGTTATTTTTTGAACATTTTTGTAGTTTTCCACGTTGAGGTTGTTGTTGAATTTGTTGGTGTTAACAATATTATTTTTTGAACTTTTATGTATTTTTCAATATTGAGGTTATTGTTGAATTTGTTGGTGTTATCAATGTTTTTTTGAACTTTTTCTCTTCTTTTAATAGTTGAGGTTGTTGTTGAATTTGTTGGTGTTTTTCAATGTTGAGGTTGTTGTTGAATTTGTTGGTGATTTTCAATATTGACGTTGTTGATGAATTTGTTGGTGTCTTTCAATATTGAGGTTGTTTTTGAATTATTTGGCGTTTTTCAATGTTGAGGTTTCTGTTGAATTTGCTGGTGTTATCAATGTTTTTTTTAAACTTTTTATCTTCATTTAAATCTTGTGGTTGTTGTTGAATTAGTTTGTGTTTTTCAAGTTGGAGGTTGTTGTTGAATTTGTTTGTGTTATCATCGTTATTTTTCGAATTTTTTGTATTTTTCAATATTGAGGTTGATGTTGAATTTGTTGGTGTTATCAATGATTTTTTTGAACTTTTTCTCTTCTTTTAAAAGTTGAGGGTGTTGTTGAATTTGTTGGTGTTTTTCAATGTTGAGGTTGTTGTTGAATTTGTTGATGTTATCAATGTTTTTTTGAACTTTTTCTCTTCTTTTATATGTTGACGTTGATGTACAATTTGTTGTTGTTTTTCAATGTTGAAGTCGATTTTGAAATTGTTGGTGTTTTTCAATAATGAGTTTGTTGTTGAATTTGTTGGCGTTTTTCAATGCTGAGGTTGTTGTTGAATTTGGTGGCGTTTTTCAATATTGAGGTTGTTGTTGAATTTGTAGGTGTTTGTCAATGTTGAGGTTATTGTTGAATTTATTGGTGTTATCAATGTTTTATTGATCCTTTTCTCTTCTTTTAAAAGTTGAGGTTGTTGTTGAATCTGTTGATGTTTTTCAATGTTTAGGTTGTTCTTGAATTTGTTGATGATTTTCAATATTGAGGTTGTTGTTGAATTTGTTCGTGTTATCAATTTTATTTTTTGAACTTTTTTGTATTTATCAATGTTGAGGTTGTTGTTGAATTTGTTGGCGTTTTTCAATGTTGAGGTTGTTGTTGAATTTGTTGACGTTTTTCAATGTTGAGATTCTTTTTGAATTTGTTTCTGATTTTCAATGTTGAGGTTGTTGTTGGATTTGTTGGTGTTATCAATGTTATTTTTTGAACTTTTTGTATTTATCAATGTTGATGTTGTTGTTGAATTTGTCGGCGTTTTTCAATGTTGATGTTGTTGAATTTGATGGCGTTTTTCAATGTTGAGGTTGTTCTTGAATTTGTTGGTGTTTTTCAAAGTTGTGGTCCTTGTTGAATTTGTTGGTCATTTACAATGTTGAGATTGTTATCAACGTTATTTTTTGAACATTTTTGTACTTTTCCACGCTGAGGTTGTTGTTGAATTTGTTGGTGTTAACAATGTTATTTTTTGAACTTTTGTGTATTTTTCAATATTGAGGTTATTGTTGAATTTGTTGGTGTTATCAATGTTTTTTTGAACTTTTTCTCTTCTTTTAAAAGTTGAGGTTGTTGTTGAATTTGTTGGTGTTTTTCAATGTTGAGGTTGTTGTTGAATTTGTTGGTGATTTTCAATATTGACGTTGTTGATGAATTTGTTGGTGTCTTTCAATATTGAGGTTGTTGTTGAATTATTTGGCGTTTTTCAATGTTGAGGTTTCTGTTGAATTTGCTGCTGTTATCAATGTTTTTTTTAAACTTTTTATCTTCATTTAAATCTTGTGGTTGTTGTTGAATTAGTTTGTGCTTTTCAAGTTGGACGTTGTTGTTGAATTTGTTTGTGTTATCATTGTTATTTTTCGAATTTTTTGTATTTTTCAATATTGAGGTTGATGTTGAATTTGTTGGTGTTATCAATGATTTTTTTGAACTTTTTCTCTTCTTTTAAAAGTTGAGGGTGTTATTGAATTTGTTGGTGTTTTTCAATGTTGAGGTTGTTGTTGAATTTGTTGGTGTCTTTCAATATTGAGGTTGTTGTTGAATTTGTTGGTGTTTTCAATGTTATTTTTTGAACTTTTTGTATTTATCAATGTTGAGGTTGTTGTTGAATTTGTCGGCGTTTTTCAATGTTGAGGTTGTTGTTGAATTTGTTGTCGTTTTTCAATGTTGAGGTTGTTCTTGAATTTGTTGGTGATTTTCAATATTGATGTTGTTGAATTTGTTTGTGATTTTCAATGTTGAGCTTGTTGTTGAATTTGTTGGAGTTTTTCAAAGTTGTGGTCCTTGTTGAATTTGTTGGTCATTTACAATGTTGAGATTGTTATCAAGGTTATTTTTTGAACATTTTTGTAGTTTTCCACGTTGAGGTTGTTGTTGAATTTGTTGGTGTTAACAATATTATTTTTTGAACTTTTATGTATTTTTCAATATTGAGGTTATTGTTGAATTTGTTGGTGTTATCAATGTTTTTTTGAACTTTTTCTCTTCTTTTAATAGTTGAGGTTGTTGTTGAATTTGTTGCTGTTTTTCAATGTTGAGGTTGTTGTTGAATTTGTTGGTGATTTTCAATATTGACGTTGTTGTTGAATTTGTTGGTTTTATCAATTTTATTTTTTGCTCTTTTTTGTTTTTTTCAATCTTGAGGTTGTTGTTGAATACGTTGGTCCTTTTCAATGTTGAGGTTGTTAAATTTTTGGGTGTTTTTCAATGTTGAGGTTGGTGTTAAATTTGCTGGTGTTTTTCAATGTTGAGGTTGTTGCTTAATTTGTTGATGATTTTCAATATTGATTTTGTTGTTGAATTTGTTGGTGTGATCAATTTTATCTTTTGAAATTTTTTGTCGTTTTCAATTTTGAGGTTGTTTTTGAATTTGTTGGCTTTTGTCAAGGTTGAGATTGTTGTTGAATTTGTTGGTGTAATCAATGTTTTTTTTTAAATTTTCTCCTCTTTTAAAACTTGAGGTTGTTGTTGAATTTGTTGGTGTTTTTCAATGTTGAGGTTGTTGTTAAATTTGTGGGTGATTTTCAATGTTGAGGTTGTTGTTGAATTTGTTGTTGATTTTCAATGTTGAGTTTGATGTTGAATTCGTTGTTGTTATCAATGCTATTTTTTTGAACTTTATGTATTTTTCAATGTTGAGGTTGTTGTTGAACTTGTTGATATTATCAATGTTTTTTCGAACTTTTTTGTATTATTTAATGTTGAGGTTGTTGTTTAATTTGTTATTGTTATAAATGTTTTTTTTTAACCTTTTCTCTTCTTTTAAATGTTCAGGTTGTTGTTGAATTTTTATTATTTTTCAATGTTGCGGTTGTTGAATTTTTTGTGTTTTTCATAGTTGAGGTTGTTGTTGAATTTGTTGCTGATTTTCATTGTTGAGGTTGCTGTTGAATTTATTGGTGTTTCACAATGTTGCGGTTTTTGTTGAATTTGTTGGTGATTTTCAATATTGTGGTTCATGTTGAACTTTTCATGTTTTTCAATGTTGATGTTGTTGTTGAATTTACTGGTGATTTTCAAAATTGAAGTTGTTGAATTTGTTGTTCATTTTAAATGTTGAGGTTGTTGTTGAATATGTTGGTGTTTTTCAATGTTGATGTTGTTGAATTTGTTGGTATTTTGCAATGTTGAGGTTGTTGTTGAATTTGTTGGTGTTATCAATGTTATTATTTGAACATTTTTGTATTTTTCAATATTGAGGTTGTTGTTGAATTTGTTGGTGATTTTCAATATTGATGTTGTTGAATTTTTTGGTGATTTTCAATGTTGAGGTTGTTGTTGAATTTGATGGTGATTTTCAATATTGATGTTGAATTTGTTGGTAATTTTCAATATTGATGTTGAATTTGTTGGCGTCTTTCAATGTTGAGGTTGTTGTTGAATTACTTTGTGTTATCAATGTTTTTATTGAACTTTTTCTCTTCTTTTAAAAGTTGAGGTTGTTGTTGAATTTGTTGGTGTTTTTCAATGTTTAGCTTGCAGTTGAAATTGTAAGTTGTTTTCAATGTTGAGGTTCTTTTTGAATTTGTTAGTGTTTTTCAAAGTGGAGGTTGATGTTGAATTTGTTGGTGATTTTCAATATCTAGGATGTTGTTGAATTTGTTGGCGTTTTTCAATGTTGAGGTTGTGGTCGAATTTGTTGCTGATTTTCAATGTTGAGGTCGTTGTTGAACTTGTTGGTGTCTTTCAATATTGGGGTTGTTGTTGAATTTGTTGGTGTTTTTCAATTTTGAGGTTGTTGTTGAATTTGTTGGTGATTTTCCATATTGAGGTTGTTGTTGAATTTGTTGGTATTATCAATGTTATCTTTTAAACTTTTTTGTATTTTTCAATGTTGAGGTTGTTGTTGTATTTGTTGGAGTTTTTCAATGTTGAGGTTGTTGTTGAATTTGTTGGTGTTATCAATGTTTTTTTTGAAATTTTTCTCTTCTTTTAAAAGTTGAGGGTGTTGTTGAATTTGTTGCTGTCTTTCAATGTTGAGGTTGTTGTTGCTTTTGTTTGTGACTTTTTTGAAGTTTTAAATGATGACGTTGTTGTTGAATTTGTTGGTGTTTTTCAATGTTGATGTTGTTGAATTTGTTGGTGTTATTCATTCTTGAGGTTGTTGTTGATTTTTTTGGTGATTTTCAATGTTGAGGTTGTTGTTGAATTTGTTGATGATTTTCAATGTTGAGGTTGTTGTTGAATTTGTCGGTGTTATCAATATTTTTTTTAAAACTTTTTTGTACTTTTAAAAGTTGAGGTTGTTGTTGAATTTGGTGGTGTTTTTCAATTTTGAGGTTGTTTAAATTGTTGGTGTTTTCAATATTGAAGTTATTGTATCTGTTGAAGATTTTCAATGTTGAGGTTGTTGTTGAATTTGTTAGTGTCTTTCAATACTGAGGTTGTTGTTGAATTTGTTGGTATTTATCAATGTTGAGGTTGTTGTTGAATTTGTTGGTGTTATCAATGTTATTTTTTGATCTTTTTTGTATTTATCAATGTTGAGGTTGTTGTTGAATATGTTGGTATTTTTCAATGTTGAGGTTGTTGTTGAATTTGTTTGTGTTTTTGATTGTTGAGGTTGTTGTTGAATTTGTTGACATTTTGCAATGTTGAGAATCTTTTTGAATTTGTTGCTGATTTTCAATATTGAGGTTGTTGTTGAATTTGTTGGTGTTATCAATGTTATTTTTTGAACTTTGTTTTATTTATCAATGTTGAAGTTGTTTTTGAATTTGTTGGTGTTATCAATGTTTTTTTGATCTTTTTTCTCTTCTTTTAAAAGTTGAGGTTGTTGTTGAATTTTTTTGTGTTTTTCATTATTGAGGTTGTTGTTGAATTAGGTGGTGACTTTCAATATTGAGGTTGTTGTCGAATTTGTTGGCGATTTTCAATTTTGAGTTTCTTGTTGAATTTGTTGGTGTTATCAATGATTTTTTTGAACTTTTTCTCTTCTCTTAAAAGTTGAGGGTGTTGCTGAATTTGTTGGTATTTTTCAACGTTGAGCTTGTTGTAGAATTTGTTGATGATTTTCAATATTGAGGTAGTTGTTGAATTTCTTTGTGTTTTTCAATGTTGAGGTTTCTGTTGAAGTTGCTGGTGTTATCAATGTGTTTTTTCAAATTTTAAGCTTCTTTTAAATGTTGAGGTGGTTGTTGAATTAGTTTGTGTTTTTCAAGTTTGAACTTGTTGTTGAATTTGTTGGTGTTTTTCAATTTTGAGGTTGTTGTTGAATTGGTTGGTGTTATCAATGTTTTTTTGAAGTTTTTCTCTTTTAAATGTTGAGGTTGTTGTTGAATTTGTTGGTGTTTTTCAATGTTGAGGTTGTTGTTGAATTTGTTGGTGTTATCAATGTTTTTTTTGAAATTTTTCTCTTCTTTTAAAAGTTGAGGGTGTTGTTGAATTTGTTGCTGTTTTTCAATATTGAGGTTGTTGTTGCTTTTGTTTGTGACTTTTTTGCAGTTTTAAATGATGAGGTTGTTTTTGAATTTGTTGGTGTTTTTCAATGTTGAGGTTGTTGAATTTGTTGGTGTTATTCATTCTTGAGGTAGTGGTTGAATTTTTTGGTGATTTTCAATGTTGAGGTTGTTGTTGAATTTGTTGATGATATTCAATGTTAAGGTTGCTTTTGAATTTGTCGGTGTTATCAATATTTGTTTAAAAACTTTTTTGTACTTTTATAAGTTGAGGTTGTTGTTGAATTTGGTGGTGTTTTTCAACTTTGAGGTTGTTGAAATTGTTGATGATTTTCAATATTGAAGTTATTGTATTTGTTGATGATTTTCAATGTTGAGGTTGTTGTTGAATTTGTTTGTGTCTTTCAATTCTGAGGTTGTTGTTGAATTTGTTGGTATTTTTCAATGTTGAGGTTGTTGTTGAATTTGTTGGTGTTATCAATGTTATTTTTTGAACTGTTTTGTATTTTTCAATGTTGAGGTTGTTGTTGAATTTGTTGGTGTTATCAATGTTTTTTTGATCTTTTTCTCTTCTTTTAAAAGTTGAGGTTGTTGTTGAATTTTTTTGTGTTTTTCATTATTGAGGTTGTTGTTGAATTTGGTGGTGACTATCAATATTGAGGTTGTTGTCGAATTTGTTGGCGATTTTCAATGTTGAGTTTCTTGTTGAATTTGTTGGTGTTATCAATGACTTTTTTCACCTTTTTCTCTTTTTTTAAAAGTTGAGGGTGTTTTTGAATTTGTTGGTGTTTTTCAATGTTGAGCTTGTTGTAGAATTTGTTGGTGATTTTCAATATTGAGGTTGTTGTTGAATTTGTTAGCGTTTTTCAATGTTGAGGTTCTTCTTGATTTTGTTGGTGTCTTTCAATATTGAGGTAGTTGTTGAATTTCTTTGTGTCTTTCAATGTTGAGGTTTCTGTTGAATTTGCTGGTGTTATCAATGTTTTTTTTTGAACTTTTTATCTTCTTTTAAATGTTGAGGTTGTTGTTGAATTAGGTTCTGTTTTTCAAGTTTGAGGTTGTTGTTGAATTTGTTGGTGTTTTCCAATTTTGAGGTTGTTGTTGAATTTGTTGTTGTTATCAATGTTTTTTTTGAACTTTTTCTCTTTTAAAAGTTGAGGTTGTTGTTGAATTTCATTTGTTTTTTTCATTGTTGAGATGATTGTTGAATTTGATGGTGTTATCTATTTTTTTTATTGAACTTGTTTGTATTTTTCAAAGTAAAGGTTGTTGTTGAATTTGTTGATGATTTTCAATGTTGAGGTTGATGTTGAATTTGTTGGTGTTTTTCAATGTTGAGGTTGTTGTTGAATTTGTTGGTGACTTTCAATATTGAGGTTGTTGTTGAATTTGTTGCTGTTTTTCAATGTTGAGGTTGTTGTTGCTTTTGTTTGTGAGTTTTTTGTAGTTTTAAATGATGAGGTTGTTGTTGAATTTTTTGGTGATTTTCAATGTTGAGGTTGTTGTTGAATTTGTTGATGATTTTCAATGTTGAGGTTGTTGTTGAATTTGTTGGTGTTATCAATATTTTTTTAAAAACATTTTTTGTACTTTTAAAAGTCGAGGTTGTAGTTGAATTTGGTGGTGTTTTTCAATTTTGAGGTTGTTGAAATTGTTGGTGATTTTCAATATTGAAGTTATTGAATTTGTTCATGATTTTCAATGTTGAGGTTGTTGTTGAATTTGTTAGTGTCTTTCAATACTGAGGTTGTTGTTGAATATATTGGTATTTTTCAATGTTGAGGTTGTTGTTGAATTTGTTGGTGATTTTGAATGTTGAGGTTGTTGTTGAATTTGTTGGTGTTATCAATATCATTTTTTGAACTTTTTTGTATTTTTGAATGTTGAGGTTGTTGTTGAATTTTTTGGTTTTATCAATGTTATTAATTGAACTTTTTTGTACTTTTCAATAATGAGGTTGTTTTTGAATTTGTTGGTGATTTTCAATGTTGAGGTTGTTGTTGAATTTGTTGGTGTCTTTCAATATTGAGGGTGTTAATTAATTTGTTGGCGTCTTTCAATGTTGAGGTTGTTGTTGAATTTCTTGGTGTTATCAATGTTTTTATTGAACTTTTTCTCTTCTTTTAAAAGTTTGAGGTTGTTGTTGAATTTGTTGGTGATTTTCAAAGTTGAGCTTGTTGTTGAATTTGTAGGTTTTTTTCAATTTTGAGGTTGTTGTTGAATTTGTTGGTGTTTTTCAATGTTGTGGTTGATGTTGAATATGTTGGTGATTTTTTGTTGGTGCTTTTCAATATTGAGGTTGCTGTTGAATTTGTTGGCTATTTTCAATGTTGAGATTGTTGATAAATTTGTTACTGATTTTCAATGTTGAGGTCGTTGTTGAATTTGTTGGTGTTTTTCATTGTTGAGGTTGTTGTTGAATTTGTCGCTGTTTTTCAATGTTGAGGTTGTTGTTGAACTTGTTGGTGTTAACAATGTTTTTTGTTGAACTTGTTTGTACTTTTAAAGTTGTGGTTGTTGGTGAATTTGTTAGTGTTTTACAATGTTGAGTTTGTTGTTGCATTTGATGGTTTTTTTTTCCATGTTGTGGTTGTTGTTGAATTTATTGGTGTTTTTCAATGTTGAGGTTGTTGTTGAATTTGTTGTTGCTTTTCAATGTTGAGTTTGATGTTGAATTTGTTGTTGTTATCAATGTTATTTTTTGAACTTTTTTCTATTATTTAAAGTTGAGGTTGTTGTTTAATTTGTTGTTGTTATCCATGATTTTTTTGAACTTTCTCTCTTCTTTTCAAAGTTGAGGTTGTTGTGGAATTTGTTCGTGTTTTTCAATGTTGCGGTTGTTGAATTTTTTGTGTTTTTCATTGTTGATGTTGCTGTTGAATTTTTTGGTGTTTTTCAATGTTGCTGTTTTTGTTGAATTTGTTGGTGATTTTCAATATTGTGGTTCATGTTGAATTTTGGTGTTTTTCAAAGTTGAGGTTGTTGTTGAATTTGTTGGTTATTTTCAATATTGAAGTTGTTGAATTTGTTGGTCATTTTTAATGTTGACGTTCTTGTTGAATATGTTGGTGTCTTTCAATATTGAGGTTGCTGTTGAATATGTTGTTGTTTTTCAATGTTGAGGTTGTTGAATTTGTTGGTATTTTTCATTGTTGAGGTTGTTGTTGAATTTGTTGCTGTTTTTCAATGTTGAGGTTGTTGTTGAATTTGTTGGTGTCATCAATGTTGCTATTTGAACTTTTTTGTATTTTTCAATATTGAGGTTGTGGTTGAATTTGTTGGTGATTTTCAATATTGTTGTTGTTCAATTTGTTGGTGATTTTCAATGTTAAGGTTGTTGTTGAATTTGTTGGTGTTTTTCAATGTTGAGGTTGTTGTTGAATTTGTTGGTGTCTTTCAATATTGAGGTTGCTATTGAGTTTGTTGGCGTCTTTCAATGTTGAGGTTGTTGCTGAATTTCTTGTTGTTATCAATGTTTTTATTGAACTTTTTCTCATCTTTTAAAAGTTGAGGTTGTTGTTGAATTTGTTGGTGTTTTTCAAAGTTGAGCTTGTTGTTGAAATTGTAAGTTTTTTTCAATGTTGAGGTTGTTTTTAAATTTGTTAGTGTTTTTCAATGTGGAGGTTGATGTTGAATTTGTTGGTGATTTTCAATGTTGAGGTTGTTGTTGACTTTGTTGATGAATTTGTTGGTGTTATCAATGTCATTTTTTGAACTTTTTTGTATTTTTCAATGTTGAGGTTGTTGTTGAGTTTATTGGTGTAATCAATGTTATTACTTGAACTTTTTTGTATTTTTCAATATTGAGGTTGTTTTTGAATTTGATGGCGTTTTTCAATGTTGAGGTTGTTGTTGAATTTGTTGGTGATATTCAATATTGATGTTGTTGAATTTGTTGGTGATTTTCAATGCTGAGGTTGTTGTTGAATTTGTTGGTGTCTTTCAATGTTGAGGTTGTTGTTGAATTTCTTGGTGTTATCAATGTTTTCTTTGAACTTTTTCTCTTCTATTAAAAGTTGAGGCTGTTGTTGAATTTGTTGGTGCTTTTCAATGTTGAGCTTGTTGTTGAATTTGTACATTTTTTTGAATTTTGAGGTTGTTGTTGTCATTGTTGGTGTTTTTCAATGTTGTGGTTGATGTTGAATTTGTTGGTGATTTTTTGTTGGTGATTTACAATATTTTGGTTGTTGTTGAAATTTTTGGCGTTTTTCAATGTTGAGATTGTTTTTGAATTTGTTACTGATTTTCAATGTTGAGGTCGTTGTTGAATTGGTTGGTTTTTTCATTGTTGAGGATGTTGTTGAATTTGTCGCTGTTTTTCAATGTTGAGGTTGTTGTTGAACTTGTTGGTGTTATCAATGTTTTTTGTTGAACTTGTTTGTACTTTTTAATGTTGCGGTTATTGGTGAATTTGTTGGTGTTTTACAATGTTGAGTTTGTTGTTGAATTTGTTGGGTTTTTTTCCATGTTGTTGTTGTTGTTGAATTTATTGGTGTTTTTCAATGTTGAGTTTGTTGTTGAATTTGTAGCTGATTTTCAATGTTGAGGTCATTGTTGAACTTGGTGTTGTCTTTCAATATTGAGGTTGTTTTTGAATTTGTTGGCGTTTTTCAATGTTGAGGTTGTTGTTGAATTTGTTGGTGATATTCAATATTGATGTTGTTGAATTTTTTGGTGATTTTCAATGTTGAGGTTGTTGTTGACTTTGTTGCTGAATTTGTTGGTGTTATCAATGTCATTTTTTGAACTTTTTTGTATTTGTCAATTTTGAGGTTGTTGTTGAAATTGTTGGTGTTATCATTGTTATTACTTGAACTTTTTTGTATTTTTCAATATTGAGGTTGTTTTTGAATTTGATGGCGTTTTTCAATGTTGAGGTTGTTGTTGAATTTGTTGGTGATATTCAATATTGATGTTGTTGAATTTTTTGGTGATTTTCAATGTTGAGGTTGTTGTTGACTTTGTTGCTGAATTTGTTGGTGTTATCAATGTCATTTTTTGAACTTTTTTGTATTTGTCAATGTTGAGGTTGTTGTTGAAATTGTTGGTGTTATCATTGTTATTTCTTGAACTTTTTTGAATTTTTCAATATTGAGGTTGTTTTTGAATTTGATGGCGTTTTTCAATATTGAGGTTGTTGTTGAATTATTTGGCGTCTTTCAATGTTGAGGTTTCTGTTGAATTTGCTGGTGTTATCAATGTTTTTTTTAAACTTTTTATCTTCATTTAAATCTTGTGGTAGTTGTTGAATTAGTTTGTGTTTTTCAAGTTGGAGGTTGTTGTTGAATTTGTTTGTGTTATTGTTATTTTTCGAATTTTTTGTACTTTTCAATATTGAGGTTGATGTTGAATTTGTTGGTGTTATCAATGATTTTTTTGAACTTATGCTCTTCTTTTAAAAGTTGAGGGTGTTGTTGAATTTGTTGGTGTTTTTCAATGTTGAGGTTGTTGTTGAATTTGTTGGTGTCTTTCAATATTGAGGTTGTTGTTGAATTTGTTTGTCTTTTTCAATGTTGAGGTTGTTGTTGAATTTGCTGGTGTTGTCAATGTTTTTTTTTGAACTTTTTATCTTCCTTTAAATGTTCAGGTTGTTGTTGAATTAGTTTGTGTTTTTCAAGTTTGAGGTTGTTCTTGAATTTGTTGGTGTTTTTCAAAGTTGTGGTCCTTGTTGAATTTGTTGGTGATTTTTAATGTTGAGATTGTTGTTAAATTTGTTGGTTATTTTCAATATTGAGGTTGTTGTTGAATTTGTTGGTGTTATCAATGTTTATTTTGTTGAACTTTTTTGTATTTTTCAATGTTGAGGTTGTTGTTGAATTTGTTGACGTTTTGCAACGTTGAGAATCTTTTTGAATATGTTGCTGATTTTCAATGTTGAGGTTGTTGTTGAATTTGTTGGTGTTATCATTGTTATTACTTGAACTTTTTTGTATTTTTCAATATTGAGGTTGATTTTGAATTTGATGGCGTTTTTCAATGATGAGGTTGTTGTTGAATTTGTTGGTGATATTCAATATTGATGTTGTTGAATTTGTTGGTGATTTTCAATGCTGAGGTTGTTGTTGAATTTGTTGGTGTCTTTCAATGTTGAGGTTGTTGTTGAATTTGTTGGTGTTATCAATGTTTTCATTGAACTTTTTCTCTTCTATTAAAAGTTGAGGTTGTTGTTGAATTTGTTGGTGCTTTTCAATGTTGAGCTTGTTGTTGAATTTTTTTTGAATTTTGAGGTTGTTGTTGTAATTGTTAGTGTTTTTCAATGTTGTGGTTGATGTTGAATTTGCTGGTGATTTTTTGTTGGTGATTTTCAATATTGAGGTTGTTGTTGAAATTTTTGGCGTTTTTCAATGTTGAGATTGTTGTTGAATTTGTTACTGATTTTCAATGTTGAGGTCGTTGTTGAATTGGTTGGTTTTTTCATTGTTGAGGTTGTTGTTGAATTTGTCGCTGTTTTTCAATGTTGATGTTGTTGTTGAAATTGTTGGTGTTATCAATGTTTTTGTTGAACTTGTTTGTACTTTTTAATGTTGCAGTTGTTGGTGAATTTCTTGGTGTTTTACAATGTTGAGTTTGTTGTTGAATTTTTTGGCTTTTTTTCCATGTTGTTGATGTTGTTGAAATTATTGGTGTTTTTCAATGTTGAGGTTGTTGTTGAATTTGTTGTTGATTTTCATTGTTGTGTTTGATGTAGAATTCGTTGTTGTTATCAATGCTGTTTTTTGAACTTTTTGTATTTATCAATGTTGAGGTTGTTGTTGAATTTGTTGATGCTATCAATGTTATTTTTTGAATTTTTGTATTAATTAATGTTGAGGTTGTTGTTTAATTTGTTGTTGTTATCCATGTTTTTTTTGAACTTTTCTCTTCTTTTAAAAGTTGGGGTTGTTGTTGAATTTGTTAATATTTTTCAATGTTGCGGTTGTTGAATTTTTGTATTTTTCATTGTTGAGGTTGCTGTTGAATTTGTTGGTCTTTTTCAATGTTGCGGTTTTTGTTGAATTTGTTGGTGACTTTCAATATTGTGGTTCATGTTGAATTTTTCGTGTTTTTCAATGTTGAGGTTGTTGTTGAATTTGTTGGTGATTTTCAATATTGAAGTTGTTTAATTTGTTGGTCATTTTAACTGTTGAGGTTGTTGTTGAATATGTTGGTGTCTTTCAATATTGAGGTTGCTGTTGAATATGTAGGTGTTTTTCAATGTTGATGTTGTTGAATTTGTTGGTATTTTTCATTGTTGAGGTTGTTGTTGAATTTGTTGCTGTTTTTCAATGTTGAGGTTGTTGTTGAATTTGTTGGTATCATCAATGTTATTTTTTGAACTTTTTTGTATTTTTCAAAGTTGAGGTTGTAGTTGAATTTGTTTGTGTTTTTGATTGTTGAGGTTGTTGTTCAATTTGTTGGTGTTATCAATGTTATTTTTTGAACTTTTATTTATTTTTGAAAGTAGAGCTTATTGTTGAATTTGTTGCTGATTTTCAATGTTGAGGTCGTTGTTGAATTTATGGTGTTTTTCATTGTTGAGGTTGTTGTTGAATTTGTCGCTGTTTTTCAATGTTGAGGTTGTTGTTGAACTTGTTGGTGTTATCAATGTTTTTTGTTGAACTTGTTTGTACTTTTTAATGTTGCGGTTGTTGGTGAATTTGTTGGTGTTTTACAATGTTGAGTTTGTTGTTGAATTTGTTGTTTTTTTTACCATGTTGTGGTTGTTGTTGAATTTATTGGTGTTTTTCAATATTGAGGTTGTTGTTGAATTTGTTGTTGATTTTCAATGTTGGCTTTGATGTTGAATTCGTTATTGTTATCAATGCTATTTTTGAACTTTTTGTATTTTTCAATGTTGAGGGTGTTGTTGAATTTGTTCGTGATATTGAATATTGATGTTGTTGAATTTGTTGGTGATTTTCAATGTTGAGGTTGTTGTTGAATTTGTTGGTGTCTTTCAATATTGAGGATGTTAATTAATTTGTTGGCGTCTTTCAATGTTCAGGTTGTTGTTGAATTTCATGGTGTTATCAATGTTTTTATTGAACGTTTTCTCTTCTATTAAAAGTTGAGGTTGTTGTTGAATTTGTTGGTGGTTTTCAATGTTGAGCTTGTTGTTGAATTTGTAGGATTTTTTCAATTTTGAGGTTGTTGTTGAATTTGTTAGTGTATTTCAATGTTGTGGTTGATGTTGAATTTGTTGGTGATTTTTTGTTGATGATTTTCAATATTGAGGTTGTTGTTGAGTTTTTTTGGCGTTTTTCAATGTTGAGGTTGTTGTTGAATTTGTTAATGATTTTCAATGTCGAGGTCGTTGTTGAATTTATTGGTGTTTTACATTTTTGAGGTTGTTGTTGAATTTGTCGCTCTTTTTCAATGTTGAAGTTGTTGTTGAACTTTTTGGTGTTATCAATGTTTTTTTTGAACTTGTTTGTACTTTTTAATGTTGCGGTTGTAGGTGAATTTGTTGATGTTTTATAATGTTGAGTTTGTTGTTGAATTTGTTGTTTTTTTTCCATGTTGTGGTTGTTGTTGAATTTATTGGTGTTTTTCAATGTTGATGTTGTTGTTGAATTTGTTGTTGATTTTCAATGTTGAGTTTGATGTTGAATTCGTTGTTGTTATCAATGCTATGTTTTGAACTTTTTGTATTTTTCAATGTTGATGTTGTTGTTGAATTTGTTGATGATATCAATGTTATTTTTTAAACTTTTATGTATTATTTAATGTTGAGGTTGTTGTTTAATTTGTTGTTGTTATCCATGTTTTTTTCGAACTTTTCTCTTCCTTTAAAAGTTGAGGTTGTTGTTGAATTTGTTAGTATTTTTCAATGTTGCGGTTGTTGAATTTTTTGTGTTTTTCATTGTTGAGGTTGTTGTTGAATTTGTTGCTGTTTTTCATTGTTGAGGTTGCTGTTGAATTTGTTGGTGTTTTTCAATGTTGCGGTTTTTGTTGAATTTGTTGTTGACTTTCAATATTGTGGTTCATGTTGAATTTTTGGTGTTTTTCAATGTTGAGGTTGTTGTTGAATTTGCTGGTGATTTTCAATATTGAAGTTGTTGAATTTGTTGGTCATTTTAAATGTTGAGGTTGTTGTTGAATATGTTGGTGTCTTTCAATATTGAGGTTGCTGTTGAATACGTTGGTGTTTTTCAATGTTGAGGATGTTGAATTTGTTGGTATTTTTCATTGTTGAGGTTGTTGTTGAATTTGTTTTTTGTTTTTAAATGTTGAGGTTGTTGTTGAATTTGTTGGTATCATCAATGTTGTTATTTGAACTTTTTTGTATTTTTCAATATTGAGGTTGTTGTTGAAGTTGTTGGTGATTTTCAATATTGATGTGGTTCAATTTGTTGGTGATTTTCAATGTTGAGGTTGTTGTTGAATTTGTTGGTGATTTTCAATATTGATGTTGTTGAATTTGTTGGTGATTTTCAATGTTGAGGTTGTTGTTGAATTTGTTGGTGTTATCAATGTCATTTTTTGAACTTTTTTGTATTTATCAATGTTGAGGTTGTTGTTGAATTTGTTGTTGTTATCAATGTTATTTTTGAACTTTTTTGTATTTTTCAATATTGAGTTAGTTTTTGAATTTGTTGGCGTTTTTCAATGTTGAGGTTGTTGTTGAATTTGTTGGTCATATTCAATATTGATGTTGTTGAATTTGTTGGTGATTTTCAATGTTGAGGTTGTTGTTGAATTTGTTGGTGTCTTTCAATATTGAGGTTGTTAACAAATTTGTTGGCGTCTTTCAATGTTGAGGTTGTTCCTGAATTTCTTGGTGTTATCAATGTTTGTATTGAACTTTTTCTCTTCTTTTAAAAGTTGAGGTTGTTGTTGAATTTGTTGGTGATTTTCAATGTTGAGCTTGTTTTTGAATTTGTAGGTTTTTTTTCATTTTTGAAGTGGTTGTTGAATTTGTTGGGGTTTTCAATATTGAGGTTGTTGTTGAATTTGTTGGCGTTTTTCAATGTTGAGGTTGTTGTTGAATTTGTTGGCGTTTTGCAATGTTGAGGTTGTTGTTGAATTTGTTGGTGTTATCAATGTTATTTTGTGAACATTTTTGTATTTTTCAATATTAAGGTTGTTGTTGAATTTGTTGGTATTTTTCAATGTTGAGGTTGTTGTTGAATTTGTTTGTGTTTTTGATTGTTGAGGTTGTTGTTGAATTTGTTGGTGTTATCAATGTTATTTTTTGAACTTTTATTTATTTTTGAAAGTTGAGCTTATTGTTCAATTTGTTGGTTTTTTTCAATGTTGAGGTTGATGTTTGAATTTGTTGCTGATTTTCAATGTTGAGGTTGTTGTTGAATTTGCTGGTGTTTTTCGATGTTGAGGCTGTTGTTGAATTTGTTGGTGACTTTCAATATTGAGGTTGTTGTTGAATTTCTGGGCGTTTTCAATTTTGAGGTTGTTGTTGAATTTGTTGGTGGCTTTCAATACTGAGGTTGTTAATGAATTTGTTGGTGTCTTTCAATGTTGAGGTTGTTGTTGAATTTCTTGGTGTTATCAATGTTTTTATTGAACTTTTTCTCTTCTTTTAAAAGTTGAGGTTGTTGTTGAATTTGTTGGCGATTTTCAGTGTTGAGCATATTGTTGAATTTGTAGGTTTTTTTTCATTTTTGAGTTTGTTGTGGAATTTGTTGGTGTTTTTCAATGTCGTGGTTGATGTGGAATTTGTTGGTCATTTTTTGTTGGTGATTTTCAATATTGAGGTTGTCTTTGAATTTGTTGGCGTTTTTCAATGTTGAGGTTGTTGTTGAATTTGTTGGTGTTATCAATGTTATTTTTTGAACTTTTAGTATTTTTCAATGTTGAGGTTGTTGTTGAATTTGTTGGTATTTTTTAATGTTGAGGTTGTTGTTGAATTTGTTTGTGTTCTTGATTGTTGAGGTTGTTGTTGATTTTGTTGGTGTTATCAATGTTATTTTTTGAACTTTTATTTATTTTTGAAAGTGGAGCTTATTGTTGAATTTGTTGATTTTTTTCAATGTTTAGGTTATTGTTTGAATTTGTTGCTGATTTTCAATGTTGAGGTTGTTGTTGAATTTCTTGGTGTCTTTCAATATTGAGGTTGTTGTTGAATTTGTTGGTGTTTTTCAATGTTGAGGTTGTTGTTGAATTTGTTGGTGACTTTCAATATTGAGGTTGTTGTTGAATTTGTTGGCGTTTTTCAATGTTGAGGTTGTTGTTGAATTTGTTGTTGTTATCAAAGTATTTTTTGAACTTTTTCTCTTTTAAAAGATGAGGTTGTTGTTGAATTTGTTGGTGTTTTTCAATGTTGAGGTTGTTGTTGAATTTGTTGGCGTTTTTCAATATTGAGGTTGTTGTTGAATTTGTTGTTGATTTTCAATATTGATGTTGTTGAATTTGTTGGTGATTTTCAATGTTGATGTTGTTGTTGAATTTGTAGGTGCCTATAAAATATTGAGGTTGCGATTGAATTTGTTGGTGTTTTTCAATATTGAGGTTGTTGTTGAATTTGTTGGTATTATCAATGTTATCTTTTGAACTTTTTTATATTTTTCAATGTTGAGGTTGTTGTTGAATTTGTTGGTATTATTCAATGCTGAGGTTGTTGAATTTGTTGGTGTTTTTCAATGTTGAGGTTGTTGTTGAATTTGTTGTTGTTATCAATGTTATTACTTGAACTTTTTTGTATTTTTCAATAATGAGTTTGTTTTTGAATTTGCTGGCGTTTTTCAATGTTGAGGTTGTTTTTGATTTTGTTGGTGATATTCAATATAGATGTTGTTGAATTTGTTGGTCATTTTAAATGTTGAGGTTGTTGAATTTGTTGGAGTCTTTCAATATGAGGTTGTTGTTGAATTTGTTGGTGTTTTTCAATGTTGAGGTTGTTGTTGAATTTGTTGGTATTATCAATGTTATCTTTTGAACTTCTTTGTATTTTTCAACTTTGAGGTTGTTGTTGAATTTGTTGGTGATTTTCAATGTGGAGGTTGTTGTTGAATTTGTTGGTGTTATCAATGTCATTTTTTGAACTTTTTTGTATTTTTCAATGTTGAGGTTTGTGTTGAATTTGTTGGTGTTATCAATGTTATTACTTGAACTTTTTTTATTTTTCAATATTGAGTTTGTTTTTGAATTTGTTGGCGTTTTTTAATGTTGAGGTTGTTGTTCAAATTGTTGGTGATATTCAATATTGATGTTGTTGAATTTGTTGGTCATTTTAAATGTTGAGGTTGTTGTTGAATATGTTGGTGTCTTTCAGTATTGGGGTTGCTGTTGAATATGTTGGTGTTTTTCAATGTTGAGGTTGTTGTTGAATTTGTTGGTATTATCAATGTTATCTTTTGAACTTTTTTGTATTTTTCAATGTTGAGGTTGTTGTTGAATTTGTTGGTATTATTCAATGCTGAGGTTGTTGAATTTGTTGGTGTTTTTCAATGTTGAGGTTGTTGTTGAATTTGTTGGTGATTTTCAATGTTGAGGTTGTTGTTGAATTTTTTGGTGCTATCAATGTCATTTTTTGAACTTTTTTGTATTTTTCAATGTTGAGGTTGTTGTTGAATTTGTTGTTGTTATCAATGTTATTACTTGAACTTTTTTGTATTTTTCAATAATGAGTTTGTTTATGAATTTGTTGGCGTTTTTCAATGTTGAGGTTGTTGTTGATTTTGTTGGTGATATTCAATATTGATGTTGTTGAAATTGTTGGTCATTTTAAATGTTGAGGTTGTTGTTGAATTTGTTGGTGTCTTTCAATATGAGGTTGTTGTTGAATTTGTTGGTGTTTTTCAATGTTGAGGTTGTTGTTGAATTTGTTGGTGTCTTTCAATATTGAGCTTGTTGATGAATTTGTTGGCGTTTTTCAATGTTGAGGTTGTTTTTGAATTTGTTAGTGCTTTTCAATGAGGAGGTTTATGTTGAATTTGTTGGTGATTTTCAATATCGAGGTTGTTGTTGAATTTGTTGGCGTATTTCAATGTTGAGGTTCTTTTTGAATTTGTAGCTGATTTTAAATTTTAGGTCGCTGCTGAACACGTTGGTGTCTTTCAATATTGGGGTTGTTGTTGAATTTGTTGGTGTTTTTAAATATTGAGGTTGTTGTTGAATTTGTTGGTATTATCAATGTTATCTTTTGAACATTTTTGTATTTTTCAATGTTGAGGTTGTTGTAGAATTTGTAGGAATTTTTCAAAGCTGAGGTTGTTGAATTTGTTGGTGTTTTTCAATGTTGATGTTGTTATTGAATTTGTTGGTGTTATCAATGTCATTTTTTGAACTTTTTTGTATTTTTCAATGTTGAGGTTGTTGTTGAATTTGTTGTTGTTATCAATGTTATTACTTGAACTTTTTTGTATTTTTCAATATTGAGTTTGTTTTTGAGTTTGTTGGCGTTTTTCAATGTTGAGGTTGTTGTTGAATTTGTTGGTGATAATCAATATTGATGTTGTTGAATTTGTTGGTGATTTTCAATGTTGAGGTTGTTGTTGAATTTGTTGGTGGCTTTCAATATTGAGGTTGTTAATGAATTTGTTGGCGTCTTTCAATGTTGAGGTTGTTGTTGAATTTCTTGGTGTTTTCAATGTTTTTATTGAACTTTTTCTCTTCTTTTAAAAGTTGAGGTTGTTGTTCAATTTGTTGGTGATTTTCAATGTTGAGCATATTGTTGAATTTGTAGGTTTTTTTTTCATTTTTGAGTTTGTTGTGGAATTTGTTGGTGTTTTTTTGTTGGTGATTTTCAATATTGAGGTTGTTGTTGAATGTGTTGGCGTTTTTCAATGTTGAGGTTGTTGTTGAATTTGTTGGTGTTATCAATGTTATTTTTTGAACTTTTTGTATTTTTCAATGTTGAGGTTCTTGTTGAATTTGTTAGTATTTTTTAATGTTGAGGTTGTTGTTGAATTTGTTTGTATTTTTGATTGTTGAGGTTGTTGTTGATTTTGTTGGTGTTATCAATGTTATTTTTTGAACTTTTATTTATTTTTGAAAGTGGAGCTAAATGTTGAATTTGTTGGTTTTTTTCAATATTTAGGTTATTGTTTGAATTTGTTGCTGATTTTCAATGTTGAGGTTGTTGTTGAATTTGTTGGAGTCTTTCAATATTGAGGTTGTTGTTGAATTTGTTGGTGTTTTTCAATGTTGAGGTTGTTGTTGAATTTGTTGGTGACTTTCAATATTGAGGTTGTTGTTGAATTTGTTGGCGTTTTTCAATGTTGAGGTTGTTGTTGAATTTGTTGTTGTTATCAATGTATTTTTTGAACTTTTTCTCTTTTAAAAGTTGAGGTTGTTGTTGAATTTGTTGGTGTTTTTCAATGTTGAGGTTGTTGTTGAATTTGTTGGCGTTTTTCAATATTGAGGTTGTTGTTGAATTTGTTGGTGATTTTTAATATTGATGTTGTTGAATTTGTTGGTGATTTTCAATGTTGAGGTTGTTGTTGAATTTGTTGGTGCCTATAAAATATTGAGGTTGCTATTGAATTTGTTGGTGTTTTTCAATATTGAGGTTGTTGTTGAATTTGTTGGTATTATCAATGTTATCTTTTGAACTTTTTTGTATTTTTCAATGTTGAGGTTGTTGTTGAATTTGTTGGTATTATTCAATGCTGAGGTTGTTGAATTTGTTGGTGATTTTCAATGTTGAGGTTGTTGTTGAATTTCCTGGTGTTATCAATGTCATTTTTTGAACTTTTTTGCATTTCTCAATGTTGAGGTTGTTGTTGAATTTGTTGTTGTTATCAATGTTATTAATTGAACTTTTTTGTATTTTTCAATGTTGAGGTTGTTGTTGAATTTGTTGTTGTTATCAATGTTATTAATTGAACTTTTTTGTATTTTTCAATATTGAGTTTGTTTTTGAATTTGTTGGCGTTTTTCAATGTTGAGGTTGTTGTTGATTTTGTTGGTGATATTCAATATTGATGTTGTTGAATTTGTTGGTCATTTTAAATGTTGAGGTTGTTGTTGAATATGTTGGTGTCTTTCAATATCGAGGTTGTTGTTGAATATGTCGGTGTTTTTCAATATTGAGGTTGTTGTTGTATTTGTTGGTATTATCAATGTTATCTTTTGAACTTTTTTGTATTTTTCAATGTTGAGGTTGTTGTTGAATTTGTTGGTATTTTTCAATGCTGAGGTTATTGAATTTGTTGGTGTTTTTCAATTTTGAGGTTGTTGTTGAATTTGTTGGTGATTTTCAATGTTGAGGTTGTTGTTGAATTTGTTGGTGTTATCAATGTCTTTTTTTGAACTTTTTTGTATTTTTCAATGTTGAGGTTGTTGTTGAATTTGTTGGTGTTATCAATGTTATTACTTGAACTTTTTTGTATTTTTCAATCTTGAGTTTTTTTTTGAATTTGTTGGCGTTTTTCAATGTTGAGGTTGTTGTTGAAATTGTTGGTGATATTCAATATTGATGTTGTTGAATTTGTTGATCATTTTAAATGTCGAGGTTGTTGTTGAATATGCTGGTGTCTTTCAATATTGAGGATGCTGTTGAATATGTTGGTGTTTTTCAATGTTGAGGTTGTTGAATTTGTTACTGTTTTTCAGTGTTGAGGTTGTTGTTGAATTTGTTGGTGTCATCAATGTTGTTATTTGAACTTTTTTGTATTTTTCAATATTGAGGTTGTTGTTGAATTTGTTGGTGATTTTCAGTATTGATGTTGTTCAATTTGTTGGTGATTTTCAATGTTCAGGTTGTTGTTGAATTTGTTGGTGTCTTTCAATATTGAGGTTGCTATTGAATTTTTTGTCGTCATTCAATGTTGAGGTTGTTGTTGAATTTCTTGGTGTTTTCAATGTTTTTATTGAACTTTTTCCCTTCTTTTAAAAGTTGAGGTTTTTGTTGAATTTGCTAGTGTTTTTCAATGTTGATCTTGTTGTTGAAATTTTAAATTTTTTTCAATGTTGAGGTTGCTTTTGAATTAGTTAGTCTTTTTCAATGTGGAGATTGATGTTGAATTTGTTGGCGTTTTTCAATGTTGAAGTTGTTGTTGAATTTATTGCTGATTTTCAATGTTTGAAGTCGTTGTTGAACTTTTTGCTGTCTTTCAATCTAGAGGTTGTTGTTGAATTTGTTGTTGTTATCAATGTATTTTTTGAACTTTGTCTCTTTTAAAAGTTGAGGTTATGGTTGAATTTGTGGGTGTTTTTCAATGTTGAGGTTGTTGTTGAATTTGTTGGTGATTTTGAATGTTGAGGTTGTTGCTGAATTTGTTGGTGTCTTTCAATATTGAGGTTGCTTTTGAATTTGTTGGCGTCTTTCAATGTTGAGGTTGTTGTTGAATTTGTTGTTGATTTTCAATGTTGAGTTTGATGTTGAATTCGCTGTTGTTATCAATGCTATTTTTTCAACTTTTTGTATTTTTCAATGTTGAGGTTGTTGTTGAATTTGTTGATGTTATCAATGTCATTTTTTGAACTTTTTTGTATTTTTCAATGTTGAGGTTTGTGTTGAATTTGCTGGTGTTATCAATGTTATTACTTGAAATTTTTATTTTTCAATATTGAGTTTGTTTTTGAATTTGTTGGCGTTTTTTAATGTTGAGGTTGTTGTTGAAATTGTTGGTGATATTCAATATTGATGTTGTTGAATTTGTTGGTCATTTTAAATGTTGAGGTTGTTGTTGAATATGTTGGTGTCTTTCAATATTGGGGTTGCTGTTGAATATGTTGGTGTTTTTCAATGTTGAGGTTGTTGAATTTGTTGGTATTTTTCATTGTTGAGGTTGTTGTTGAATTTCTCGCTGTTTTTCAATGTTGAGGTTTTTGTTGAATTTGTTGGTGTCATCAATGTTGTTATTTCAACTTTTTTGTATTTTTCAATATTGAGGTTGTTGTTGAATTTGTTGGTGATTTTCAATATTGATGTTGTTCAATTTGATGGTGATTTTCAATGCTGAGTTTGTTGTTGAATTTGTTGGTGATTTTCAATATTGATGTTGTTGAATTTGTTGGTGATTTTCAATGTTGAGATTGTTGTTGAATTTGTTGGTGTCTTTCAATATTGAGGTTGCCATTGAATTTGTTGGCGTCATTCAATGTTGAGGTTGTTGTTGAATTTCTTGGTGTTATCAATGTTTTTATTGAACTTTTTCTCTTCTTTTAAAACTTGAGGTTGTTGTTGAATTTGTTGGTGTTTTTCAATATTGAGGTTGTTGTTGAATTTGTTGGTATTATCAATGTTATCTTTTGAACTTATTTGTATTTTTCAATGTTGAGGTTGTTGTTGAATTTGTAGGTATTTTTCAATGCTGAGGTTGTTGAATTTGTTGGTGTTTTTCAACTTTGAGGTTGTTGTTGAAATTGTAAGTTTTTTTCAATGTTGAGGTTGCTTTTGAAGTTGTTAGTGTTTTTCAATGTGGAGGTTGATTGTTGAATTTGTTGGTGATTTTCAATAACGAGGTTGTTGTTGAATTTGCTGGCGTTTTTCAATGTTGAAGTTGTTGTTGAATTTGTTGCTGATTTTCAATGTTGAAGTCGTTGTTGAACATGTTGGTGTCATTCAATGTTGAGGTTGTTGTTGAATTTGATGGTGTTTTTCAATATTGAGGTTGTTGTTGAATTTGTTGGTATTATCAATGTTATCTTTTGAACTTATTTGTATTTTTCAATGTTGAGGTTGTTGTTGTATTTGTTGGTATTTTTCAATGCTGAGGTTGTTGAATTTGTTGGTGTTATTCAACTTTGAGGTTGTTGTTGAAATTGAAAGTTTTTTTCAATGTTGAGGTTGCTTTTGAAGTTGTTAGTGTTTTTCAATGTGGATGTTGATTGTTGAATTTGTTGGTGATTTTCAATAACCAGGTTGTTGTTGAATTTGTTGGCGTTTTTCAATGTTGAGGTTGTTGTTGAATTTGTTGCTGATTTTCAATGTTGAAGTGGTTGTTGAACATGTTGGTGTCTTTCAATATTGGGGTTGTTGTCATTGTTATCAATGTTTTTATTGAACTTTTTCTCTTCTTTTAAAAGTTGAGGTTGTTGTTGAATTTGTTGGTGTTTTTCAATGTTGAGCTTGTTGTTGAAATTGTAAATTTCTTTCAATGTTGAGGTTGTTTTTGAATTTGTTAGTGCTTTTCAATGAGGAGGTTGATGTTGAATTTGTTGGTGATTTTCAATATCGAGGTTGTTGTTGAATTTGTTGGCGTTTTTCAATGTTGAGGTTGTTGTTGAATTTGTTGGTGTTATCAATGTTATTTTTTGAACTTTTAGTATTTTTCAACGTTGAGGTTGTTGTTGAATTTGTTGGTATTTTTTAATTTTGAGGTTGTTGATGAATTTGTTTGTGTTTTTGATTGTTGAGGTTGTTGTTGATTTTGTTGGTGTTATCAATGTTATTTTTTGAACTTTTATTTATTTTTGAAAGTGGAGCTTATTGTTGAATTTGTTGGTTTTTTTCAATGTTTAGGTTATTGTTTGAATTTGTTGCTGATTTTCAATGTTGAGGTTGTTGTTGAATTTCTTGGTGTCTTTCAATATTGAGGTTGTTGTTGAATTTGTTGGTGTTTTTCAATGTTGAGGTTGTTGTTGAATTTGTTGGTGACTTTCAATATTGAGGTTGTTGTTGAATTTGTTGGCGTTTTTCAATGTTGAGTTTGTTGTTGAATTTGTTGTTGTTATCAAAGTATTTTTTGAACTTTTTCCCTTTTAAAAGTTGAGGTTGTTGTTGAATTTGTTGGTGTTTTTCAATGTTGAGGTTGTTGTTGAATTTGTTGGCGTTTTTCAATATTGAAGTTGTTGTTGAATTTGTTGGTGATTTTCAATATTGATGTTGTTGAATTTGTTGGTGATTTTCAATGTTGAGGTTTTTGTTGAATTTGTTGGTGCCTATAAAACATTGAGGTTGCGATTGAATTTTTTGGTGTTTTTCAATATTGAGGTTGTTGTTGAATTTGTTGGTATTATCAATGTTATCTTTTGAACTTTTTTATATTTTTCAATGTTGAGGTTGTTGTTGAATTTGTTGGTATTATTCAATGCTGAGGTTGTTGAATTTGTTGGTGTTTTTCAATGTTGAGGTTGTTGTTGAATTTGTTGGTGATTTTCAATGTTGAGGTTGTTGTTGAATTTTTTGGTTTTATCAATGTCATTTTTTGAACTTTTTTGTATTTTTCAATGTTGAGGTTGTTGTTGAATTTGTTGTTGTTATCAATGTTATTACTTGAACTTTTGTGTATTTTTCAATAATGAGTTTGTTTTTAATTTTCTTGGCGTTTTTCAATGTTGAGGTTGTTGTTGATTTTGTTGGTGATATTCAATATTGATGTTGTTGAATTTGTTTCTCATTTTAAATGTTGAGGTTGTTGTTGAATTTGTTGGTGTCTTTCAATATGAGGTTGTTGTTGAATTTGTTGGTGTCTTTCAATATTGAGCTTGTTGATGAATTTGTTGGCGTTTTTCAATGTTGAGGTTGTTTTTGAATTTGTTAGTGCTTTTCAATGAGGAGGTTGATGTTGAATTTGTTGGTGATTTTCAATATCGAGGTTGTTGTTGAATTTGTTGGCGTATTTCAATGTTGAGGTTCTTTTTGAATTTGTAGCTGATTTTAAATTTTAGGTCGCTGCTGAACACGTTGGTGTCTTTCAATATTGGGGTTGTTGTTGAATTTGTTGGTGTTTTTAAATATTGAGGTTGTTGTTGAATTTGTTGGTATTATCAATGTTATCTTTTGAACATTTTTGTATTTTTCAATGTTGAGGTTGTTGTATAATTTGTAGGAATTTTTCAAAGCTGAGGTTGTTGAATTTGTTGGTGTTTTTCAATGTTGATGTTGTTATTGAAATTGTTGGTGTTATCAATGTCATTTTTTGAACTTTTTTGTATTTTTCAATGTTGAGGTTGTTGTTGAATTTGTTGTTGTTATCAATGTTATTACTTGAACATTTTTGTATTTTTCAATATTGAGTTTGTTTTTGAGTTTGTTGGCGTTTTTCAATGTTGAGGTTGTTGTTGAATTTGTTGGTGATAATCAATATTGATGTTGTTGAATTTGTTGGTGATTTTCAATGTTGAGGTTGTTGTTGAATTTGTTGGTGGCTTTCAATATTGAGGTTGTTAATGAATTTGTTGGCGTCTTTCAATGTTGAGGTTGTTGTTGAATTTCTTGGTGTTTTCAATGTTTTTATTGAACTTTTTCTCTTCTTTTAAAAGTTGAGGTTGTTGTTCAATTTGTTGGTGATTTTCAATGTTGAGCATATTGTTGAATTTGTAGGTTTTTTTTTCATTTTTGAGTTTGTTGTGGAATTTGTTGGTGTTTTTTTGTTGGTGATTTTCAATATTGAGGTTGTTGTTGAATGTGTTGGCGTTTTTCAATGTTGAGGTTGTTGTTGAATTTGTTGGTGTTATCAATGTTATTTTTTGAACTTTTTGTATTTTTCAATGTTGAGGTTCTTGTTGAATTTGTTAGTATTTTTTAATGTTGAGGTTGTTGTTGAATTTGTTTGTATTTTTGATTGTTGAGGTTGTTGTTGATTTTGTTGGTGTTATCAATGTTATTTTTTGAACATTTATTTATTTTTGAAAGTGGAGCTAAATGTTGAATTTGTTGGTTTTTTTCAATATTTAGGTTATTGTTTGAATTTGTTGCTGATTTTCAATGTTGAGGTTGTTGTTGAATTTGTTGGAGTCTTTCAATATTGAGGTTGTTGTTGAATTTGTTGGTGTTTTTCAATGTTGAGGTTGTTGTTGAATTTGTTGGTGACTTTCAATATTGAGGTTGTTGTTGAATTTGTTGGCGTTTTTCAATGTTGAGGTTGTTGTTGAATTTGTTGTTGTTATCAATGTATTTTTTGAACTTTTTCTCTTTTAAAAGTTGAGGTTGTTGTTGAATTTGTTGGTGTTTTTCAATGTTGAGGTTGTTGTTGAATTTGTTGGCGTTTTTCAATATTGAGGTTGTTGTTGAATTTGTTGGTGATTTTTAATATTGATGTTGTTGAATTTGTTGGTGATTTTCAATGTTGAGGTTGTTGTTGAATTTGTTGGTGCCTATAAAATATTGAGGTTGCTATTGAATTTGTTGGTGTTTTTCAATATTGAGGTTGTTGTTGAATTTGTTGGTATTATCAATGTTATCTTTTGAACTTTTTTGTATTTTTCAATGTTGAGGTTGTTGTTGAATTTGTTGGTATTATTCAATGCTGAGGTTGTTGAATTTGTTGGTGTTTTTCAATGTTGAGGTTGTTGTTGAATTTGTTGGTGATTTTCAATGTTGAGGTTGTTGTTGAATTTCCTGGTGTTATCAATGTCATTTTTTGAACTTTTTTGCATTTCTCAATGTTGAGGTTGTTGTTGAATTTGTTGTTGTTATCAATGTTATTAATTGAACTTTTTTGTATTTTTCAATGTTGAGGTTGTTGTTGAATTTGTTGTTGTTATCAATGTTATTAATTGAACTTTTTTGTATTTTTCAATATTGAGTTTGTTTTTGAATTTGTTGGCGTTTTTCAATGTTGAGGTTGTTGTTGATTTTGTTGGTGATATTCAATATTGATGTTGTTGAATTTGTTGGTCATTTTAAATGTTGAGGTTGTTGTTGAATATGTTGGTGTCTTTCAATATCGAGGTTGTTGTTGAATATGTCGGTGTTTTTCAATATTGAGGTTGTTGTTGTATTTGTTGGTATTATCAATGTTATCTTTTGAACTTTTTTGTATTTTTCAATGTTGAGGTTGTTGTTGAATTTGTTGGTATTTTTCAATGCTGAGGTTATTGAATTTGTTGGTGTTTTTCAATTTTGAGGTTGTTGTTGAATTTGTTGGTGATTTTCAATGTTGAGGTTGTTGTTGAATTTGTTGGTGTTATCAATGTCTTTTTTTGAACTTTTTTGTATTTTTCAATGTTGAGGTTGTTGTTGAATTTGTTGGTGTTATCAATGTTATTACTTGAACTTTTTTGTATTTTTCAATCTTGAGTTTTTTTTTGAATTTGTTGGCGTTTTTCAATGTTGAGGTTGTTGTTGAAATTGTTGGTGATATTCAATATTGATGTTGTTGAATTTGTTGATCATTTTAAATGTCGAGGATGTTGTTGAATATGTTGGTGTCTTTCAATATTGAGGATGCTGTTGAATATGTTGGTGATTTTCAATGTTGAGGTTGTTGTTGAATTTGTTGGTGTTATCAATGTCATTTTTTGAACTTTTTTGTATTTTTCAATGTTGAGGTTGTTGTTGAATTTGTTGGTGTCATCAATGTTGTTATTTGAACTTTTTTGTATTTTTCAATATTGAGGTTGTTGTTGAATTTGTTGGTGATTTTCAGTATTGATGTTGTTCAATTTGTTGGTGATTTTCAATGTTCAGGTTGTTGTTGAATTTGTTGGTGTCTTTCAATATTGAGGTTGCTATTGAATTTTTTGTCGTCATTCAATGTTGAGGTTGTTGTTGAATTTCTTGGTGTTTTCAATGTTTTTATTGAACTTTTTCCCTTCTTTTAAAAGTTGAGGTTTTTGTTGAATTTGCTAGTGTTTTTCAATGTTGATCTTGTTGTTGACATTTTTAATTTTTTTCAATGTTGAGGTTGCTTTTGAATTAGTTAGTGTTTTTCAATGTGGAGATTGATGTTGAATTTGTTGGTGATTTTCAATAACGAGGTTGTTGTTGAATTTGTTGGCGTTTTTCAATGTTGAGGTTGTTGTTGAATTTATTGCTGATTTTCAATGTTTGAAGTCGTTGTTGAACTTTTTGGTGTCTTTCAATGTAGAGGTTGTTGTTGAATTTGTTGTTGTTATCAATGTATTTTTTGAACTTTTTCTCTTTTAAAAGTTGAGGTTGTGGTTGAATTTGTGGGTGTTTTTCAATGTTGAGGTTGTTGTTGAATTTGTTGGTGATTTTCAATGTTGAGGTTGTTGCTGAATTTGTTGGTGTCTTTCAATATTGAGGTTGCTTTTGAATTTGTTGGCGTCTTTCAATGTTGAGGTTGTTGTTGAATTTGTTGTTGATTTTCAATGTTGAGTTTGATGTTGAATTCGCTGTTGTTATCAATGCTAATTTTTCAACTTTTTGTATTTTTCAATGTTGAGGTTGTTGTTGAATTTGTTGATGTTATCAATGTTATTTTTTGAACTTCTTTGTATTATTTAATGTTGAGGTTGTTGTTTAATTTTTTGTTGTTATCCATGTTTTTTTTGAACTTTTCTCTTCTTTTAAAAGTTGAGGTTGTTGTTGAATTTGTTAGTGTTTTTCAGTGTTGCGGTTGTTGAATTTTTTGTGTTTTTCATTGTTGAGGTTGTTGTTGAATTTGTTGCTGTTTTTCATTGTTGAGGTTGCTGTTGAATTTGTTGGTGTTTTTCAATGTAGCTGTTTTTGTTGAATTTGTTGTTGACTTTCAATATTGTGTTTGCTATTGAATTTGTTGGCGTCTTTAAATGTTGAGGTTGTTGTTGAATTTCTTGGTGTTATCAATGATTTTAATGAACTTTTTCTCTTCTTTTAAAAGTTGAGGTTGTTGTTGAATTTGTTGGTGTTTTTCAATGTTGAGCTTGTTGTTGAAATTGTAAGCTTTTTTCAATGTGTTTGTTGTTTTTGAATTTGTTAGTGTTTTTCAATGTGGAGGTTGATGTTGAATTTGTTGGTGATTTTCAATATCAAGGTTGCTGTTGAATTTTTTGGCGTTTTTCAATGTTGAGGTTCTTGTTGAATTTGTAGCTGATTTTCAATTTGAGGTCGTTGTTGAACATGTTGGTGTCTTTCAATATTGGGGTTGTTGTTGAATTTGTTGGTGTTTTTCAATATTGAGGTTGTTGTTGAATTTGTTGGTATTATCAATGTTATCTTTTGAACTTTTTTCTATTTTTCAATGTTGAGGTTGTTTTTGAATTTGTTGGTATTTTTCAATGCTGAGGTTGTTGAATTTGTTGGTGTTTTTCAATGCTGAGGTTGTTGTTGAATTTGTTGGTGATTTTCAATGTTGAGGTTCTTGTTGAATTTGTAGCTGATTTTCAATTTGAGGTCGTTGTTGAATTTGTTGGTGTCTTTCAATATTGGGGTTGTTGTTGAATTTGTTCGTGTTTTTCAATATTGAGGTTGTTGTTGAATTTGATGGTATTATCAATGTTATCTTTTGAACTTATTTGTATTTTTCAATGTTGAGGTTGTTGTTGAATTTGTTGGTATTTTTCAATGCTGAGGTTGTTGAATTTGTTGGTGTTTTTCAACTTTGAGGTTGTTGTTGAATTTGTTGGTGTTATCAATGTCATTTTTTGAACCTTTTTGTATTTTTCAATGTTGAGGTTTGTGTTGAATTTGTTGGTGTTATCAAAGTTATTACTTGAACTTTTTTTATTTTTCAATATTGAGTTTGTTTTTGAATTTGTTGGTGTTTTTCAATGTTGAGGTTGTTGAAGAATTTGTTGGTGTCATCAATGTTGTTATTTCAACTTTTTTGTATTTTTCAATATTGAGGTTGTTCTATTTGTTGGTGATTTTCCATGCTGAGTTTGTTGTTGTATTTGTTGGTGATTTTCAATATTGATGTTGTTGAATTGGTTGGTGATTTTCAATGTTGAGATTGTTGTTGAATTTGTTGGAGTCTTTCAATATTGAGGTTGCCATTGAATTTGTTGGCGTCATTCAATGTTGAGGTTGTTGTTGAATTTTTTGGTGTTATCAATGTTTTATTGAACTTTTTCTCTTCTTTTAAAAGTTTAGGTTGATGTTGAATTTGTTGGTGTTTTTCAAAATTGACGTTGTTGTTGAATTTGTTGGTATTATCAATGTTATCTTTTGAACTTATTTGTATTTTTCAATGTTGAGGTTGTTGTTGAATTTGTAGGTATTTTTCAATGCTGAGGTTGTTGAATTTGTTGGTGTTTTTCAACTTTGAGGTTGTTGTTGAAATTGTAAGTTTTTTTCAATGTTGAGGTTGCTTTTGAAGTTGTTAGTGTTTTTCAATGTGGAGGTTGATTGTTGAATTTGTTGGTGATTTTCAATAACGAGGTTGTTGTTGAATTTGTTGGCGTTTTTCAATGTTGAAGTTGTTGTTGAATTTGTTGCTGATTTTCAATGTTGAAGTCGTTGTTGAACATGTTGGTGTCATTCAATGTTGAGGTTGTTGTTGAATTTGTTGGTGTTTTTCAATATTGAGGTTGTTGTTGAATTTGTTGGTATTATCAATGTTATCTTTTGAACTTATTTGTATTTTTCAATGTTGAGGTTGTTGTTGAATTTGTTGGTATTTTTCAATGCTGAGGTTGTTGAATTTGTTGGTGTTATTCAACTTTGAGGTTGTTGTTGAAATTGTAAGTTTTTTTCAATGTTGAGGTTGCTTTTGAAGTTGTTAGTGTTTTTCAATGTGGAGGTTGATTGTTGAATTTGTTGGTGATTTTCAATAACGAGGTTGTTGTTGAATTTGTTGGCGTTTTTCAATGTTGAGGTTGTTGTTGAATTTGTTGCTGATTTTCAATGTTGAAGTCGTTGTTGAACATGTTGGTGTCTTTCAATATTGGGGTTGTTGTCATTGTTATCAATGTTTTTATTGAACTTTTTCTCTTCTTTTAAAAGTTGAGGTTGTTGTTGAATTTGTTGGTGTTTTTCAATGTTGAGCTTATTGTTGAAATTGTAAATTTCTTTCAATGTTGAGGTTGTTTTTGAATTTGTTAGTGCTTTTCAATGAGGAGGTTGATGTTGAATTTGTTGGTGATTTTCAATATCGAGGTTGTTGTTGAATTTGTTGGTGTGTTTCAATGTTGAGGTTCTTTTTGAATTTGTAGCTGATTTTTAATTTTAGGTCGCTGCTGAACACGTTGGTGTCTTTCAATATTGGGGTTGTTGTTGAATTTGTTGGTGTTTTTCAATATTGAGGTTGTTGTTGAATTTGTTGGTATTATCAATGTTATCTTTTGAACTTTTTTGTATTTTTCAATGTTGATGTTGTTGTTGAATTTGTTGGTATTTTTCAATGCTGAGGTTGTTGTTGAATTTGTTGGTGTTATCAATGTCATTTTTTGAACTGTTTTGTATTTTTCAATGTTGAGGTTGTTGTTGAATTTGTTGGTGTTATCAATGTTATTACTTGAACTTTTTTGTATTTTTCAATATTGAGTTTGTTTTTGAGTTTGTTGGCGTTTTTTAATGTTGAGGTTGTTGTTGAATTTGTTGGTGATATTCAATATTGATGTTGTTGAATTAGTTGGTGATTTTCAATGTTGAGGTTGTTGTTGAATTTGTTGGTGGCTTTCAATATTGAGGTTGTTAATGAATTTGTTGGCGTCTTTCAATGTTGAGGTTGTTGTTGAATTTCTTGGTGTTATCAATGATTTTATTGAACTTTTTCTCTTCTTTTAAAAGTTGAGGTTGTTGTTGAATTTGTTGGTGATTTTCAATGTTGAGCATATTGTTGAATTTGTAGGTTTTTTTTCATTTTTGAGTTTGTTGTGGAATTTGTTGGTGTTTTTCAATGTCGTGGTTGATGTGGAATTTGTTGGTGATTTTTTGTTGGTGATTTTCAATATTGAGGTTGTTGTTGAATGTGTTGGCGTTTTTCACTGTTGAGGTTGTGGTTGAATTTGTTGGTGTTATCAATGTTATTTTTTGAACTTTTTGTATTTTTCAATGTTGAGGTTGTTGTTGAATTTGTTAGTATTTTTTAATGTTGAGGTTGATGTTGAATTTGTTTGTGTTTTTGATTGTTTAGGTTGTTGTTGATTTTGTTGGTGTTATCAATGTTATTTTTTGAACTTTTATTTATTTTTGAAAGTGGAGCTTAAAGTTGAATTTGTTGGTTTTTTTCAATGTTTAGGTTATTGTTTGAATTTGTTGCTGATTTTCAATGTTGAGGTTGTTGTTGAATTTGTCGGAGTCTTTCAATATTGAGGTTGTTGTTGAATTTGTTGGTGTTTTTCAATGTTGAGGTTGTTGTTGAATTTGTTGGTGACTTTCAATATTGAGGTTGTTGTTGAATTTGTTGGCGTCTTTCAATGTTGAGGTTGTTGTTGAATTTGTTGGCGTTTTTCAATATTCAGGTTGTTGTTGAATTTGTTGTTGTTATCAATTTATTTTTTGAACTTTTTCTCTTTTAAAAGTTGAGGTTGTTGTTGAATTTGTTGGTGTTTTTCAATGTTGAGGTTGTTGTTGAATTTGTTGGCGTTTTTCAGTATTGAGGTTGTTGTTGAATTTGTTGGTGATTTTCAATATTGATGTTGTTGAATTTGTTGGTGATTTTCAATGTTGAGGTTGTTGTTGAATTTGTTGGTGCCTATAAAATATTGAGGTTGCTATTGAATTTGTTGGTGTTTTTCAATATTGAGGTTGTTGTTGAATTTGTTGGTATTATCAATGTTATCTTTTGAACTTTTTTGTATTTTTCAATGTTGAGGTTGTTGTTGAATTTGTTGGTATTATTCAATGCTGAGGTTGTTGAATTTGTTGGTGTTTTTCAATGTTGAGGTTGTTGTTGAATTTGTTGGTGATTTTCAATGTTGAGGTTGTTGTTGAATTTTTTGGTGTTATCAATGTCATTTTTTGAACTTTTTTGTATTTTTCAATGTTGAGGTTGTTGTTGAATTTGTTGTTGTTATCAGTGTTATTACTTGAACTTTTTTGTATTTTTCAATATTGAGTTTGTTTTTGAATTTGTTGGCGTTTTTCAATGTTGAGGTTGTTGTTGATTTTGTTGGTGATATTCAATATTGATGTTGTTGAATTTGTTGGTCATTTTAAATTTTGAGGTTGTTGTTGAATATGTTGGTGTCTTTCAATATCGAGGTTGCTGTTGAATATGTTGGTGTTTTTCAATATTGAGGTTGTTGTTGTATTTGTTGGTATTATCAATGTTATCTTTTGAACTTTTTTGTATTTTTCAATGTTGAGGTTGTTGTTGAATTTGTTGGTATTTTTCAATGCTGAGGTTATTGAATTTGTTTTTTTTTTCAATGTTGAGGTTGTTGTTGAATTTGTTGGTGATTTTCAATGTTGAGGTTGTTGTTGAATTTATTGGTGTTATCAGTGTCATTTTTTGAACTTTTTTGTATTTTTCAATGTTGAGGTTGTTGTTCAATTTGTTGGTGTTATCAATGTTATTACTTGAACTTTTTTGTATTTTTCAATCTTGAGTTTTTTTTTGAATTTGTTGGCGTTTTTCAATGTTGAGGTTGTTGTTGAAATTGTTGGTGATATTCAATATTGATGTTGTTGAATTTGTTGATCATTTTAAATGTCGAGGTTGTTGTTGAATATGTTGGTGTCCTTCAATATTGAGGATGCTGTTGAATATGTTGGTGTTTTTCAATGTTGAGGTTGTTGAATTTGTTGGTATTTTTCATTGTTGAGGTTGTTGTTGAATTTATCGCTTTTTTTCAGTGTTGAGGTTGTTGTTGAATTTGTTGGTGTCATCAATGTTGTTATTTGAACTTTTTTGTATTTTTCAATAATGAGGTTGTTGTTGAATTTGTTGGTGATTTTCAATATTGATGTTGTTCAATTTGTTGGTGATTTTCAATGTTCAGGTTGTTGTTGAATTTGTTGGTGTCTTTCAATATTGAGTTTGCTATTGAATTTGTTGTCGTCATTCAATGTTGAGGTTGTTGTTGAATTTCTTGGTGTTTTCTTTGTTTTTATTGAACTTTTTCCCTTCTTTTAAAAGTTGAGGTTTTTGTTGAATTTGCTGGTGTTTTTCAATGTTGATCTTGTTGTTGAAATTTTAATTTTTTTTCAATGTTGAGGTTGCTTTTGTATTAGGTAGTGTTTTTCAATGTGGAGGTTGATGTTGAATTTGTTGGTGATTTTCAATAACGAGGTCGTTGTTGAATTTGTTGGCATTTTTCAATGTTGAGGTTGTTGTTGAATTTGTTGCTGATTTTCAATGTTTGAAGTCGTTGTTGAACTTTTTGGTGTCTTTCAATGTAGAGGTTGTTGTTGAATTTGTTGTTGTTATCAATGTATTTTTTGAACTTTTTCTCTTTTAAAAGTTGAGGTTGTGGTTGAATTTGTGGGTGTTTTTCAATGTTGAGGTTGTTGTTGAATTTGTTGTCGTTTTTCAATTTTGAGGTTGTTGTTGAATTTGTTGGTGATTTTCAATATTGATGTTGTTGAATTTGTTGGTGATTTTCAATGTTGAGATTGTTGTTGAATTTGTTGGTGTCTTTCAATATTGAGGTGGCTATTGAATTTGTTGACGTCTTTCAATGTTGAGGTTGTTGTTGAATTTGTTGTTGATTTTCAATGTTGAGTTTGATGTTGAATTCGTTGTTGTTATCAATGCTATTTTTTCAACTTTTTGTATTTTTCAATGTTGAGGTTGTTGTTGAATTTGTTGATGTTATCAATGTTATTTTTTGAACTTCTTTGTATTATTTAATGTTGAGGTTGTTGTTTAATTTTTTTGTTATCCATGTTTTTTTTGAACTTTTCTCTTCTTTTAAAAGTTGAGGTTGTTGTTAAATTTGTTAGTGTTTTTCAGTGTTGCGGTTGTTGAATTTTTTGTGTTTTTCATTGTTGAGGTTGTTGTTGAATTTGTTGCTGTTTTTCATTGTTGAGGTTGCTGTTGAATTTGTTGGTGTTTTTCAATGTAGCTGTTTTTGTTGAATTTGTTGTTGACTTTCAATATTGTGTTTCTTACTGAATTTGTTGGCGTCTTTCAATGTTGAGGTTGTTGTTGAATTTCTTGGTGTTATCAATGATTTTAATGAACTTTTTCTCTTCTTTTAAAAGTTGAGGTTGTTGTTGAATTTGTTGGTGTTTTTCAATGTTGAGCTTGTTGTTGAAATTGTAAGCTTTTTTCAATGTGTTTGTTGTTTTTGTATTTGTTAGTGTTTTTCAATGTGGAGGTTGATGTTGAATTTGTTGGTGATTTTCAATATCAAGGTTGCTGTTGAATTTTTTGGCATTTTTCAATGTTGAGGTTCTTGTTGAATTTGTAGCTGATTTTCAATTTGAGGTCGTTGTTGAACATGTTGGTGTCTTTCAATATTGGGGTTGTTGTTGAATTTGTTGGTCATTTTAAATGTTGATGTTGTTGTTGAATTTGTTGGTGTCTTTCAATATGAGGTTGTTGTTGAATTTGTTGGTGTCTTTCAATATTGAGCTTGTTGATGAATTTGTTGGCGTTTTTCTATGTTGAGGTTGTTGTTGAATTTGTTGTCGTTATCAATGTATTTTTTGAACTTTTTCTCTTTTAAAAGTTGTGGTTGTTGTTGAATTTGTTGGTGTTTTTCAATGTTGAGATTGTTGTTGAATTTGTTGGCGTTTTTCAATGTTGTGGTTGTTGTTGAATTTGTTGGTGCTATCAATGTTTTTATTGAACTTTTTTTCTTCGTTTGAAAGTTGAGGTTGTTGTTGAATTTGTTTGTGTTTTTCAATGTTGAGCTTGTTGTTGATATTGTAAGTTTTTTTTCAATGTTGAGGTTGTTTTTGAATTTGTTAATGTTTTTCAATGTGGAGGTTGTTGTTGAATTTGTTGGCGTTTTTCAATGTTGAGGTTCTTGTTGAATTTGTAGCTGATTTTCAATTTGAGGTCGTTGTTGAACATGTTGGTGTCTTTCAATATTGGGGTTGTTGTTGAATTTGTTCGTGTTTTTCAATATTGAGGTTGTTGTTGAATTTGATGGTATTATCAATGTTATCTTTTGAACTTATTTGTATTTTTCAATGTTGAGGTTGTTGTTGAATTTGTTGGTATTTTTCAATGCTGAGGTTGTTGACTTTGTTGGTGTTTTTCAACTTTGAGGTTGTTGTTGAATTTGTTGGTGTTTTGCAATATTGAGTTGTTGTTGAATTTGTTGGTATTATCAATGTTATCTTTTGAACTTTTTTGTACTTTTCAATGTTGAGGTTGTTGTTGAATTTGTTGGTATTTTTCAATGCTGAGGTTGTTGAATTTGTTGGTGTTTTTCAATGTTGAGGTTGTTGTTGAATTTGTTGGTGATTTTCAATGTTGAGGTTGTTGTTGAATTTGTTGGTGTTATCAATGTCATTTTTTGAACTTTTTTGTATTTTTCAATGTTGAGGTTTGTGTTGAATTTGCTGGTGTTATCAATGTTATTACTTGAACTTTTTTTATTTTTCAATATTGAGTTTGTTTTTGAATTTGTTGGCGTTTTTTAATGTTGAGGTTGTTGTTGAAATTGTTGGTGATATTCAATTTTGATATTTTTGAATTTGTTGGTCATTTTAAATGTTGAGGTTGTTGTTGAATATGTTGGTGTCTTTCAATATTGGGGTTGCTGTTGAATATGTTGGTGTTTTTCAATGTTGAGGTTGTTGAATTTGTTGGTATTTTTCATTGTTGAGGTTGTTGTTGAATTTCTCGCTGTTTTTCAATGTTGAGGTTGTTGTTGAATTTGTTGGTGTCATCAATGTTGTTATTTCAACTTTTTTGTATTTTTCAATATTGAGGTTGTCCAATTTGTTTGTGATTTTCAATGCTGAGTTTGCTGTTGAATTTGTTGGTGATTTTCAATATTGATGTTGTTGAATTTGTTGGTGATTTTCAATGTTGAGCTTGTTGTTGAAATTGTAAGCTTTTTTCAATGTTGAGGTTGTTTTTGAATTTGTTAGTGTTTTTCAATGTGAAGGTTGATGTTGAATTTGTTGGTGATTTTCAATCTCGAGGTTGTTGTTGAATTTGTAGCTGATTTTCAATTTGAGGTCGTTGTTGAACATGTTGGTGTCTTTCAATATTGGGGTTGTTGTTGAATTTGTTGGTGTTTTGCAATATTGAGTTGTTGTTGAATTTGTTGGTATTATCAATGTTATCTTTTGAACTTTTTTGTACTTTTCAATGTTGAGGTTGTTGTTGAATTTGTTGGTATTTTTCAATGCTGAGGTTGTTGAATTTGTTGGTGTTTTTCAATGTTGAGGTTGTTGTTGAATTTGTTGGTGATTTTCAATGTTGAGGTTGTTGTTGAATTTGTTGGTGTTATCAATGTCATTTTCTGATCTTTTTTGTATTTTTCAATGTTGAGGTTGTTGTTGAATTTGTTGGTGTTATCAATGTTATTACTTGAACTTTTTTATATTTTTCAGTGTTGAGTTTGTTTTTGAATTTGTTGGCTTTTTTCAATGTTCAGGTTGTGGTTGGATTTGTTGGTGATATTCAATATTGATGTTGTTGAATTTGTTGGTGATTTTCAATGTTGAGGTTGTTGTTGAATTTGTTGGTGTCTTTCAATATTGAGGTTGGTAATGAATTTGTTGGCGTCTTTCAATGTTGAGGTTGTTGTTGAATTTCTTGGTGTTATCAATGTTTTTATTGAACGTTTTCTCTTCTATTAAAAGTTGAAGTTGTTGTTGAATTTGTTGGTGATTTTCAATGTTGAGCTTATTGTTTAATTTGTAGGTTTTTTTTCATTTTTGAATTTGTTGTTGAATTTGTTGGTGTTTTTCAATGTTTTGGTTGATGTGGAATTTGTTGGTGATTTTTTGTTGGTGATTTACAATATTGAGGTTGTTGTTGAATTTGTTGGTGTTTTTCAATGTTGAGGTTGTTGTTGAATTCGTTGGTGTTATCAATGTTATTTTTTGAACTATTTTGTATTTTTAAATGTTGAGGTTGTTGTTGAATTTGTTGGTATTTTTTAATGTTGAGGTTGTTGTTGAATTTGTTTGTGTTTTTGATTGTTGAGGTTGTTGTTGAATTTTTTGGTGTTATCAATGTTATTTTTTGAACTTTTATTTATTTTTGAAAGTGGAGCTTATTGTTGAATTTGTTGGTTTTTTTCAATGTTGAGGTTGATGTTTGAATTTGTTGCTGATTTTCAATGTTGAGGTTGTTGTTGAATTTGTTGGTGTCTTTCAATATTGAGGTTGTTGTTGAATTTGTTGGTGTTTTTCAATGTTGAGGTTGTTGTTGAATTTGCTAGTGACTTTCAATATTGAGGTTGTTGTTGAATTTGTTGGCGTTTTTCAATGTTGAGGTTGTTGTTGAATTTGTTGTTGTTATCAATGTATTTTTTGAACTTTTTCTCTTTTAAAAGTTGAGGTTGTTGTTGAATTTGTTGGTGTTTTTCAATGTTGAAGTTGATGTTGAATTTGTTGGTGATTTTCAATATTGATGTTGTTGAATCTGTTGGTGATTTTCAATGTTGAGGTTGTTGTTGAATTTGTTGGTGTCTTTCAATATTGAGGTTGTTGTTGAATTTGTTGGCGTCTTTCAATGTTGAGGTTGTTGTTGAATATCTTGGTGTTATCAATGTTTTTATTGAACTTTTTCTCTTCTTTTAAAAGTTGAGGTTGTTGTTGAATTTGTTGGTGTTTTTCAATGTTGAGCTTGTTGTTGAAATTGCAAGTTTTTTTCAATGTTGAGGTTGTTTTTGAATTTGTTAGTGTTTTTCAATGTGGAGGTTGATGTTGAATTTGTTGGTGATTTTCAATATCAAGGTTGCTGTTGAATTTTTTGGCGTTTTTCAATGTTGAGGTTCTTGTTGAATTTGTAGCTGATTTTCAATTTGAGGTCGTTGTTGAACATGTTGGTGTCTGTCAATATTGGTGTTGTTGTTGAATTTGTTGGTGTTTTTCAATATTGAGGTTGTTGTTGAATTTGTTGGTATTATCAATGTTATCTTTTGAACTTTTTTGTAGTTTTCAATGTTGAAGTTGTTGTTGAATTTGTTGGTATTTTTCAATGCTGAGGTTGTTGAATTTGTTGGTGTTTTTCAATGTTGAGGTTGTTGTTGAATTTGTTGGTGATTTTCAGTGTTGAGGTTGTTGTTGAATTAGTTGCTTTTATCAATGTCATTTTTTGAACTTTTTTGTATTTTTCATTGTTGAGGTTGTTGTTGAATTTGTTGGTGTTATCAATGTTATTACTTGAACTTTTTTGTATTTTTCAATATTGAGTTTGTTTTTGAATTTGTTGTCGTTTTTCAATGTTGAGGTTGTTGTTGAATTTCTTGGTGATATTCAATATTGATGTTGTTGAATTTGTTGGTGATATTCAATGTTGAGGTTGTTGTTGAATTTGTTGGTGTTTTTCAATATTGAGGTTGGTAATGAATTTGTTGGCGTCTTTCAATGTTGAGGTTGTTGTTGAATTTCTTGGTGTTATCAATGTTTTTATTGAACGTTTTCTCTTCTATTAAAAGTTGAGGTTGTTGTTGAATTTGTTGGTGATTTTCAATGTTGAGCTTATTGTTGAATTTGTAGGTTTTTTTTTATTTTTGAATTTGTTGTTGAATTTGTTGGTGTTTTTCAATGTTTTGGTTGATGTGGAATTTGTTGGTGATTTTTTGTTGGTGATTTACAATATTGAGGTTGTTGTTGAATTTGTTGGTGTTTTTCAATGTTGAGGTTGTTGTTGAATTCGTTGGTGTTATCAATGTTATTTTTTGAACTATTTTGTATTTTTAAATGTTGAGGTTGTTGTTGAATTTGTTGGTATTTTTTAATGTTGAGGTTGTTGTTGAATTTGTTTGTGTTTTTGATTGTTGAGGTTGTTGTTGAATTTTTTGGTATTATCAATGTTATTTTTTGAACTTTTATTTATTTTTGAAAGTGGAGCTTATTGTTGAATTTGTTGGTTTTTTTCAATGTTGAGGTTGATGTTTGAATTTGTTGCTGATTTTCAATGTTGAGGTTGTTGTTGAATTTGTTGGTGTCTTTCAATATTGAGGTTGTTGTTGAATTTGTTGGTGTTTTTCAATGTTGAGGTTGTTGTTGAATTTGCTAGTGACTTTCAATATTGAGGTTGTTGTTGAATTTGTTGGCGTTTTTCAATGTTGAGGTTGTTGTTGAATTTGTTGTTGTTATCAATGTATTTTTTGAACTTTTTCTCTTTTAAAAGTTGAGGTTGTTGTTGAATTTGTTGGTGTTTTTCAATGTTGAAGTTGATGTTGAGTTTGTTGGTGATTTTCAATATTGATGTTGTTGAATCTGTTGGTGATTTTCAATGTTGAGGTTGTTGTTGAATTTGTTGGTGTCTTTCAATATTGAGGTTGTTGTTGAATTTGTTGGCGTCTTTCAATGTTGAGGTTGTTGTTGAATATCTTGGTGTTATCAATGTTTTTATTGAACTTTTTCTCTTCTTTTAAAAGTTGAGGTTGTTGTTGAATTTGTTGGTGTTTTTCAATGTTGAGCTTGTTGTTGAAATTGCAAGTTTTTTTCAATGTTGAGGTTGTTTTTGAATTTGTTAGTGTTTTTCAATGTGGAGGTTGATGTTGAATTTGATGGTGATTTTCAATATCAAGGTTGCTGTTGAATTTTTTGGCATTTTTCAATGTTGAGGTTCTTGTTGAATTTGTAGCTGATTTTCAATTTGAGGTCGTTGTTGAACATGTTGGTGTCTGTCAATATTGGTGTTGTTGTTGAATTTGTTGGTGTTTTTCAATATTGAGGTTGTTGTTGAATTTATTGGTATTATCAATGTTATCTTTTGAACTTTTTTGTATTTTTCAATGTTGAAGTTGTTGTTGAATTTGTTGGTATTTTTCAATGCTGAGGTTGTTGAATTTGTTGGTGTTTTTCAATGTTGAGGTTGTTGTTGAATTTGTTGGTGATTTTCAGTGTTGAGGTTGTTGTTGAATTAGTTGCTTTTATCAATGTCATTTTTTGAACTTTATTGTATTTTTCATTGTTGAGGTTGTTGTTGAATTTGTTGGTGTTATCAATGTTATTACTTGAACTTTTTTGTATTTTTCAATATTGAGTTTGATTTTGAATTTGTTGTCGTTTTTCAATGTTGAGGTTGTTGTTGAATTTCTTGGTGATATTCAATATTGATGTTGTTGAATTTGTTGGTGATATTCAATGTTGAGGTTGTTGTTGAATTTGTTGGTGTTTTTCAATATTGAGGTTGGTAATGAATTTGTTGGCGTCTTTCAATGTTGAGGTTGTTGTTGAATTTCTTGGTGTTATCAATGTTTTTATTGAACGTTTTCTCTTCTATTAAAAGTTGAGGTTGTTGTTGAATTTGTTGGTGATTTTCAATGTTGAGCTTATTGTTTAATTTGTAGGTTTTTTTTCATTTTTGAATTTGTTGTTGAATTTGTTGGTGTTTTTCAATGTTTTGGTTGATGTGGAATTTGTTGGTGATTTTTTGTTGGTGATTTACAATATTGAGGTTGTTGTTGAATTTGTTGGTGTTTTTCAATGTTGAGGTTGTTGTTGAATTCGTTGGTGTTATCAATGTTATTTTTTGAACTATTTTGTATTTTTAAATGTTGAGGTTGTTGTTGAATTTGTTGGTATTTTTTAATGTTGAGGTTGTTGTTGAATTTGTTTGTGTTTTTGATTGTTGAGGTTGTTGTTGAATTTTTTGGTGTTATCAATGTTATTTTTTGAACTTTTATTTATTTTTGAAATTGGAGCTTATTGTTGAATTTGTTGGTTTTTTTCAATGTTGAGGTTGATGTTTGAATTTGTTGATGATTTTCAATGTTGAGGTTGTTGTTGAATTTGTTGGTGTCTTTCAATATTGAGGTTGTTGTTGAATTTGTTGGTGTTTTTCGATGTTGAGGTTGTTGTTGAATTTGCTAGTGACTTTCAATATTGAGGTTGTTGTTGAATTTGTTGGCGTTTTTCAATGTTGAGGTTGTTGTTGAATTTGTTGTTGTTATCAATGTATTTTTTGAACTTTTTCTCTTTTAAAAGTTGAGGTCGTTGTTGAACATGTTGGTGTCTGTCAATATTGGTGTTGTTGTTGAATTTGATGGTGTTTTTCAATATTGAGGTTGTTGTTGAATTTGTTGGTATTATCAATGTTATCTTTTGAACTTTTTTGTATTTTTCAATGTTGAAGTTGTTGTTGAATTTGTTGGTATTTTTCAATGCTGAGGTTGTTGAATTTGTTGGTGTTTTTCAATGTTGAGGTTGTTGTTGAATTTGTTGGTGATTTTCAGTGTTGAGGTTGTTGTTGAATTTGTTGCTTTTATCAATGTCATTTTTTGAACTTTTTTGTATTTTTCATTGTTGAGGTTGTTGTTGAATTTGTTGGTGTTATCAATGTTATTACTTGAACTTTTTTGTAATTTTCAATATTGAGTTTGTTTTTGAATTTGTTGTCGTTTTTCAATGTTGAGGTTGTTGTTGAATTTCTTGGTGATATTCAATATTGATGTTGTTGAATTTGTTGGTGATATTCAATGTTGAGGTTGTTGTTGAATTTGTTGGTGTTTTTCAATATTGAGTTTGGTAATGAATTTGTTGGCGTCTTTCAATGTTGAGGTTGTTGTTGAATTTCTTGGTGTTATCAATGTTTTTATTGAACGTTTTCTCTTCTATTAATAGTTGAGGTTGTTGTTGAATTTGTTGGTGTTTTTCAATGTTGATCTTGTTGTTGAAATTGCAAGTTTTTTTCAATGTTGAGGTTGTTTTTGAATTTGTTAGTGTTTTTCAATGTGGAGGTTGATGTTGAATTTGTTGGTGATTTTCAATATCAAGGTTGCTTTTGAATTTTTTGGCGTTTTTCAATGTTGAGGTTCTTGTTGAATTTGTAGCTGATTTTCAATTTGAGGTCGTTGTTGAACATGTTGGTGTCTGTCAATATTGGTGTTGTTGTTGAATTTGTTGGTGTTTTTCAATATTGAGGTTGTTGTTGAATTTGTTGGTATTATCAATGTTATCTTTTGAACTTTTTTGTATTTTTCAATGTTGAGGTTGTTGTTGAATTTGTTGGTGATTTTCAGTGTTGAGGTTGTTGTTGAATTTGTTGCTTATATCAATGTCATTTTTTGAACTTTTTTGTATTTTTCATTGTTGAGGTTGTTGTTGAATTTGTTGGTGTTATCAATGTTATCTTTTGAACTTTTTTGTATTTTTCAATGTTGAGGTTGTTGTTGAATTTGTTGGTATTTTTCAATGCTGAGGTTGTTGAATTTGTTGGTGTTTTCAATGTTGAGGTTGCTGTTGAATTTGTTGGTGATTTTCAGTGTTGAGGTTGTTGTTGAATTTGTTGCTTTTATCAATGTCATTTTTTGAACTTTTTTGTATTTTTCATTGTTGAGGTTGTTGTTGAATTTGTTGGTGTTATCAATGTTATCTTTTGAACTTTTTTGTATTTTTCAATGTTGAGGTTGTTGTTGAATTTGTTGGTATTTTTCAATGCTGAGGTTGTTGAATTTGTTGGTGTTTTTCAATGTTGAGGTTGTTGTTGAATTTGTTGGTGATTTTCAGTGTTGAGGTTGTTGTTGAATTTGTTGCTTTTATCAATGTCATTTTTTGAACTTTTTTGTATTTTTCATTGTTGAGGTTGTTGTTGAATTTGTTGGTGTTATCAATGTTATTACTTGAACTTTTTTGTATTTTTCAATATTGAGTTTGTTTTTGAATTTGTTGTCGTTTTTCAATGTTGAGGTTGTTGTTGAATTTCTTGGTGATATTCAATATTGATGTTGTTGAATTTGTTGGTGATATTCAATGTTGAGGTTGTTGTTGAATTTGTTGGTGTTTTTCAATATTGAGGTTGGTAATGAATTTGTTGGCGTCTTTCAATGTTGAGGTTGTTGTTGAATTTCTTGGTGTTATCAATGTTTTTATTGAACGTTTTCTCTTCTATTAAAAGTTGAGGTTGTTGTTGAATTTGTTGGTGATTTTCAATGTTGAGCTTATTGTTGAATTTGTAGTTTTTTTTTTCATTTTTGAATTTGTTGTTGAATTTGTTGGTGTTTTTCAATGTTTTGGTTGATGTGGAATTTGTTGGTGATTTTTTGTTGGTGATTTACAATATTGAGGTTGTTGTTGATTTTGTTGGTGTTTTTCAATGTTGAGGTTGTTGTTGAATTTGTTGGTGTTATCAATGTTATTTTTTGAACTATTTTGTATTTTTAAATGTTGAGGTTGTTGTTGAATTTGTTGGTATTTTTTAATGTTGAAGTTGTTGTTGAATTTGTTTGTGTTTTTGATTGTTGAGGTTGTTGTTTTATTTTTGGTGTTATCAATGTTATTTTTGAACTTTTATTTATTTTTGAAAGTGGAGCTTATTGTTGAATTTGTTGGTTTTTTTCAATGTTGAGGTTGATGTTTGAATTTGTTGCTGATTTTCAATGTTGAGGTTGTTGTTGAATTTGTTGGTGTCTTTCAATATTGAGGTTGTTGTTGAATTTGTTGTTGATTTTCAATGTTGAGTTTGATGTTGAATTCGCTGTTGTTATCAATGCTATTTTTTCAACTTTTTGTATTTTTCAATGTTGAGGTTGTTGTTGAATTTGTTGATGTTATCAATGTTATTTTTTGAACTTCTTTGTATTATTTAATGTTGAGGTTGTTGTTTAATTTTTTGTTGTTATCCATGTTTTTTTTGAACTTTTCTCTTCTTTTAAAAGTTGAGGTTTTTGTTGAATTTGTTAGTGTTTTTCAGTGTTGCGGTTGTTGAACTTTTTGTATTTTTCAATGTTGAGGTTTTTGTTGAATTTGTTGATGTTATCCATGTTTTTTTTGAACTTTTCTCTTCTTTTAAAAGTTGAGGTTGTTGTTGAATTTGTTAGTGTTTTTCAGTGTTGCGGTTGTTGATTTTTTTGTGTTTTTCATTGTTGAGGTTGTTGTTGAATTTGTGGCTGTTTTTCATTGTTGAGGTTGCTGTTGAATTTGCTGGTGTTTTTCAATGTAGCTGTTTTTGTTGAATTTGTTGTTGACTTTCAATATTGTGTTTGCTATTGAATTTGTTGGCGTCTTTCAATGTTGAGCTAGTTGTTGAAATTGTAAGCTTTTTTCAATGTGTTTGTTGTTTTTGAATTTGTTAGTGTTTTTCAATGTGGAGGTTGATGTTGAATTTGTTGGTGATTTTCAATATCAAGGTTGCTGTTGAATTTTTTGGCGTTTTTCAATGTTGAGGTTCTTGTTGAATTTGTAGCTGATTTTCAATTTGAGGTCGTTGTTGAACATGTTGGTGTCTTTCAATATTGGGGTTGTTGTTGAATTTGTTGGTGTTTTTCAATATTGAGGTTGTTGTTGAATTTGTTGGTATTATCAATGTTATCTTTTGAACTTTTTTCTATTTTTCAATGTTGAGGTTGTTTTTGAATTTGTTGGTATTTTTCAATGCTGAGGTTGTTGAATATGTTGGTGTTTTTCAATGTTGAGGTTGTTGTTGAATTTGTTGGTGATTTTCAATGTTGAGGTTGTTGTTGAATTTTTTGGTGTTATCAATGTTGTTATTTCAACTTTTTTGTATTTTTCAATATTGAGGTGGTTCAATTTATTGGTGATTTTCAATGCTGAGTTTGTTGTTGAATTTGTTGGTGATTTTCAATATTGATGTTGTTGAATTTGTTGGTGATTTTCAATGTTGAGCTTGTTGTTGAAATTGTAAGCTTTTTTCAATGTTGAGGTTGTTTTTGAATTTGTTAGTGTTTTTCAATGTGGAGGTTGATGTTGAATTTGTTGGTGATTTTCAATGTTGAGCTTATCGTTGAATTTGTAGGTTTTTTTTCATTTTTGAATTTGTTGTTGAATTTGTTGGTGTTTTTCAATGTTTTGGTTGATGTGGAATTTGTTGGTGATTTTTTGTTGGTGATTTACAATATTGAGGTTGTTGTTGAATTTGTTGGTGTTTTTCAATGTTGAGGTTGTTGTTGAATTCGTTGGTGTTATCAATGTTATTTTTTGAACTATTTTGTATTTTTAAATGTTGAGGTTGTTGTTGAATTTGTTGGTATTTTTTAATGTTGAGGTTGTTGTTGAATTTGTTTGTGTTTTTGATTGTTGAGGTTGTTGTTGAATTTTTTGGTGTTATCAATGTTATTTTTTGAACTTTTATTTATTTTTGAAAGTGGAGCTTATTGTTGAATTTGTTGGTTTTTTTCAATGTTGAGGTTGATGTTTGAATTTGTTGCTGATTTTCAATGTTGAGGTTGTTGTTGAATTTGTTGGTGTCTTTCAATATTGAGGTTGTTGTTGAATTTGTTGGTGTTTTTCGATGTTGAGGTTGTTGTTGAATTTGCTAGTGACTTTCAATATTGAGGTTGTTGTTGAATTTGTTGGCGTTTTTCAATGTTGAGGTTGTTGTTGAATTTTTGTTGTTATCAATGTATTTTTTGAACTTTTTCTCTTTTAAAAGTTGAGGTTGTTGTTGAATTTGTTGGTGTTTTTCAATGTTGAAGTTGATGTTGAATTTGTTGGTGATTTTCAATATTGATGTTGTTGAATCTGTTGGTGATTTTCAATGTTGAGGTTGATGTTGAATTTGTTGGTGTCTTTCAATATTGAGGTTGTTGTTGAATTTGTTGGTGTCTTTCAATGTTGAGGTTGTTGTTGAATATCTTGGTGTTATCAATGTTTTTATTGAACTTTTTCTCTTCTTTTAAAAGTTGAGGTTGTTGTTGAATTTGTTGGTGTTTTTCAATGTTGAGCTTGTTGTTGAAATTGCAAGTTTATTTCAATGTTGATGTTGTTTTTGAATTTGTTAGTGTTTTTCAATGTAGAGGTTGATGTTGAATTTGTTGGTGATTTTCAATATCAAGGTTGCTGTTGAATTTTTTGGCGTTTTTCAATGTTGAGGTTCTTGTTGAATTTGTAGCTGATTTTCAATTTGAGGTCGTTGTTGAACATGTTGGTGTCTGTCAATATTGGTGTTGTTGTTGAATTTGTTGGTGTTTTTCAATATTGTGGTTGTTGTTGAATTTGTTGGTATTATCAATGTTATCTTTTGAACTTTTTTGTACTTTTCAATGTTGAGGTTGTTGTTGAATTTGTTGGTATTTTTCAATGCTGAGGTTGTTGAATTTGTTGGTGTTTTTCAATGTTGAGGTTGTTGTTGAATTTGTTGGTGATTTTCAGTGTTGAGGTTGTTGTTGAATTTGTTGCTTTTATCAATGTCATTTTTTGAACTTTTTTGTATTTTTCATTGTTGAGGTTGTTGTTGAATTTGTTGGTGTTATCAATGTTATTACTTGAACTTTTTTGTATTTTTCAATATTGAGTTTGTTTTTGAATTTGTTGTCGTTTTTCAATGTTGAGGTTGTTGTTGAATTTCTTGGTGATATTCAATATTGATGTTGTTGAATTTGTTGGTGATATTCAATGTTGAGGTTGTTGTTGAATTTGTTGGTGTTTATCAATATTGAGGTTGGTAATGAATTTGTTGGCGTCTTTCAATGTTGAGGTTGTTGTTGAATTTCTTGGTGTTATCAATGTTTTTATTGAACGTTTTCACTTCTATTAAAAGTTGAGGTTGTTGTTGAATTTGTTGGTGATTTTCAATGTTGAGCTTATTGTTGAATTTGTAGTTTTTTTTTCATTTTTGAATTTGTTGTTGAATTTGTTGGTGTTTTTCAATGTTTTGGTTGATGTGGAATTTGTTGGTGATTTTTTGTTGGTGATTTACAATATTGAGGTTGTTGTTGAATTTGTTGGTGTTTTTCAATGTTGAGGTTGTTGTTGAATTCGTTGGTGTTATCAATGTTATTTTTTGAACTATTTTGTATTTTTAAATGTTGAGGTTGTTGTTGAATTTGTTGGTATTTTTTAATGTTGAAGTTGTTTTTGAATTTGTTTGTGTTTTTGATTGTTGAGGTTGTTGTTTTATTTTTTGGTGTTATCAATGTTATTTTTTGAACTTTTATTTATTTTTGAAAGTGGAGCTTATTGTTGAATTTGTTGGTTTTTTTCAATGTTGAGGTTGATGTTTGAATTTGTTGCTGATTTTCAATGTTGAGGTTGTTGTTGAATTTGTTGGTGTCTTTCAATATTGAGGTTGTTGTTGAATTTGTTGTTGATTTTCAATGTTGAGTTTGATGTTGAATTCGCTGTTGTTATCAATGCTATTTTTTCAACTTTTTGTATTTTTCAATGTTGAGGTTGTTGTTGAATTTGTTGATGTTATCCATGTTTTTTTTGAACTTTTCTCTTCTTTTAAAAGTTGAGGTTGTTGTTGAATTTGTTAGTGTTTTTCAGTGTTGCGGTTGTTGAATTTTTTGTGTTTTTCATTGTTGAGGTTGTTGTTGAATTTGTGGCTGTTTTTCATTGTTGAAGTTGCTGTTGAATTTGCTGGTGTTTTTCAACGTAGCTGTTTTTGTTGAATTTGTTGTTGACTTTCAATATTGTGTTTGCTATTGAATTTGTTGGGGTCTTTCAATGTTGAGGTTGTTGTTGAATTTCTTGGTGTTATCAATGATTTTAATGAACTTTTTCTCTTCTTTTAAAAGTTGAGGTTGTTGTTGAATTTGTTGGTGTTTTTCAATGTTGAGCTTGTTGTTGAAATTGTAAGCTTTTTTCAATGTGTTTGTTGTTTTTGAATTTGTTAGTGTTTTTCAATGTGGAGGTTGATGTTGAATTTGTTGGTGATTTTCAATATCAAGGTTGCTGTTGAATTTTTTTGGCGTTTTTCAATGTTGAGGTTCTTGTTGAATTTGTAGCTGATTTTCAATTTGAGGTCGTTGTTGAACATGTTGGTGTCTTTCAATATTGGGGTTGTTGTTGAATTTGTTGGTGTTTTTCAATATTGAGGTTGTTGTTGAATTTGTTGGTATTATCAATGTTATCTTTTGAACTTTTTTCTATTTTTCAATGTTGAGGTTGTTTTTGAATTTGTTGGTATTTTTCAATGCTGAGGTTGTTGAATTTGTTGGTGTTTTTCAATGTTGAGGTTGTTGTTGAATTTGTTGGTGATTTTCAATGTTGAGGTTGTTGTTGAATTTTTTGGTGTTACCAATGTTGTTATTTCAACTTTTTTGTATTTTTCAATATTGAGGTGGTTCAATTTATTGGTGATTTTCAATGCTGAGTTTGTTGTTGAATTTGTTGGTGATTTTCAATATTGATGTTGTTGAATTTGTTGGTGATTTTCAATGTTGAGCTTGTTGTTGAAATTGTAAGCTTTTTTAAATGTTGAGGTTGTTTTTGAATTTGTTAGTGTTTTTCAATGTGGAGGTTGATGTTGAATTTGTTGGTGATTTTTTGTTGGTGATTTACAATATTGAGGTTGTTGTTGAATTTGTTGGTGTTTTTCAATGTTGAGGTTGTTGTTGAATTCGTTGGTGTTATCAATGTTATTTTTTGAACTATTTTGTATTTTTAAATGTTGAGGTTGTTGTTGAATTTGTTGGTATTTTTTCATGTTGAAGTTGTTGTTGAATTTGTTTGTGTTTTTGATTGTTGAGGTTATTGTTTTATTTTTTGGTGTTATCAATGTTATTTTTTGAACTTTTATTTATTTTTGAAAGTGGAGCTTATTGTTGAATTTGTTGGTTTTTTTCAATGTTGAGGTTGATGTTTGAATTTGTTGCTGATTTTCAATGTTGAGGTTGTTGTTGAATTTGTTGGTGTCTTTCAATATTGAGGTTGTTGTTGAATTTGTTGTTGATTTTCAATGTTGAGTTTGATGTTGAATTCGCTGTTGTTTTCAATGCTATTTTTTCAACTTTTTGTATTTTTCAATGTTGAGGTTGTTGTTGAATTTGATGATGTTATCAATGTTATTTTTTGAACTTTGTATTATTTAATGTTGAGGTTGTTGTTTAATTTTTTGTTGTTATCCATGTTTTTTTTGAACTTTTCTCTTCTTTTAAAAGTTGAGGTTGTTGTTGAATTTGTTAGTGTTTTTCAGTGTTGCGGTTGTTGAATTTTTTGTGTTTTTCATTGTTGAGGTTGTTGTTGAATTTGTGGCTGTTTTTCATTGTTGAGGTTGCTGTTGAATTTGCTGGTGTTTTTCAATGTAGCTGTTTTTGTTGAATTTGTTGTTGACTTTCAATATTGTGTTTGCTATTGAATTTGTTGGCGTCTTTCAATGTTGAGGTTGTTGTTGAATTTCTTGGTGTTATCAATGATTTTAATGAACTTTTTCTCTTCTTTTAAAAGTTGAGGTTGTTGTTGAATTTGTTGGTGTTTTTCAATGTTGAGCTTGTTGTTGAAATTGTAAGCTTTTTTCAATGTGTTTGTTGTTTTTGAATTTGTTAGTGTTTTTCAATGTGGAGGTTGATGTTGAATTTGTTGGTGATTTTCAATATCAAGGTTGCTGTTGAATTTTTTGGCGTTTTTCAATGTTGAGGTTCTTGTTGAATTTGTAGCTGATTTTCAATTTGAGGTCGTTGTTGAACATGTTGGTGTCTTTCAATATTGGGGTTGTTGTTGAATTTGTTGGTGTTTTTCAATATTGAGGTTGTTGTTGAATTTGTTGGTATTATCAATGTTATCTTTTGAACTTTTTTGTACTTTTCAATGTTGAGGTTGTTTTTGAATTTGTTGGTATTTTTCAATGCTGAGGTTGTTGAATTTGTTGGTGTTTTTCAATGTTGAGGTTGTTGTTGAATTTGTTGCTGATTTTCAATGTTGAGGTTGTTGTTGAATTTGTTGGTGTCTTTCAATATTGAGGTTGTTGTTGAATTTGTTGGTGTTTTTCGATGTTGAGGTTGTTGTTGAATTTGCTAGTGACTTTCAATATTGAGGTTGTTGTTGAATTTGTTGGCGTTTTTCAATGTTGAGGTTGTTGTTGAATTTGTTGTTGTTATCAATGTATTTTTTGAACTTTTTCTCTTTTAAAAGTTGAGGTTGTTGTTGAATTTGTTGGTGTTTTTCAATGTTGAAGTTGATGTTGAATTTGTTGGTGATTTTCAATATTGATGTTGTTGAATCTGTTGGTGATTTTCAATGTTGAGGTTGTTGTTGAATTTGTTGGTGTCTTTCAATATTGAGGTTGTTGTTGAATTTGTTGGCGTCTTTCAATGTTGAGGTTGTTGTTGAATATCTTGGTGTTATCAATGTTTTTATTGAACTTTTTCTCTTCTTTTAAAAGTTGAGGTTGTTGTTGAATTTGTTGGTGTTTTTCAATGTTGAGCTTGTTGTTGAAATTGCAAGTTTTTTTCAATGTTGAGGTTGTTTTTGAATTTGTTAGTGTTTTTCAATGTGGAGGTTGATGTTGAATTTGTTGGTGATTTTCAATATCAAGGTTGCTGTTGAATTTTTTGGCGTTTTTCAATGTTGAGGTTCTTGTTGAATTTGTAGCTGATTTTCAATTTGAGGTCGTTGTTGAACATGTTGGTGTCTGTCAATATTGGTGTTGTTGTTGAATTTGTTGGTGTTTTTCAATATTGAGGTTGTTGTTGAATTTGTTGGTATTATCAATGTTATCTTTTGAACTTTTTTGTACTTTTCAATGTTGAGGTTGTTGTTGAATTTGTTGGTATTTTTCAATGCTGAGGTTGTTGAATTTGTTGGTGTTTTTCAATGTTGAGGTTGTTGTTGAATTTGTTGGTGATTTTCAGTGTTGAGGTTGTTGTTGAATTAGTTGCTTTTATCAATGTCATTTTTTGAACTTTATTGTATTTTTCATTGTTGAGGTTGTTGTTGAATTTGTTGGTGTTATCAATGTTATTACTTGAACTTTTTTGTATTTTTCAATATTGAGTTTGTTTTTGAATTTGTTGTCGTTTTTCAATGTTGAGGTTGTTGTTGAATTTCTTGGTGATATTCAATATTGATGTTGTTGAATTTGTTGGTGATATTCAATGTTGAGGTTGTTGTTGAATTTGTTGGTGTTTTTCAATATTGAGGTTGGTAATGAATTTGTTGGCGTCTTTCAATGTTGAGGTTGTTGTTGAATTTCTTGGTGTTATCAATGTTTTTATTGAACGTTTTCTCTTCTATTAAAAGTTGAGGTTGTTGTTGAATTTGTTGGTGATTTTCAATGTTGAGCTTATTGTTGAATTTGTAGTTTTTTTTTTCATTTTTGAATTTGTTGTTGAATTTGTTGGTGTTTTTCAATGTTTTGGTTGATGTGGAATTTGTTGGTGATTTTTTGTTGGTGATTTACAATATTGAGGTTGTTGTTGAATTTGTTGGTGTTTTTCAATGTTGAGGTTGTTGTTGAATTCGTTGGTGTTATCAATGTTATTTTTTGAACTATTTTGTATTTTTAAAAGTTGAGGTTGTTGTTGAATTTGTTGGTATTTTTTAATGTTGAAGTTGTTGTTGAATTTGTTTGTGTTTTTGATTGTTGAGGTTGTTGTTTTATTTTTTGGTGCTATCAATGTTATTTTTTGAACTTTTATTTATTTTTGAAAGTGGAGCTTATTGTTGAATTTGTTGGTTTTTTTCAATGTTGAGGTTGATGTTTGAATTTGTTGCTGATTTTCAATGTTGAGGTTGTTGTTGAATTTGTTGGTGTCTTTCAATATTGAGGTTGTTGTTGAATTTGTTGTTGATTTTCAATGTTGAGTTTGATGTTGAATTCGCTGTTGTTTTCAATGCTATTTTTTCAACTTTTTGTATTTTTCAATGTTGAGGTTGTTGTTGAATTTGTTGATGTTATCCATGTTTTTTTTGAACTTTTCTCTTCTTTTAAAAGTTGAGGTTGTTGTTGAATTTGTGAGTGTTTTTCAGTGTTGCGGTTGTTGAATTTTTTGTGTTTTTCATTGTTGAGGTTGTTGTTGAATTTGTGGCTGTTTTTCATTGTTGAGGTTGCTGTTGAATTTGCTGGTGTTTTTCAATGTAGCTGTTTTTGTTGAATTTGTTGTTGACTTTCAATATTGTGTTTGCTATTGAATTTGTTGGCGTCTTTCAATGTTGAGGTTGTTGTTGAATTTCTTGGTGTTATCAATGATTTTAATGAACTTTTTCTCTTCTTTTAAAAGTTGAGGTTGTTGTTGAATTTGTTGGTGTTTTTCAATGTTGAGCTTGTTGTTGAAATTGTAAGCTTTTTTCAATGTGTTTGTTGTTTTTGAATTTGTTAGTGTTTTTCAATGTGGAGGTTGATGTTGAATTTGTTGGTGATTTTCAATATCAAGGTTGCTGTTGAATTTTTTGGCGTTTTTCAATGTTGAGGTTCTTGTTGTATCTGTAGCTGATTTTCAATTTGAGGTCGTTGTTGAACATGTTGGTGTCTTTCAATATTGGTGTTGTTGTTGAATTTGTTGGTGTTTTTCAATATTGAGGTTGTTGTTGAATTTGTTGGTATTATCAATGTTATCTTTTGAACTTTTTTCTATTTTTCAATGTTGAGGTTGTTTTTGAATTTGTTGGTATTTTTCAATGCTGAGGTTGTTGAATATGTTGGTGTTTTTCAATGTTGAGGTTGTTGTTGAATTTGTTGGTGATTTTCAATGTTGAGGTTGTTGTTGAATTTTTTGGTGTTATCAATGTTGTTATTTCAACTTTTTTGTATTTTTCAATATTGAGGTGGTTCAATTTATTGGTGATTTTCAATGCTGAGTTTGTTGTTGAATTTGTTGGTGATTTTCAATATTGATGTTGTTGAATTTGTTGGTGATTTTCAATGTTGAGCTTGTTGTTGAAATTGTAAGCTTTTTTCAATGTTGAGGTTGTTTTTGAATTTGTTAGTGTTTTTCAATGTGGAGGTTGATGTTGAATTTGTTGGTGACTTTCAATATCGAGGTTGTTGTTGAATTTGTTGGCGTTTTTCAATGTTGAGGTTCTTGTTGAATTTGTAGCTGATTTTCAATTTGAGGTCGTTGTTGAACATGTTGGTGTCTTTCAATATTGGAGTTGTTGTTGAATTTGTTGGTGTTTTGCAATATTGAGTTGTTGATGAATTTGTTGGTATTATCAATGTTATCTTTTGAAATTTTTGTACTTTTCAATGTTGAGGTTGTTGTTGAATTTGTTGGTATTTTTCAATGCTGAGGTTGTTGAATTTGTTGGTGTTTTTCAATGTTGAGGTTGTTGTTGAATTTGTTGGTGATTTTCAATGTTGAGGTTGTTGTTGAATTTGTTGGTGTTATCAATGTCATTTTCTGATCTTTTTTGTATTTTTCAATGTTGAGGTTGTTGTTGAATTTGTTGGTGTTATCAATGTTATTACTTGAACTTTTTTATATTTTTCAGTGTTGAGTTTGTTTTTGAATTTGTTGGCGTTTTTCAATGTTCAGGTTGTGGTTGGATTTGTTGGTGATATTCAATATTGATGTTGTTGAATTTGTTGGTGATTTTCAATGTTGAGGTTGTTGTTGAATTTGTTGGTGTCTTTCAATATTGAGGTTGGTAATGAATTTGTTGGCGTCTTTCAATGTTGAGGTTGTTGTTGAATTTCTTGGTGTTATCAATGTTTTTATTGAACGTTTTCTCTTCTATTAAAAGTTGAGGTTGTTGTTGAATTTGTTGGTGATTTTCAATGTTGAGCTTATTGTTGAATTTGTAGGTTTTTTTTCATTTTTGAATTTGTTGTTGAATTTGTTGGTGTTTTTCAATGTTTTGGTTGATGTGGAATTTGTTGGTGATTTTTTGTTGGTGATTTACAATATTGAGGTTGTTGTTGAATTTGTTGGTGTTTTTCAATGTTGAGGTTGTTGTTGAATTCGTTGGTGTTATCAATGTTATTTTTTGAACTATTTTGTATTTTTAAATGTTGAGGTTGTTGTTGAATTTGTTGGTATTTTTTAATGTTGAGGTTGTTGTTGAATTTGTTTGTGTTTTTGCTTGTTGAGGTTGTTGTTGAATTTTTTGGTGTTATCAATGTTATTTTTTGAACTTTTATTTATTTTTGAAAGTGGAGCTTATTGTTGAATTTGTTGGTTTTTTTCAATGTTGAGGTTGATGTTTGAATTTGTTGCTGATTTTCAATGTTGAGGTTGTTGTTGAATTTGTTGGTGTCTTTCAATATTGAGGTTGTTGTTGAATTTGTTGGTGTTTTTCAATGTTGAGGTTGTTGTTGAATTTGCTAGTGACTTTCAATATTGAGGTTGTTGTTGAATTTGTTGGCGTTTTTCAATGTTGAGGTTGTTGTTGAATTTGTTGTTGTTATCAATGTATTTTTTGAACTTTTTCTCTTTTAAAAGTTGAGGTTGTTGTTGAATTTGTTGGTGTTTTTCAATGTTGAAGTTGATGTTGAATTTGTTGGTGATTTTCAATATTGATGTTGTTGAATCTGTTGGTGATTTTCAATGTTGAGGTTGTTGTTGAATTTGTTGGTGTCTTTCAATATTGAGGTTGTTGTTGAATTTGTTGGCGTCTTTCAATGTTGAGGTTGTTGTTGAATATCTTGGTGTTATCAATGTTTTTATTGAACTTTTTCTCTTTTTTTAAAAGTTGAGGTTGTTGTTGAATTTGTTGGTGTTTTTCAATGTTGAGCTTGTTGTTGAAATTGCAAGTTTTTTTCAATGTTGAGGTTGTTTTTGAATTTGTTAGTGTTTTTCAATGTGGAGGTTGATGTTGAATTTGATGGTGATTTTCAATATCAAGGTTGCTGTTGAATTTTTTGGCATTTTTCAATGTTGAGGTTCTTGTTGAATTTGTAGCTGATTTTCAATTTGAGGTCGTTGTTGAACATGTTGGTGTCTGTCAATATTGGTGTTGTTGTTGAATTTGTTGGTGTTTTTCAATATTGAGGTTGTTGTTGAATTTGTTGGTATTATCAATGTTATCTTTTGAACTTTTTTGTACTTTTCAATGTTGAGGTTGTTGTTGAATTTGTTGGTATTTTTCAATGCTGAGGTTGTTGAATTTGTTGGTGTTTTTCAATGTTGAGGTTGTTGTTGAATTTGTTGGTGATTTTCAGTGTTGAGGTTGTTGTTGAATTTGTTGCTTTTATCAATGTCATTTTTTGAACTTTTTTGTATTTTTCATTGTTGAGGTTGTTGTTGAATTTGTTGGTGTTATCAATGTTATTACTTGAACTTTTTTGTATTTTTCAATATTGAGTTTGTTTTTGAATTTGTTGTCGTTTTTCAATGTTGAGGTTGTTGTTGAATTTCTTGGTGATATTCAATATTGATGTTGTTGAATTTGTTGGTGATATTCAATGTTGAGGTTGTTGTTGAATTTGTTGGTGTTTTTCAATATTGAGGTTGGTAATGAATTTGTTGGCGTCTTTCAATGTTGAGGTTGTTGTTGAATTTCTTGGTGTTATCAATGTTTTTATTGAACGTTTTCTCTTCTATTAAAAGTTGAGGTTGTTGTTGAATTTGTTGGTGATTTTCAATGTTGAACTTATTGTTGAATTTGTAGTTTTTTTTTTCATTTTTGAATTTGTTGTTGAATTTGTTGGTGTTTTTCAATGTTTTGGTTGATGTGGAATTTGTTGGTGATTTTTTGTTGGTGATTTACAATATTGAGGTTGTTGTTGAATTTGTTGGTGTTTTTCAATGTTGAGGTTGTTGTTGAATTCGTTGGAGTTATCAATGTTATTTTTTGAACTATTTTGTATTTTTAAATGTTGAGGTTGTTGTTGAATTTGTTGGTATTTTTTAATGTTGAAGTTGTTGTTGAATTTGTTTGTGTTTTTGATTGTTGAGGTTGTTGTTTTATTTTTTGGTGTTATCAATGTTATTTTTTGAACTTCTATTTATTTTTGAAAGTGGAGCTTATTGTTGAATTTGTTGGTTTTTTTCAATGTTGAGGTTGATGTTTGAATTTGTTGCTGATTTTCAATGTTGAGGTTGTTGTTGAATTTGTTGGTGTCTTTCAATATTGAGGTTGTTGTTGAATTTGTTGTTGATTTTCAATGTTGAGTTTGATGTTGAATTCGCTGTTGTTTTCAATGCTATTTTTTCAACTTTTTGTATTTTTCAATGTTGAGGTTGTTGTTGAATTTGTTGATGTTATCAATGTTATTTTTTGAACTTCTTTGTATTATTTAATGTTGAGGTTGTTGTTTAATTTTTTGTTGTTATCCATGTTTTTTTTGAACTTTTCTCTTCTTTAAAAGTTGAGGTTGTTGTTGAATTTGTTAGTGTTTTTCAGTGTTGCGGTTGTTGAATTTTTTGTGTTTTTCATTGTTGAGGTTGTTGTTGAATTTGTGGCTGTTTTTCATTGTTGAGGTTGCTGTTGAATTTGCTGGTGTTTTTCAATGTAGCTGTTTTTGTTGAATTTGTTGTTGACTTTCAATATTGTGTTTGCTATTGAATTTGTTGCCGTCTTTCAATGTTGAAGTTGTTGTTGAATTTCTTGGTGTTATCAATGATTTTAATGAACTTTTTCTCTTCTTTTAAAAGTTGAGGTTGTTGTTGAATTTGTTGGTGTTTTTCAATGTTGAGCTTGTTGTTGAAATTGTAAGCTTTTTTCAATGTGTTTGTTGTTTTTGAATTTGTTAGTGTTTTTCAATGTGGAGGTTGATGTTGAATTTGTTGGTGATTTTCAATATCAAGGTTGCTGTTGAATTTTTTGGCGTTTTTCAATGTTGAGGTTCTTGTTGAATTTGTTGGTATTATCAATGTTATCTTTTGAACTTTTTTCTATTTTTCAATGTTGAGGTTGTTTTTGAATTTGTTGGTATTTTTCAATGCTGAGGTTGTTGAATTTGTTGGTGTTTTTCAATGTTGAGGTTGTTGTTGAATTTGTTGCTGATTTTCAATGTTGAGGTTGTTGTTGAATTTTTTGGTGTTATCAATGTTGTTATTTCAACTTTTTTGTATTTTTCAATATTGAGGTGGTTCAATTTATTGGTGATTTTCAATGCTGAGTTTGTTGTTGAATTTGTTGGTGATTTTCAATATTGATGTTGTTGAATTTGTTGGTGATTTTCAATGTTGAGCTTGTTGTTGAAATTGTAAGCTTTTTTCAATGTTGAGGTTGTTTTTGAATTTGTTAGTGTTTTTCAATGTGGAGGTTGATGTTGAATTTGTTGGTGAATTTCAATATCGAGGTTGTTGTTGAATTTGTTGGCGTTTTTCAATGTTGAGGTTCTTGTTGAATTTGTAGCTGATTTTCAATTTGAGGTCGTTGTTGAAAATGTTGGTGTCTGTCAATATTGGTGTTGTTGTTGAATTTGTTGGTGTTTTTCAATATTGAGGTTGTTGTTGAATTTGTTGGTATTATCAATGTTATCTTTTGAACATTTTTGTACTTTTCAATGTTGAGGTTGTTGTTGAATTTGTTGGTATTTTTCAATGCTGAGGTTGTTGAATTTGTTGGTGTTTTTCAATGTTGAGGTTGTTGTTGAATTTGTTGGTGATTTTCAATGTTGAGGTTGTTGTTGAATTTGTTGGTGTTATCAATGTCATTTTCTGATCTTTTTTGTATTTTTCAATGTTGAGGTTGTTGTTGAATTTGTTGGTGTTATCAATGTTATTACTTGAACTTTTTTATATTTTTTAGTGTTGAGTTTGTTTTTGAATTTGTTGGCGTTTTTCAATGTTCAGGTTGTGGTTGGATTTGTTGGTGATATTCAATATTGATGTTGTTGAATTTGTTGGTGATTTTCAATGTTGAGGTTGTTGTTGAATTTGTTGGTGTCTTTCAATATTGAGGTTGGTAATGAATTTGTTGGCGTCTTTCAATGTTGAGGTTGTTGTTGAATTTCTTGGTGTTATCAATGTTTTTATTGAACGTTTTCTCTTCTATTAAAAGTTGAGGTTGTTGTTGAATTTGTTGGTGATTTTCAATGTTGAGCTTATTGTTGAATTTGTAGGTTTTTTTTCATTTTTGAATTTGTTGTTGAATTTGTTGGTGTTTTTCAATGTTTTGGTTGATGTGGAATTTGTTGGTGATTTTTTGTTGGTGATTTACAATATTGAGGTTGTTGTTGAATTTGTTGGTGTTATCAATGTTATTTTTTGAACTATTTTGTATTTTTAAATGTTGAGGTTGTTGTTGAATTTGTTGGTATTTTTTAATGTTGAGGTTGTTGTTGAATTTGTTTGTGTTTTTGATTGTTGAGGTTGTTGTTGAATTTTTTGGAGTTATCAATGTTATTTTTTGAACTTTTATTTATTTTTGAAAGTGGAGCTTATTGTTGAATTTGTTGGTTTTTTTCAATGTTGAGGTTGATGTTTGAATTTGTTGCTGATTTTCAATGTTGAGGTTGTTGTTGAATTTGTTGGTGTCTTTCAATATTGAGGTTGTTGTTGAATTTGTTGGTGTTTTTCAATGCTGAGCTTGTTGTTGAAATTGTAAGTTTTTTTCAATGTTGAGGTTGTTGAATTTGTTAGTGTTTTTTAACGTGGAGGTTGATGTTGAATTTGTTGGTGATTTTCAATATCGAGGTTGTTGTTGAATTTGTTGGCATTTTTCAATGTTGAGGTTGTTGTTGAATTTGTTGCTGATTTTCTTTGTTGAGGTCGTTGTTGAACTTTTTGGTTTCTTTCAATATTGAGGTTGTTGTTGAATTTCTTGTTGTTATCAATGTTTTTATTGAACTTTTTCTCTTCTTCTAAAAGTTGAGGTTGTTCTTGAATTTTTTGGTGATTTTCAATGTTGTGGTTGATGTTGAATTTGTTGGTGATTTTTTGTTGGTGATTTTCAATTGTGAGGTTGTTGTTGAATTTGTTGGCGTTTTTGAACTTTGAGGTTGTTGTTGAATTTGTTGGTGTTATCAATGTTATTTTTTGAACTTTTTTGTATTTTTCAATGTTGAGGTTGTTTTTGAATTTGTTGGTATTTTTCAATGTTGAGGTTGTTGTTGAATTTTTTGGTGTTTTTGATTGTTGAGGTTGTTGTTGAATTTGTTGGTGTTATCAATGTTATTTTTTGAACTTTTATTTGTTTTTGAAAGTTGAGCTTATTGTTGAATTTGTTGATTTTTTTCAATGTTGAGGTTGTTGTTTGAATTTGTTGCTGATTTTCAATGTTGAGGTCATTGTTGAATTTGTTGGTGTTTTTCATTGTTGAGGTTGTTGTTGAATTTGTTGGTGATTTTCATAATTGATGTTGTTGAATTTGTTGGTGATTTTCAATTTTAAGTTGGATGTTGAATTCGTTGTTGTTATCAATGCTATTTTTTGAACTTTTTGTATTTTTCAATGTTGAGGTTGTTGTTGAATTTGTTGATGTTATCAATATTATTTTTTGAACTTTTTTATATTATTTAATGTTGAGGTTGTTGTTTAATTTGTTGTTGTTATCCATGTTTTTTTTGAACTTTTCTCTTCTTTTAAATGTTGTGGTTGTTGTTGAATTTGTTAGTATTTTTCAATGTTGCGGTTGTTGAATTTTTGGTGTTTTTCAAATGTTGAGGTTGTTGTTGAATTTGTTGCTGTTTTTCATTGTTGAGGTTGCTGTTGAATTTGTTGGTGTTTTTCAATGTTGAGGTTGTTGTTGAATTTGTTGGTGATTTTCAATATTGAAGTTGTTGAATTTGTTGGTCATTTTAAATGTTGAGGTTGTTGTTGAATATGTTGGTGTCTTTAAATATTGAGGTTCCTGTTGAATATGTTGGTGTTTTTCAATGTTGAGGTTGTTGAATTTGTTGGTATTTTTCATTGTTGAGGTTGTTGTTGAATTTCTCGCTGTTTTTCAATGTTGAGGTTGTTGTTGAATTTGTTGGTGTCATCAATGTTGTTATTTGAACTTTTTTGTATTTTTCAATATTGAGGTTGTTGTTGAATTTGTTGGTGATTTTCAATATTAATGTTGTTCAATTTGTTGGTGATTTTCAATGTTGAGGTTGCTGATGAATTTGTTGTTGATGTTCAATATTGAGGTTGTTGTTGAATTTGTTGGTGTCATTCAATGTTGAGGTTGTTGTTGAATTTCTTGGTGTTATCAATGTTTTTATTGAACTTTTTCTCCTCTTTTAAAAGTTGAGGTTGTTGTTGAATTTGTTGGTGTTTTTTAATGTTGAGCTTGTTGTTGAAATTGTAAGTTTTTTTCAATGTTGAGGTTGTTGTTGAATTTGTTAGTGTTTTTTAATGTGGAGGTTGATGTTGAATTTGTTGGTGATTTTCAATATCGAGGTTGTTGTTGAATTTGTTGGCATTTTTCAATGTTGAGGTTGTTGTTGAATTTGTTGCTGATTTTCAATGTTGAGGTCGTTGTTGAACTTGTTGGTGTCTTTCAATGTTGAGGTTGTTGTTGAATTTCTTGTTGTTATCAATGTTTTTATTGAACTTTTTCTCTTCTTCTAAAAGTTGAGGTTGTTCTTGAATTTGTTGGTGATTTTCAATGTTGTGGTTGATGTTGAATTTGTTGGTGATTTTTTGTTGGTGATTTTCAATATTGAGGTTGTTGTTGAATTTGTTGGCGTTTTTGAACTTTGAGGTTGTTGTTGAATTTGTTGGTGTTATCAATGTTATTTTTTGAACTTTTTTGTATTTTTCAATGTTGAGGTTGTTGTTGCATTTGTTGCAGTTTTTGAATGTTGAGGTTGTTGTTGAATTTTTTGGTGTTTTTGATTGTTGAGGTTGTTGTTGAATTTGTTGGTGTTATCAATGTTATTTTTTGAACTTTTATTTGTTTTTGAAAGTTGAGCTTATTGTTGAATTTGTTGATTTTTTTCAATGTTGAGGTTGTTGTTTGAATTTGTTGCTGATTTTCAATGTTGAGGTCATTGTTGAATTTGTTGGTGTTTTTCATTGTTGAGGTTGTTGTTGAATTTGTTGGTGATTTTCATAATTGATGTTGTTGAATTTGTTGGTGATTTTCAATTTTAAGTTTGATGTTGAATTCGTTGTTGTTATCAATGCTATTTTTTGAACTTTTTGTATTTTTCAATGTTGAGGTTGTTGTTGAATTTGTTGATGTTATCAATGTTATTTTTTGAACTTTTTTATATTATTTAATATTGAGGTTGTTGTTCAATTTGTTGATGTTATCAATGTTTTTTTTGAACTTTTCTCTTCTTTTAAAAGTTGAGGTTGTTGTTGAATTTGTTAGTATTTTTCAATGTTGCGGTTGTTGAATTTTTTGTGTTTTTCATTGTTGAGGTTGTTGTTGAATTTGATTCTGTTTTTCATTGTTGAGGTTGCTGTTGAATTTGCTGGTGTCTTTCAATATTGAGGGTGTTAATGAATTTGTTGGCATCTTTCAATGTTGAGGTTGTTGTTGAATTTCTTGGTGTTATCAATGTTTTTATTGAACTTTTTCCCTTCTATTAAAAGTTGAGGTTGTTGTTGAATTTGTTGGTGATTTTCCATGTTGAGCTTGTTGTTGAACTTATTTGTATTTTTCAATGTTGAGGTTGTTGTTGAATTTGTTGGTGTTATCAATGTTATTACTTGAACTTTTTTATATTTTTCAGTGTTGAGTTTGTTTTTGAATTTGTTGGCGTTTTTCAACGTTCAAGTTGTGGTTGGATTTGTTGGTGATATTCAATATTGATGTTGTTGAATTTGTTGGTGTTTTTCAATGTTGAGCTTGTTGTTGAAATTGTAAGTTTTTTTCAATGTTGAGGTTGTTGAATTTGTTAGTGTTTTTTAACGTGGAGGTTGATGTTGAATTTGTTGGTGATTTTCAATATCGAGGTTGTTGTTGAATTTGTTGGCATTTTTCAATGTTGAGGTTGTTGTTGAATTTGTTGCTGATTTTCTTTGTTGAGGTCGTTGTTGAACTTTTTGGTTTCTTTCAATATTGAGGTTGTTGTTGAATTTCTTGTTGTTATCAATGTTTTTATTGAACTTTTTCTCTTCTTCTAAAAGTTGAGGTTGTTCTTGAATTTTTTGGTGATTTTCAATGTTGTGGTTGATGTTGAATTTGTTGGTGATTTTTTGTTGGTGATTTTCAATTGTGAGGTTGTTGTTGAATTTGTTGGCGTTTTTGAACTTTGAGGTTGTTGTTGAATTTGTTGGTGTTATCAATGTTATTTTTTGAACTTTTTTGTATTTTTCAATGTTGAGGTTGTTTTTGAATTTGTTGGTATTTTTCAATGTTGAGGTTGTTGTTGAATTTTTTGGTGTTTTTGATTGTTGAGGTTGTTGTTGAATTTGTTGGTGTTATCAATGTTATTTTTTGAACTTTTATTTGTTTTTGAAAGTTGAGCTTATTGTTGAATTTGTTGATTTTTTTCAATGTTGAGGTTGTTGTTTGAATTTGTTGCTGATTTTCAATGTTGAGGTCATTGTTGAATTTGTTGGTGTTTTTCATTGTTGAGGTTGTTGTTGAATTTGTTGGTGATTTTCATAATTGATGTTGTTGAATTTGTTGGTGATTTTCAATTTTAAGTTTGATGTTGAATTCGTTGTTGTTATCAATGCTATTTTTTGAACTTTTTGTATTTTTCAATGTTGAGGTTGTTGTTGAATTTGTTGATGTTATCAATGTTATTTTTTGAACTTTTTTATATTATTTAATGTTGAGGTTGTTGTTTAATTTGTTGTTGTTATCCATGTTTTTTTTGAACTTTTCTCTTCTTTTAAATGTTGTGGTTGTTGTTGAATTTGTTAGTATTTTTCAATGTTGCGGTTGTTGAATTTTTGGTGTTTTTCAAATGTTGAGGTTGTTGTTGAATTTGTTGCTGTTTTTCATTGTTGAGGTTGCTGTTGAATTTGTTGGTGTTTTTCAATGTTGAGGTTGTTGTTGAATTTGTTGGTGATTTTCAATATTGAAGTTGTTGAATTTGTTGGTCATTTTAAATGTTGAGGTTGTTGTTGAATATGTTGGTGTCTTTAAATATTGAGGTTCCTGTTGAATATGTTGGTGTTTTTCAATGTTGAGGTTGTTGAATTTGTTGGTATTTTTCATTGTTGAGGTTGTTGTTGAATTTCTCGCTGTTTTTCAATGTTGAGGTTGTTGTTGAATTTGTTGGTGTCATCAATGTTGTTATTTGAACTTTTTTGTATTTTTCAATATTGAGGTTGTTGTTGAATTTGTTGGTGATTTTCAATATTAATGTTGTTCAATTTGTTGGTGATTTTCAATGTTGAGGTTGCTGATGAATTTGTTGTTGATGTTCAATATTGAGGTTGTTGTTGAATTTGTTGGTGTCATTCAATGTTGAGGTTGTTGTTGAATTTCTTGGTGTTATCAATGTTTTTATTGAACTTTTTCTCTTCTTTTAAAAGTTGAGGTTGTTGTTGAATTTGTTGGTGTTTTTTAATGTTGAGCTTGTTGTTGAAATTGTAAGTTTTTTTCAATGTTGAGGTTGTTGTTGAATTTGTTAGTGTTTTTTAATGTGGAGGTTGATGTTGAATTTGTTGGTGATTTTCAATATCGAGGTTGTTGTTGAATTTGTTGGCATTTTTCAATGTTGAGGTTGTTGTTGAATTTGTTGCTGATTTTCAATGTTGAGGTCGTTGTTGAACTTTTTGGTGTCTTTCAATGTTGAGGTTGTTGTTGAATTTCTTGTTGTTATCAATGTTTTTATTGAACTTTTTCTCTTCTTCTAAAAGTTGAGGTTGTTCTTGAATTTGTTGGTGATTTTCAATGTTGTGGTTGATGTTGAATTTGTTGGTGATTTTTTGTTGGTGATTTTCAATATTGAGGTTGTTGTTGAATTTGTTGGTGTTTTTGAACTTTGAGGTTGTTGTTGAATTTGTTGGTGTTATCAATGTTATTTTTTGAACTTTTTTGTATTTTTCAATGTTGAGGTTGTTGTTGCATTTGTTGCAGTTTTTGAATGTTGAGGTTGTTGTTGAATTTTTTGGTGTTTTTGATTGTTGAGGTTGTTGTTGAATTTGTTGGTGTTATCAATGTTATTTTTTGAACTTTTATTTGTTTTTGAAAGTTGAGCTTATTGTTGAATTTGTTGATTTTTTTCAATGTTGAGGTTGTTGTTTGAATTTGTTGCTGATTTTCAATGTTGAGGTCATTGTTGAATTTGTTGGTGTTTTTAATTGTTGAGGTTGTTGTTGAATTTGTTGGTGATTTTCATAATTGATGTTGTTGAATTTGTTGGTGATTTTCAATTTTAAGTTTGATGTTGAATTCGTTGTTGTTATCAATGCTATTTTTTGAACTTTTTGTATTTTTCAATGTTGAGGTTGTTGTTGAATTTGTTGATGTTATCAATGTTATTTTTTGAACTTTTTTATATTATTTAATATTGAGGTTGTTGTTCAATTTGTTGATGTTATCAATGTTTTTTTTGAACTTTTCTCTTCTTTTAAAAGTTGAGGTTGTTGTTGAATTTGTTAGTATTTTTCAATGTTGCGGTTGTTGAATTTTTTGTGTTTTTCATTGTTGAGGTTGTTGTTGAATTTGATTCTGTTTTTCATTGTTGAGGTTGCTGTTGAATTTGCTGGTGTCTTTCAATATTGAGGGTGTTAATGAATTTGTTGGCATCTTTCAATGTTGAGGTTGTTGTTGAATTTCTTGGTGTTATCAATGTTTTTATTGAACTTTTTCCCTTCTATTAAAAGTTGAGGTTGTTGTTGAATTTGTTGGTGATTTTCCATGTTGAGCTTGTTGTTGAACTTATTTGTATTTTTCAATGTTGAGGTTGTTGTTGAATTTGTTGGTGTTATCAATGTTATTACTTGAACTTTTTTATATTTTTCAGTGTTGAGTTTGTTTTTGAATTTGTTGGCGTTTTTCAACGTTCAAGTTGTGGTTGGATTTGTTGGTGATATTCAATATTGATGTTGTTGAATTTGTTGGTGTTTTTCAATGTTGAGCTTGTTTTTGAAATTGTAAGTTTTTTTCAATGTTGAGGTTGTTGAATTTGTTAGTGTTTTTTAACGTGGAGGTTGATGTTGAATTTGTTGGTGATTTTCAATATCGAGGTTGTTGTTGAATTTGTTGGCATTTTTCAATGTTGAGGTTGTTGTTGAATTTGTTGCTGATTTTCTTTGTTGAGGTCGTTGTTGAACTTTTTGGTTTCTTTCAATACTGAGGTTGTTGTTGAATTTCTTGTTGTTATCAATGTTTTTATTGAACTTTTTCTCTTCTTCTAAAAGTTGAGGTTGTTCTTGAATTTTTTGGTGATTTTCAATGTTGTGGTTGATGTTGAATTTGTTGGTGATTTTTTGTTGGTGATTTTCAATTGTGAGGTTGTTGTTGAATTTGTTGGCGTTTTTGAACTTTGAGGTTGTTGTTGAATTTGTTGGTGTTATCAATGTTATTTTTTGAACTTTTTTGTATTTTTCAATGTTGAGGTTGTTTTTGAATTTGTTGGTATTTTTCAATGTTGAGGTTGTTGTTGAATTTTTTGGTGTTTTTGATTGTTGAGGTTGTTGTTGAATTTGTTGGTGTTATCAATGTTATTTTTTGAACTTTTATTTGTTTTTGAAAGTTGAGCTTATTGTTGAATTTGTTGATTTTTTTCAATGTTGAGGTTGTTGTTTGAATTTGTTGCTGATTTTCAATGTTGAGGTCATTGTTGAATTTGTTGGTGTTTTTAATTGTTGAGGTTGTTGTTGAATTTGTTGGTGATTTTCATAATTGATGTTGTTGAATTTGTTGGTGATTTACAATTTTAAGTTTGATGTTGAATTCGTTGTTGTTATCAATGCTATTTTTTGAACTTTTTGTATTTTTCAATGTTGAGGTTGTTGTTGAATTTGTTGATGTTATCAATGTTATTTTTTGAACTTTTTTATATTATTTAATGTTGAGGTTGTTGTTTAATTTGTTGCTGTTATCCATTTTTTTTTGAACGTTTCTCTTCTTTTAAAAGTTGAGGTTGTTGTTGAATTTGTTAGTATTTTTCAATGTTGCGGTTGTTGAATTTTTGGTGTTTTTCAAATGTTGAGGTTGTTGTTGAATTTGTTGCTGTTTTTCATTGTTGAGGTTGCTGTTGAATTTGTTGGTATTTTTCATTGTTGAGGTTGTTGTTGAATTTCTCGCTGTTTTTCAATGTTGAGGTTGTTGTTGAATTTGTTGGTGTCATCAATGTTGTTATTTGAACTTTTTTGTATTTTTCAATATTGAGGTTGTTGTTGAATTTGTTGGTGATTTTCAATATTAATGTTGTTCAATTTGTTGGTGATTTTCAATGTTGAGGTTGCTGATGAATTTGTTGTTGATGTTCAATATTGAGGTTGTTGTTGAATTTGTTGGTGTCATTGAATGTTGAGGTTGTTGTTGAATTTCTTGGTGTTATCAATGTTTTTATTGAACTTTTTCTCTTCTTTTAAAAGTTGAGGTTGTTGTTGAATTTGTTGGTGTTTTTTAATGTTGAGCTTGTTGTTGAAATTGTAAGTTTTTTTCAATGTTGAGGTTGTTGTTGAATTTGTTAGTGTTTTTTAATGTGGAGGTTGATGTTGAATTTGTTGGTGATTTTCAATATCGAGGTTGTTGTTGAATTTGTTGGCATTTTTCAATGTTGAGGTTGTTGTTGAATTTGTTGCTGATTTTCAATGTTGAGGTCGTTGTTGAACTTTTTGGTGTCTTTCAATGTTGAGGTTGTTGTTGAATTTCTTGTTGTTATCAATGTTTTTATTGAACTTTTTCTCTTCTTCTAAAAGTTGAGGTTGTTCTTGAATTTGTTGGTGATTTTCAATGTTGTGGTTGATGTTGAATTTGTTGGTGATTTTTTGTTGGTGATTTTCAATATTGAGGTTGTTGTTGAATTTGTTGGTGTTTTTGAACTTTGAGGTTGTTGTTGAATTTGTTGGTGTTATCAAAGTTATTTTTTGAACTTTTTTGTATTTTTCAATGTTGAGGTTGTTGTTGCATTTGTTGCAGTTTTTGAATGTTGAGGTTGTTGTTGAATTTTTTGGTGTTTTTGATTGTTGAGGTTGTTGTTGAATTTGTTGGTGTTATCAATGTTATTTTTTGAACTTTTATTTGTTTTTGAAAGTTGAGCTTATTGTTGAATTTGTTGATTTTTTTCAATGTTGAGGTTGTTGTTTGAATTTGTTGCTGATTTTCAATGTTGAGGTCATTGTTGAATTTGTTGGTGTTTTTCATTGTTGAGGTTGTTGTTGAATTTGTTGGTGATTTTCATAATTGATGTTGTTGAATTTGTTGGTGATTTTCAATTTTAAGTTTGATGTTGAATTCGTTGTTGTTATCAATGCTATTTTTTGAACTTTTTGTATTTTTCAATGTTGAGGTTGTTGTTGAATTTGTTGATGTTATCAATGTTATTTTTTGAACTTTTTTATATTATTTAATATTGAGGTTGTTGTTCAATTTGTTGATGTTATCAATGTTTTTTTTGAACTTTTCTCTTCTTTTAAAAGTTGAGGTTGTTGTTGAATTTGTTAGTATTTTTCAATGTTGCGGTTGTTGAATTTTTTGTGTTTTTCATTGTTGAGGTTGTTGTTGAATTTGATTCTGTTTTTCATTGTTGAGGTTGCTGTTGAATTTGCTGGTGTCTTTCAATATTGAGGGTGTTAATGAATTTATTGGCATCTTTCAATGTTGAGGTTGTTGTTGAATTTCTTGGTGTTATCAATGTTTTTATTGAACTTTTTCCCTTCTATTAAAAGTTGAGGTTGCTGTTGAATTTGTTGGTGATTTTCAATGTTGAGCTTGTTGTTGAACTTATTTGTATTTTTCAATGTTGAGGTTGTTGTTGAATTTGTTGGTGTTATTCAATGTTGTGGTTGATGTTGAATTTGTTGGTGATTTTTTGTTGTTGATTTTCAATATTGAGGTTGTTGTTGAATTTTTTTGGCGTTTTTCAATGTTGAGATTGTTGTTGAATTTGTTACTGATTTTCAATGTTGAGGTCGTTGTTGAATTTGTTGCGGTTTTTCATTGTTGAGGTTGTTATTGAATTTGTCGCTGTTTTTCAATGTTGAGGTTGTTATTGAACTTGTTGGTGTTATCAATGTTTTTTGTTGAACTTGTTGGTACTTCTAATGTTGCGGTTGTTGGTGAATTTGTTGATGTTTTACAATGTTGAGTTTGTTGTTGAATTTGTTGTTTTTTTTTCCATGTTGTGGTTGTTGTTGAATTGATTGGTGTTTTTCAATGTTGAGGTTGTTGTTGAATTTGTTGTTGATTTTAAATGTTGAGTTTAATGTTGATTTCGTTGTTGTTATCAATGCTATTTTTTGAACTTTTTGTATTTTTCAATGTTGAGGTTGTTGTTGAATTTGTTGATGTCATCCATGTTTTTTTTGAACATTTCTCTGCCTTTAAAAGTTGAGGTTGTTGTTGAATTTGTTAGTTGTTTTCAATGTTGCGGTTGTTGAACTTTTTTTATCATTGTTGAGGTTGTTGTTGAATTTGTTCCTGTTTTTCATTGCTGAGGTTGATGTAGAATTTGTTGGTGTTTTTCAAAGTTGCGGTTTTTGTTGAATTTGTTGTTGACTTTCAATATTGTGGTTCATGTTGAATTTTTGGTGTTTTTCAATGTTGAGGTTGTTGTTGAATTTGTTGGTGATTTTCAATATTGAAGTTGTTGAATTTGTTGGTCATTTTAAATGTTGAGGTTGTTGTTGAATATGTTGGTGTCTTTCAATATTGAGGTTGCTGTTGAATATGTTAGTGTTTTTCAATGTTGTGGTTGTTGAATTTGTTGGTATTTTTCATTGTTGAGGTTGTTGTTGAATTTGTCGCTGTTTTTCAATGTTGCGGTTGTTGTTGAATTTGTTGGTGATATTCAATATTGATGTTGTTGAATTTGTTGGTGACTTTCAATTTTGCGGTTGTTGTTGAATTTGTTGGTGTCTTTCAATATTGAGGTTGTTAATGAATTTGTTGGCGTCTTTCAATGTTGAGGTTGTTGTTGAATTTCTTGGTGTTATCAATGTTTTTATTGAACTTTTTCACTTCTATTAAAAGTTGAGGTTGTTGTTGAATTTGTTGGTGTTTTTCAATGTGAGCTTGTTGTTGAAATTTTAAGTATTTTTCAATGTTGAGGTTGCTTTTGAAGTTGTTAGTGTTTTTCAATGTGGAGGTTGTTGTTGATTTTGTAGGTTTTTTTCAATTTTGAGGTTGTTGTTGAATTTGTTGGTGTTTTTCAATGTTGTGGTTGATGTTGAATTTGTTGGTGATTTTATGTTGGTGATTTTCAATATTGAGGTTGTTGTTGAATTTTTTGGCGTTTTTCAATATTGAGATTGTTGTTGAATTTGTTACTGATTTTCAATGCTGAGGTCGTTGTTGAATTGGTTGGTGTTTTTCATTGTTGTGGCTGTTGTTGAATTTGTCGTTGCTTTTCAATGTTGAGGTTGCGGTTGAACTTGTTGGTACTTTCAATGTTTTTTGTTGAACTTGTTTGTACTTTTTAATGTTGCGGTTGATGGTGAATTTCTCGCTGTTTTTCAATGTTGAGGTTGTTGTTGAATTTGTTGGTGTCATCAATGTTGTTATTTCGACTTTTTTGTATTTTTCAATATTGAGGTTGTTCAATTTGTTGGTGATTTTCAATGCTGAGTTTGTTGTTGAATTTTTGGTGATTTTCAATATTGATGTTGTTGAATTTGTTGGTGATTTTCAATGTTGAGCTTGTTGTTGAAATTGTAAGCTTTTTTCAATGTTGAGGTTTTTTTTGAATTTGTTAGTGTTTTTCAATGTGGAGGTTGATGTTGAATTTGTTGGTGATTTTCAATATCGAGGTTGTTGTTGAATTTGTTGGCGTTTTTCAATGTTGAAGTTCTTGTTGAATTTGTAGCTGATTTTCAATTTGAGGTCGTTGTTGAACATGTTGGTGTCTTTCAATATTGGGGTTGTTGTTGAATTTGTTGGTGTTTTGCAATATTGAGTTGTTGTAGAATTTGTTGGTATTATCAATGTTATCTTTTGAACTTTTTTGTACTTTTCAATGTTGAGGTTGTTGTTGAATTTGTTGGTATTTTTCAATGCTGAGGTTGTTGAATTTGTTGGTGTTTTTCAATGTTGAGGTTGTTGTTGAATTTGTTGGTGATTTTCAATGTTGAGGTTGTTGTTGAATTTGTTGGTGATTTTATGTTGGTGATTTTCAATATTGAGGTTGTTGTTGAATTTGTTGGTGTTATCAATGTCATTTTTTGATCTTTTTTGTATTTTTCAATGTTGAGGTTGTTGTTGAATTTGTTGGTGTCTTTCAATATTGAGGTTGGTAATGAATTTGTTGGCGTCTTTCAATGTTGAGGTTGTTGTTGAATTTCTTGGTGTTATCAATGTTTTTATTGAACGTTTTCTCTTCTATTAAAAGTTGAGGTTGTTGTTGAATTTGTTGGTGATTTTCAATGTTGAGCTTATTTTTGAATTTGTAGGTTTTTTTTCATTTTTGAATTTGTTGTTGAATTTGTTGGTGTTTTTCAATGTTTTGGTTGATGTGGAATTTGTTGGTGATTTTTTGTTGGTGATTTACAATATTGAGGTTGTTGTTGAATTTGTTGGTGTTTTTCAATGTTGAGGTTGTTGTTGAATTCGTTGGTGTTATCAATGTTATTTTTTGAACTATTTTGTATTTTTAAATGTTGAGGTTGTTGTTGAATTTGTTGGTATTTTTTAATGTTGAGGTTGTTGTTGAATTTGTTCGTGTTTTTGATTGTTGAGGTTGTTGTTGAATTTTTTGGTGTTATCAATGTTATTTTTTGAACTTTTATTTATTTTTGAAAGTGGAGCTTATTGTTGAATTTGTTGGTTTTTTTCAATGTTGAGGTTGATGTTTGAATTTGTTGCTGATTTTCAATGTTGAGGTTGTTGTTGAATTTGTTGGTGTCTTTCAATATTGAGGTTGTTGTTGAATTTGTTGGTGTTTTTCAATGTTGAGGTTGTTGTTGAATTTGCTAGTGACTTTCAATATTGAGGTTGTTGTTGAATTTGTTGGCGTTTTTCAATGTTGAGGTTGTTGTTGAATTTGTTGGTGATTTTCAGTGTTGAGGTTGTTGTTGAATTTGTTGCTTTTATCAATGTCATTTTTTGAACTTTTTTGTATTTTTCATTGTTGAGGTTGTTGTTGAATTTGTTGGTGTTATCAATGTTATTACTTGAACTTTTTTGTATTTTTCAATATTGAGTTTGTTTTTGAATTTGTTGGCGTTTTTCAATGTTGAGGTTGTTGTTGAATTTCTTGGTGATATTTAATATTGATGTTGTTGAATTTGTTGGTGATATTCAATGTTGAGGTTCTTGTTGAATTTGTTGGTGTCTTTCAATATTGAGGTTGTTAATGAATTTGTTGGCGTCTTTCAATGTTGAGGTTGTTGTTGAATTTCTTGGTGTTATCAAGGTTTTTATTCAACTTCTTCACTTCTATTAAAAGTTGAGGTTGTTGTTGAATTTGTTGCTGATTTTCAATGTTGAGCTTTTTGTTGAATTTGCAGGTTTTTTTCAATTTTGAGGTTGTTGTTGAATTTGTTGGTGTTTTTCAATGTTGTGGTTGATGTTGAATTTTTTGGTGATTTTTTGTTGGTGAATTTCAATATTGAGGTTGTTGTTGAATTCTTTGGCGTTTTTCAATGTTGAGATTGTTGTTGAATTTGTTATTGATTTTCAATGTTGAGGTCGTTGTTGAATTGGTTGGTGTTTTTCATTGTTGAGGCTGTTGTTGAATGTGTCGCTCTTTTTCAATGTTTAGGTTGTGGTTGAACTTGTTGTTGTTTTCAATGTTTTTTGTTGAACTTGTTTGTACTTTTTAATGTTGTGGTTGTTGGTGAATTTGTTGGTGTTTTACAATTTTGAGTTTGTTGTTGAATTGGTTGTTTTTTTTTTCCATGTTGTGGTTGTTGTTGAATTTGTTGGTGATTTTCAATGTTGAGTTTGATGTAGAATTCGTTGTTGTTATCAATGCTATTTTTTGAACTTTTTGTATTTTTCAATGTTGAGGTTGTTGTTGAATTTGTTGATGTTATCAATGTTATTTTTTGAACTTTTTTGTATTATTTAATGTTAAGGTTGTTGTTTAATTTGTTGTTGTTATCCATGTTTTTTTTGAACTTTTCTCTTCTTTTAAATGTTGTGGTTGTTGTTGAATTTGTTAGTATTTTTCAATGTTGCGGTTGTTGAATTTTTGGTGTTTTTCAAATGTTGAGGTTGTTGTTGAATTTGTTGCTGATTTTCATTGTTGAGGTTGCTGTTGAATTTGTTGGTGTTTTTCAATGTTGAGGTTGTTGTTGAATTTGTTGGTGATTTTCAATATTGAAGTTGTTGAATTTGTTGGTCATTTTAAATGTTGAGGTTGTTGTTGAATATGTTGGTGTCTTTAAATATTGAGGTTCCTGTTGAATATGTTGGTGTTTTTCAATGTTGAGGTTGTTGAATTTGTTGGTATTTTTCATTGTTGAGGTTGTTGTTGAATTTCTCGCTGTTTTTCAATGTTGAGGTTGTTGTTGAATTTGTTGGTGTCATCAATGTTGTTATTTGAACTTTTTTGTATTTTTCAATATTGAGGTTTTTGTTGAATTTGTTGGTCATTTTCAATATTAATGTTGTTCAATTTGTTGGTGATTTTCAATGTTGAGGTTGCTGATGAATTTGTTGGTGATGTTCAATATTGAGGTTGTTGTTGAATTTGTTGGTGTCATTCAATGTTGAGGTTGTTGTTGAATTTCTTGGTGTTATCAATGTTTTTATTGAACTTTTTCTCTTCTTTTAAAAGTTGAGGTTGTTGTTGAATTTGTTGGTGTTTTTCAATGTTGAGCTTGTTGTTGAAATTGTAAGTTTTTTTCAATGTTGAGGTTGTTGAATTTGTTAGTGTTTTTAACGTGGAGGTTGATGTTGAATTTGTTGGTGATTTTCAATATCGAGGTTGTTGTTGAATTTGTTGGCATTTTTCAATGTTGAGGTTGTTGTTGAATTTGTTGCTGATTTTCAATGTTGAGGTCGTTGTTGAACTTTTTGGTTTCTTTCAATATTGAGGTTGTTGTTGAATTTCTTGTTGTTATCAATGTTTTTATTGAACTTTTTCTCTTCTTCTAAAAGTTGAGGTTGTTCTTGAATTTGTTGATGATTTTCAATGTTGTGGTTGATGTTGAATTTGTTGATGATTTTTTGTTGGTGATTTTCAATATTGAGGTTGTTGTTGAATTTGTTGGCGTTTTTGAACTTTGAGGTTGTTGTTGAATTTGTTGGTGTTATCAATGTTATTTTTTGAACTTTTTTGTATTTTTCAATGTTGAGGTTGTTTTTGAATTTGTTGGTATTTTTCAATGTTGAGGTTGTTGTTGAATTTTGTGGTGTTTTTGATTGTTGAGGTTGTTGTTGAATTTGTTGGTGTTATCAATGTTATTTTTTGAACTTTTATTTGTTTTTGAAAGTTGAGCTTATTGTTGAATTTGTTGATTTTTTTCAATGTTGAGGTTGTTGTTTGAATTTGTTGCTGATTTTCAATGTTGAGGTCATTGTTGAATTTGTTGGTGTTTTTCATTGTTGAGGTTGTTGTTGAATTTGTTGGTGATTTTCATAATTGATGTTGTTGAATTTGTTGGCGTTTTTGAACTTTGAGGTTGTTGTTGAATTTGTTGGTGTTATCAATGTTATTTTTTGAACTTTTTTGTATTTTTCAATGTTGAGGTTGTTTTTGAATTTGTTGGTATTTTTCAATGTTGAGGTTGTTGTTGAATTTTTTGGTGTTTTTGATTGTTGAGGTTGTTGTTGAATTTGTTGGTGTTATCAATGTTATTTTTTGAACTTTTATTTGTTTTTGAAAGTTGAGCTTATTGTTGAATTTGTTGATTTTTTTCAATGTTGAGGTTGTTGTTTGAATTTGTTGCTGATTTTCAATGTTGAGGTCATTGTTGAATTTGTTGGTGTTTTTCATTGTTGAGGTTGTTGTTGAATTTGTTGGTGATTTTCATAATTGATGTTGTTGAATTTGTTGGTGATTTTCAATTTTAAGTTTGATGTTGAATTCGTTGTTGTTATCAATGCTATTTTTTGAACTTTTTGTATTTTTCAATGTTGAGGTTGTTGTTGAATTTGTTGATGTTATCAATGTTATTTTTTGAACTTTTTTATATTATTTAATGTTGAGGTTGTTGTTTAATTTGTTGCTGTTATCCATTTTTTTTTTGAACGTTTCTCTTCTTTTAAAAGTTGAGGTTGTTGTTGAATTTGTTAGTATTTTTCAATGTTGCGGTTGTTGAATTTTTGGTGTTTTCCAAATGTTGAGGTTGTTGTTGAATTTGTTGCTGTTTTTCATTGTTGAGGTTGCTGTTGAATTTGTTGGTGTTTTTCAATGTTGAGGTTGTTGTTGAATTTGTTGCTAATTTTCAATATTGAAGTTGTTGAATTTGTTGGTCATTTTAAATGTTGAGGTTGCTGTTGAATATGTTGGTGTCTTTAAATATTGAGGTTCCTGTTGAATATGTTGGTGTTTTTCAATGTTGAGGTTGTTGAATTTGTTGGTATTTTTCATTGTTGAGGTTGTTGTTGAATTTCTCGCTGTTTTTCAATGTTGAGGTTGTTGTTGAATTTGTTGGTGTCATCAATGTTGTTATTTGAACTTTTTTGTATTTTTCAATATTGAGGTTGTTGTTGAATTTGTTGGTGATTTTCAATATTAATGTTGTTCAATTTGTTGGTGATTTTCAATGTTGAGGTTGCTGATGAATTTGTTGTTGATGTTCAATATTGAGGTTGTTGTTGAATTTGTTGGTGTCATTCAATGTTGAGGTTGTTGTTGAATTTCTTGGTGTTATCAATGTTTTTATTGAACTTTTTCTCTTCTTTTAAAAGTTGAGGTTGTTGTTGAATTTGTTGGTGTTTTTTAATGTTGAGCTTGTTGTTGAAATTGTAAGTTTTTTTCAATGTTGAGGTTGTTGTTGAATTTGTTAGTGTTTTTTAATGTGGAGGTTGATGTTGAATTTGTTGGTGATTTTCAATATCGAGGTTGTTGTTGAATTTGTTGGCATTTTTCAATGTTGAGGTTGTTGTTGAATTTGTTGCTGATTTTCAATGTTGAGGTCGTTGTTGAACTTTTTGGTGTCTTTCAATGTTGAGGTTGTTGTTGAATTTCTTGTTGTTATCAATGTTTTTATTGAACTTTTTCTCTTCTTCTAAAAGTTGAGGTTGTTCTTGAATTTGTTGGTGATTTTCAATGTTGTGGTTGATGTTGAATTTGTTGGTGATTTTTTGTTGGTGATTTTCAATATTGAGGTTGTTGTTGAATTTGTTGGCGTTTTTGAACTTTGAGGTTGTTGTTGAATTTGTTGGTGTTATCAATGTTATTTTTTGAACTTTTTTGTATTTTTCAATGTTGAGGTTGTTGTTGCATTTGTTGCAGTTTTTGAATGTTGAGGTTGTTGTTGAATTTTTTGGTGTTTTTGATTGTTGAGGTTGTTGTTGAATTTGTTGGTGTTATCAATGTTATTTTTTGAACTTTTATTTGTTTTTGAAAGTTGAGCTTATTGTTGAATTTGTTGATTTTTTTCAATGTTGAGGTTGTTGTTTGAATTTGTTGCTGATTTTCAATGTTGAGGTCATTGTTGAATTTTTGGTGTTTTTAATTGTTGAGGTTGTTGTTGAATTTGTTGGTGTTATCAATGTTATTTTTTGAACTTTTTTGTATTTTTCAATGTTGAGGTTGTTGTTGCATTTGTTGCAGTTTTTGAATGTTGAGGTTGTTGTTGAATTTTTTGGTGTTTTTGATTGTTGAGGTTGTTGTTGAATTTGTTGGTGTTATCAATGTTATTTTTTGAACTTTTATTTGTTTTTGAAAGTTGAGCTTATTGTTGAATTTGTTGATTTTTTTCAATGTTGAGGTTGTTGTTTGAATTTGTTGCTGATTTTCAATGTTGAGGTCATTGTTGAATTTGTTGGTGTTTTTAATTGTTGAGGTTGTTGTTGAATTTGTTGGTGATTTTCATAATTGATGTTGTTGAATTTGTTGGTGATTTTCAATTTTAAGTTTGATGTTGAATTCGTTGTTGTTATCAATGCTATTTTTTGAACTTTTTGTATTTTTCAATGTTGAGGTTGTTGTTGAATTTGTTGATGTTATCAATGTTATTTTTTGAACTTTTTTATATTATTTAATGTTGAGGTTGTTGTTTAATTTGTTGTTGTTATCCATGTTTTTTTTGAACTTTTCTCTTCTTTTAAATGTTGTGGTTGTTGTTGAATTTGTTAGTATTTTTCAATGTTGCGGTTGTTGAATTTTTGGTGTTTTTCAAATGTTGAGGTTGTTGTTGAATTTGTTGCTGTTTTTCATTGTTGAGGTTGCTGTTGAATTTGTTGGTGTTTTTCAATGTTGAGGTTGTTGTTGAATTTGTTGGTGATTTTCAATATTGAAGTTGTTGAATTTGTTGGTCATTTTAAATGTTGAGGTTGTTGTTGAATATGTTGGTGTCTTTAAATATTGAGGTTCCTGTTGAATATGTTGGTGTTTTTCAATGTTGAGGTTGTTGAATTTGTTGGTATTTTTCATTGTTGAGGTTGTTGTTGAATTTCTCGCTGTTTTTCAATGTTGAGGTTGTTGTTGAATTTGTTGGTGTCATCAATGTTGTTATTTGAACTTTTTTGTATTTTTCAATATTGAGGTTTTTGTTGAATTTGTTGGTCATTTTCAATATTAATGTTGTTCAATTTGTTGGTGATTTTCAATGTTGAGGTTGTTGATGAATTTGTTGGTGATGTTCAATATTGAGGTTGTTGTTGAATTTGTTGGTGTCATTCAATGTTGAGGTTGTTGTTGAATTTCTTGGTGTTATCAATGTTTTTATTGAACTTTTTCTCTTCTTTTAAAAGTTGAGGTTGTTGTTGAATTTGTTGGTGTTTTTCAATGTTGAGCTTGTTGTTGAAATTGTAAGTTTTTTTCAATGTTGAGGTTGTTGACTTTGTTAGTGTTTTTAACGTGGAGGTTGATGTTGAATTTGTTGGTGATTTTCAATATCGAGGTTGTTGTTGAATTTGTTGGCATTTTTCAATGTTGAGGTTGTTGTTGAATTTGTTGCTGATTTTCAATGTTGAGGTCGTTGTTGAACTTTTTGGTTTCTTTCAATATTGAGGTTGTTGTTGAATTTCTTGTTGTTATCCATGTTTTTATTGAACTTTTTCTCTTCTTCTAAAAGTTGAGGTTGTTCTTGAATTTGTTGGTGATTTTCAATGTTGTGGTTGATGTTGAATTTGTTGGTGATTTTTTGTTGGTGATTTTCAATATTGAGGTTGTTGTTGAATTTGTTGGCGTTTTTGAACTTTGAGGTTGTTGTTGAATTTGTTGGTGTTATCAATGTTATTTTTTGAACTTTTTTGTATTTTTCAATGTTGAGGTTGTTTTTGAATTTGTTGGTATTTTTCAATGTTGAGGTTGTTGTTGAATTTTGTGGTGTTTTTGATTGTTGAGGTTGTTGTTGAATTTGTTGGTGTTATCAATGTTATTTTTTGAACTTTTATTTGTTTTTGAAAGTTGAGCTTATTGTTGAATTTGTTGATTTTTTTCAATGTTGAGGTTGTTGTTTGAATTTGTTGCTGATTTTCAATGTTGAGGTCATTGTTGAATTAGTTGGTGTTTTTCATTGTTGAGGTTGTTGTTGAATTTGTTGGTGATTTTCATAATTGATGTTGTTGAATTTGTTGGCGTTTTTGAACTTTGAGGTTGTTGTTGAATTTGTTGGTGTTATCAATGTTATTTTTTGAACTTTTTTGTATTTTTCAATGTTGAGGTTGTTTTTGAATTTGTTGGTATTTTTCAATGTTGAGGTTGTTGTTGAATTTTTTGGTGTTTTTGATTGTTGAGGTTGTTGTTGAATTTGTTGGTGTTATCAATGTTATTTTTTGAACTTTTATTTGTTTTTGAAAGTTGAGCTTATTGTTGAATTTGTTGATTTTTTTCAATGTTGAGGTTGTTGTTTGAATTTGTTGCTGATTTTCAATGTTGAGGTCATTGTTGAATTTGTTGGTGTTTTTCATTGTTGAGGTTGTTGTTGAATTTGTTGGTGATTTTCATAATTGATGTTGTTGAATTTGTTGGTGATTTTCAATTTTAAGTTTGATGTTGAATTCGTTGTTGTTATCAATGCTTTTTTTTGAACTTTTTGTATTTTTCAATGTTGAGGTTGTTGTTGAATTTGTTGATGTTATCAATGTTATTTTTTGAACTTTTTTATATTATTTAATGTTGAGGTTGTTGTTTAATTTGTTGCTGTTATCCATTTTTTTTTTGAACGTTTCTCTTCTTTTAAAAGTTGAGGTTGTTGTTGAATTTGTTAGTATTTTTCAATGTTGCGGTTGTTGAATTTTTGGTGTTTTTCAAATGTTGAGGTTGTTGTTGTATTTGTTGCTGTTTTTCATTGTTGAGGTTGCTGTTGAATTTGTTGGTGTTTTTCAATGTTGAGGTTGTTGTTGAATTTGTTGCTAATTTTCAATATTGAAGTTGTTGAATTTGTTGGTCATTTTAAATGTTGAGGTTGCTGTTGAATATGTTGGTGTCTTTAAATATTGAGGTTCCTGTTGAATATGTTGGTGTTTTTCAATGTTGAGGTTGTTGAATTTGTTGGTATTTTTCATTGTTGAGGTTGTTGTTGAATTTCTCGCTGTTTTTCAATGTTGAGGTTGTTGTTGAATTTGTTGGTGTCATCAATGTTGTTATTTGAACTTTTTTGTATTTTTCAATATTGAGGTTGTTGTTGAATTTGTTGGTGATTTTCAATATTAATGTTGTTCAATTTGTTGGTGATTTTCAATGTTGAGGTTGCTGATGAATTTGTTGTTGATGTTCAATATTGAGGTTGTTGTTGAATTTGTTGGTGTCATTCAATGTTGAGGTTGTTGTTGAATTTCTTGGTGTTATCAATGTTTTTATTGAACTTTTTCTCTTCTTTTAAAAGTTGAGGTTGTTGTTGAATTTGTTGGTGTTTTTTAATGTTGAGCTTGTTGTTGAAATTGTAAGTTTTTTTCAATGTTGAGGTTGTTGTTGAATTTGTTAGTGTTTTTTAATGTGGAGGTTGATGTTGAATTTGTTGGTGATTTTCAATATCGAGGTTGTTGTTGAATTTGTTGGCATTTTTCAATGTTGAGGTTGTTGTTGAATTTGTTGCTGATTTTCAATGTTGAGGTCGTTGTTGAACTTGTTGGTGTCTTTGAATGTTGAGGTTGTTGTTGAATTTCTTGTTGTTATCAATGTTTTTATTGAACTTTTTCTCTTCTTCTAAAAGTTGAGGTTGTTCTTGAATTTGTTGGTGATTTTCAATGTTGTGGTTGATGTTGAATTTGTTGGTGATTTTTTGTTGGTGATTTTCAATATTGAGGTTGTTGTTGAATTTGTTGGCGTTTTTGAACTTTGAGGTTGTTGTTGAATTTGTTGGTGTTATCAATGTTATTTTTTGAACTTTTTTGTATTTTTCAATGTTGAGGTTGTTGTTGCATTTGTTGCAGTTTTTGAATGTTGAGGTTGTTGTTGAATTTTTTGGTGTTTTTGATTGTTGAGGTTGTTGTTGAATTTGTTGGTGTTATCAATGTTATTTTTTGAACTTTTATTTGTTTTTGAAAGTTGAGCTTATTGTTGAATTTGTTGATTTTTTTCAATGTTGAGGTTGTTGTTTGAATTTGTTGCTGATTTTCAATGTTGAGGTCATTGTTGAATTTGTTGGTGTTTTTCATTGTTGAGGTTGTTGTTGAATTTGTTGGTGATTTTCATAATTGATGTTGTTGAATTTGTTGGTGATTTTCAATTTTAAGTTAGATGTTGAATTCGTTGTTGTTATCAATGCTATTTTTTGAACTTTTTGTATTTTTCAATGTTGAGGTTGTTGTTGAATTTGTTGATGTTATCAATGTTATTTTTTGAACTTTTTTATATTATTTAATGTTGAGGTTGTTGTTTAATTTGTTGTTGTTATCCATTTTTTTTTGAACGTTTCTCTTCTTTTAAAAGTTGAGGTTGTTGTTGAATTTGTTAGTATTTTTCAATGTTGCGGTTGTTGAATTTTTGGTGTTTTTCAAATGTTGAGGTTGTTGTTGAATTTGTTGCTGTTTTTCATTGTTGAGGTTGCTGTTGAATTTGTTGGTGTTTTTCAATGTTGAGGTTGTTGTTGAATTTGTTGGTGATTTTCAATATTGAAGTTGTTGAATTTGTTGGTCATTTTAAATGTTGAGGTTGTTGTTGAATATGTTGGTGTCTTTAAATATTGAGGTTCCTGTTGAATATGTTGGTATTTTTCATTGTTGAGGTTGTTGTTGAATTTCTCGCTGTTTTTCAATGTTCAGGTTGTTGTTGAATTTGTTGGTGTCATCAATGTTGTTATTTGAACTTTTTTGTATTTTTCAATATTGAGGTTGTTGTTGAATTTGTTGGTGATTTTCAATATTAATGTTGTTCAATTTGTTGGTGATTTTCAATGTTGAGGTTGCTGATGAATTAGTTGTTGATGTTCAATATTGAGGTTGTTGTTGAATTTGTTGGTGTCATTCAATGTTGAGGTTGTTGTTGAATTTCTTGGTGTTATCAATGTTTTTATTGAACTTTTACTCTGCTTTTAAAAGTTGAGGTTGTTGTTGAATTTGTTGGTGTTTTTTAATGTTGAGCTTGTTGTTGAAATTGTAAGTTTTTTTTCAATGTTGAGGTTGTTGTTGAATTTGTTAGTGTTTTTTAATGTGGAGGTTGATGTTGAATTTGTTGGTGATTTTCAATATCGAGGTTGTTGTTGAATTTGATGGCATTTTTCAATGTTGAGGTTGTTGTTGAATTTGTTGCTGATTTTCAATGTTGAGGTCGTTGTTGAACTTTTTGGTGTCTTTCAATGTTGAGGTTGTTGTTGAATTTCTTGTTGTTATCAATGTTTTTATTGAACTTTTTCTCTTCTTCTAAAAGTTGAGGTTGTTCTTGAATTTGTTGGTGATTTTCAATGTTGTGGTTGATGTTGAATTTGTTGGTGATTTTTTGTTGGTGATTTTCAATATTGAGGTTGTTGTTGAATTTGTTGGCGTTTTTGAACTTTGAGGTTGTTGTTGAATTTGTTGGTGTTATCAATGTTATTTTTTGAACTTTTTTATATTATTTAATGTTGAGGTTGTTGTTTAGTTTGTTGTTGTTATCCATGTTTTTTTTGAACTTTTCTCTTCTTTTAAAAGTTGAGGTTGTTGTTGAATTTGTTAGTATTTTTCAATGTTGCGGTTGTTGAATTTTTTGTGTTTTTCATTGTTGAGGTTGTTGTTGAATTTGATTCTGTTTTTCATTGTTGAGGTTGCTGTTGAATTTGCTGGTGTCTTTCAATATTGAGGGTGTTAATGAATTTGTTGGCATCTTTCAATGTTGAGGTTATTGTTGAATTTCTTGGTGTTATCAATGTTTTTATTGAACTTTTTCCCTTCTATTAAAAGTTGAAGTTGTTGTTGAATTTGTTGGTGATTTTCAATGTTGAGCTTGTTGTTGAACTTATTTGTATTTTTCAATGTTGAGGTTGTTGTTGAATTTGTTGGTGTTATTCAATGTTGTGGTTGATGTTGAATTTGTTGGTGATTTTTTGTTGTTGATTTTCAATATTGAGGTTGTTGTTGAATTTTTTTGGCGTTTTTCAATGTTGAGATTGTTGTTGAATTTGTTACTGATTTTCAATGTTGAGGTCGTTGTTGAATTTGTTGCGGTTTTTCATTGTTATGGTTGTTATTGAATTTGTCGCTGTTTTTCAATGTTGAGGTTGTTATTGAACTTGTTGGTGTTATCAATGTTTTTTGCTGAACTTGTTGGTACTTTTTAATGTTGCGGTTGTTGGTGAATTTGTTGATGTTTTACAATGTTGAGTTTGTTGTTGAATTTGTTGTTTTTTTTTTCCACGTTGTGGTTGTTGTTGAATTGATTAGTGTTTTTCAATGTTGAGGTTGTTGTTGAATTTGTTGTTGATTTTAAATGTTGAGTTTAATGTTGATTTCGTTGTTGTTATCAATGCTATTTTTTGAACTTTTTGTATTTTTCAATGTTGAGGTTGTTGTTGAATTTGTTGATGTCATCCATGTTTTTTTTGAACATTTCTCTGCTTTTAAAAGTTGAGGTTGTTGTTGAATTTGTTAGTTGTTTTCAATGTTGCGGTTGTTGAACTTTTTTTTTCATTGTTGAGGTTTTTGTTGAATTTGTTCCTGTTTTTCATTGTTGAGGTTGATGTAGAATTTGTTGGTGTTTTTCAAAGTTGCGGTTTTTGTTGAATTTGTTGTTGACTTTCAATATTGTGGTTCATGTTGAATTTTTGGTGTTTTTCAATGTTGAGGTTGTTGTTGAATTTGTTGGTGATTTTCAATATTGAAGTTGTTGAATTTGTTGGTCATTTTAAATGTTGAGGTTGTTGTTGAATATGTTGGTGTCTTTCAATATTGAGGTTGCTGTTGAATATGTTAGTGTTTTTCAATGTTGTGGTTGTTGAATTTGTTGGTATTTTTCATTGTTGAGGTTGTTGTTGAATTTGTCGCTGTTTTTCAATGTTGCGGTTGTTGTTGAATTTGTTGGTGATATTCAATATTGATGTTGTTGAATTTGTTGGTGACTTTCAATTTTGCGGTTGTTGTTGAATTTGTTGGTGTCTTTCAATATTGAGGATGTTAATGAATTTGTTGGCGTCTTTCAATGTTGAGGTTGTTGTTGAATTTCTTGGTGTTATCAATGTTTTTATTGAACTTTTTCACTTCTATTAAAAGTTGAGGTTGTTGTTGAATTTGTTGGTGTTTTTCAATGTGAGCTTGTTGTTGAAATTTTAAGTATTTTTCACTGTTGAGGTTGCTTTTGAAGTTGTTAGTGTTTTTCAATGTGGAGGTTGTTGTTGAATTTGTAGGTTTTTTTCAATTTTGAGGTTGTTGTTGAATTTGTTGGTGTTTTTCAATGTTGTGGTTGATGTTGAATTTGTTGGTGATTTTATGTTGGTGATTTTCAATATTGAGGTTGTTGTTGAATTTTTTGGCGTTTTTCAAAGTTGAGATTGTTGTTGAATTTGTTACTGATTTTAAATGCTGAGGTCGTTGTTGAATTGGTTGGTGTTTTTCATTGTTGAGGCTGTTGTTGAATTTGTCGTTGCTTTTCAATGTTGAGGTTGCGGTTGAACTTGTTGGTGCTTTCAATGTTTTTTGTTGAACTTGTTTGTACTTTTTAATGTTGCGGTTGTTGGTGAATTTGTTGGTGTTTTACAATGTTGAGTGTGTTGCTGAATTTGTTGTTTTTTTTTCCATGTTGTGGTTGTTGTTGAATTTATTGGTGTTTTTCAAGGTTGAGGTTGTTGTTGAATTTGTTGTTGATTTTCAGTGTTGAGTTTGATGTTGAATTCGTTGTTGTTATCAATGCTATTTTTTGAACTTTTTGCATTTTTCAATGTTGAGGGTGTTGTTGAATTTGTTGGTGATATTCAATATTGATGTTGTTGAATTTGTTGGTGATTTTCAATGTTGAGGTTTCTGTTGAATTTGTTGGTGTCTTTCAATATTGAGGGTGTTAATGAATTTGTTGGCGTCTTTCAATGTTGAGGTTGTTGTTGAATTTGTTGGTGATTTTCAATGTTGAGCTTGTTGTTGAATTTGTAGGTTTTTTTCAATTTTGATGTTGTTGTTGAATATGTTGGTGTTTTTCAATGTTGTGGTTGATGTTGAATTTGTTGGTGATTTTTTGTTGTTGATTTTCAATATTGAGGTTGTTGTTGAATTTTTTGGCGTTTTTCAAAGTTGAGATTGTTGTTGAATTTGTTACTGATTTTCAATGTTGAGGTCGTTGTTGAATTTGTTGGTGTTTTTCATTGTTGAGGTTGTTGTTGAATTTGTCGCTGTTTTTCAATGTTGATGTTGTTGTTGAACTTGTTGGTGTTATCAAGGTTTTTTGTTGAACTTGTTTGTACTTTTTAATGTTGCGGTTGTTGGTCAATTTGTTGATGTTTTATAATGTTGAGTTTGTTGTTGAATTTGTTGGGTTTTTTTCCATGTTGTCGTTGTTGTTGAATTTATTGGTGTTTTTCAATGTTGAGGTTGTTGTTGAATTTGTTCTTGATTTTCAATGTTGAGTTTGATGTTGAATTCGTTATTGTTATCAATGCTATTTTTTGAACTTTTTGTTTTTTTCAATGTTGAGGTTGTTGTTGAATTTGTTGATGTTATCAATTTCATTTTTTGAACGTTTTCGTATTACTTAATGTTGAGGTTGTTGTTTAATTTGATGTTGTTATCCATGTTTTTTTTGAACTTTTCTCTTCCTTTAAAAGTTGAGGTTGTTGTTGAATTTGTTAGTATTTTTCAATGTTGCGGTTGTTGAATTTTTTGTGTTTTTCATTGTTGAGGTTGTTGTTGAATTTGTTGCTGTTTTTCAATATTGATGTTGTTGAATTTGTTGGTGATTTTCAATGTTGAGGTTGTTGTTGAATTTCTTGGTGTTATCAATGTTTTTATTGAACTTTTTCTCTACTTTTAAAAGTTGAGGTTGTTGTTGAATTTGTTGGCGTTTTTCAATGTTGAGGTTGTTGTTGAATTTGTTGCTGATTTTCAATGTTGAGGTCGTTGTTGAACTTTTTGGTGTCTTTCAATGTTGAGGTTGTTGTTGAATTTCTTGGTGTTATCAATGTTTTTATTGAACTTTTTCTCTTTTTTTAAAAGTTGAGGATGTTGTTGAATTTGTTGCTGATTTTCAATGTTGTGGTTGATGTTGAATTTGTTGCTGATTTTTTGTTGGTGATTTTCAATATTGAGGTTGTTGTTGAATTTGTTGGTGTTTTTCAACTTTGAGGTTGTTGTTGAATTTGTTGGTGTTATCAATGTTATTTTTTGAACTTTTTTGTATTTTTCAATATTGAGTTTGTTTTTGAATTTGTTGGCATTTTTCAATGTTGAGGTTGTTGTTGAATTTGTTGGTGATATTCAATAATGATGTTGTTGAATTTCTTGGTGATTTTCAATGTTGAGGTTGTTGTTGAATTTATTGGTGTTTTTCAATGTTGATGTTGTTGAATTTGTTGCTGATTTTCAATGTTGAGTTTGTTGTTCAATTTGTTGGTGTTATCAATGTTTATTTTTTTGAATTTGCTTGTATTTTTAAAAGTTGTTTGTTGTTGAATTTGTTGGTCTTTTTCAAAGTTTAGGTCGTTGGATTTGTTGGTGATTTTGAATATTAAGCTTATTGTTGAATTTATTGGCGTCACAAATGAATCTTATTTAACTTTTTTGAGTTTTTCAAAGTTGAAGTTGATGCGAATTTGTTGGTGATATTCAGTGTTGAGGTTGTTGAATTTGTTGGTGATTTTCAATATTTAGGATGTTGTTGAATTTGTTGGCTTTTTTCAATTTTGAGGTTGTTGTTGAGATTGTTGGTGTTTTTCAATGTTGAGGTTGTTCAATTTGTTGGTGATTTTCAAAGTTGAGGTTGTTGCTGAATTCATTGGTGTTATCAGTGTTCATTTTGTTGAACTTTTTTGTACTTTTAAAAAATGAGGTTGATTTTGAATTTGTTGGTGTTTTTCATTGTTGAGTTTTTTGGTGAAATTGCTGGCGTTTTACAAAGTTGAGGTTGCTGTTGAATTTGCTGGCGTTTTTCAATGTTGAGTTTGTTCTTGAATTTGTTGGTGTTTTTCATTGTTGAGGTTGTTGTTGAATTTGTCGGTGTTATCAATTTTTTTTTTTGTTGAACTTGTTTGTATTTTTAAAAGTGGAAGTTGTTGTTGAATTTGTTGGTGTTTTTCAGTATTAAGGTTGTTGTTGAATTTGTTGGTGTTTTTCATTGTTGACGTTGTTGTTGAATTTGTTGGTGTTATCAATGTTAATTTTTGAACTTGTATTTTTAAAAGTTACGGCTGTTGTTGAGTTTGTTTGTATTTTTCAATGTTGAGATTGTTGAATTTTTTGGTGATATTCAAAGTTCAGGTTTTTGCTGAATGTATTGGTGTTATCAATGTTTATTTTGTTGAACTTTTTTGTACTTTTTATGGTTGAGGTTGTTGTTGAATGGAATGGTATGTTTCAATGTTGAGGTTGTTGTTCAATTTGTTGGTGTTATCAATGTTTTATTTAATTTGTTTGTATTTTTTAAGTTTTTTGTTGTAGAATTTGTTGATGTTTTTCAAAGTTTAGGTAGTTGAATTTGTTGGTGATTTTCAATATTAAGCTTATTGTTGAATTTGTTGGTGTCATGAATGGTTTTTTTTTAACTTTTTTGTGTTTTTCAAAGTTGAAGTTGTTGCGAATTTGTTGGTAATATTCAGTGTTGAGGTTATTGAATTTGTTGGTGATTTTCAATATTGAGGATGTTGTTGAATTTGTTGGCGTTTCTCAATGTTGAGATTGCTGTTGAGATTGTTTGTGTATTTCAATGTTGAGGTTGTTGTTCAATTTGTTGGTGTTTTTCATTGTTGAGGTTGTTGTTGAATTTGTTTGTGTTATCAATGTTTTTTGTTGAACTTGTTTGTACTTTTTAAAAGTTACGGTTGTTGTTGAATTTGTTGGTGTTTTTCAATGTTGAGGTTGTTGCATTTGTTGGTGATATTCAAAGTTGAGGTTGTTGATGAATGTATTGGTGTTATCAATGTTTATTTTGTTGAACTTTTTTGCACTTTTAAAAGTTGAGGTTGGTTTTGAATTTGTTGGTGTTTTTCATTGTTGAGGTTGTCGTTGAAATTGTTGGCGTTTTTCAATGTTGAGGCTGTTGTTGAATTTTTTGGTGTTTTTCATTGTTGAGGTTGTTGTTGAATTTGTTGGTGTTATCAAAGTTCTTTTTTCAACTTTTTTGTACTTTTAAAAGTTGAGGTTGTTTATGAATTTGTTGTTTTTTTCAATGTTGACGTTGTTGTTGAATTGGATGGAATGTTTCAAAGTTGAGTTTGTGGTTGAATTTGTTGGTGTTATCAATGTTTTTCTTGATGAACTTGTTTGTATTTTTAAAAGTTGTGGTTGTTGTTGAATTTGTTGGTGTTTTTCAATGTTGAGGTTGTTGTTGAATTTATTGCTGTTTTTCAATGTTGATGTTGTTGAATTTGTTGGTGATTTTCAATATTGAGTTTGATGTTCAATTAGTTAGTGTTATCAATGTTTTATTTTTGAAATTGTTTGTATTTTTAAAATTTGTTTGTTGTTGAATTTGTTGGTGTTTTTCAAAGTTTAGGTCGTTGAATTTGTTGTTGATTTTCAATATTAAGCTTATTGTTGAATTTGTTTGTTGTCATGATGGTTTTTTTTAAACTTTATTGTGTTTTCCAAAGTTGAAGTTGTTGCGAATTTGTTGGTGATATTCAGTGTTGAGGTTGTTGAATTTGTTGGTGATTTTCAATATTGAGGATCTTGTTGAATTTGTTGGCATTTTCCAATGTTGAGGTTGTTGTTGAGATTGTTGGTGATTTTCAATGTTGACGTTGTTGTTGAATTTGTTGGTGATTTTCAATGTTGAAGTTGTTGTTGAATTTGTTGGAGCTTTTCAACATTGAGTTTGTTGTTGAATTTGTTGGTGTTATCAATGTTGAGGTTGTTGTTGAATTTATTGATGTTTTTCAATGTTAATGTTGTTGAATTTGTTGGTGGTTTTCAATATTGAGTTTGTTGTTGAATTTGTTGGTGTTATCAATTTTTTTTTGTTGAACTTGTTTGTATTTTTAAATGTTGAGGGTGTTGTTGAAGTTATTGATGTTTTTCAATGTTGATGTTGTTGAATTTGTTGGTGATTTTCAATACTGAGTTTGTTGTTCAATTAGTTAGTGTTATCAATGTTTATTTTATGAAGTTGTTTGTATTTTTAAAAGTTGTTTGTTGTTGAATTTGTTGGTGTTTTTCAAAGTTTTGGTCGTTGAATTTGTTGTTGATTTTCAATATTAAGCTTATTGTTGAATTTGTTTGTTGTCATGATGGTTTTTTTTAAACTTTTTTGTGTTTTTCAAAGTTGAAGTTGTTGCGAATTTGTTGGTGATATTCAGTGTTGAGGTTGTTGAATTTGTTGGTGATTTTCAATATTGAGTTTGTTGTTGAATTTGTTGGTGTTATCAATGTTTTTTTTGTTGAACTTGTTTGTATTTCCACAAGTTGAGGTTGTTTTTGAATTTGTTGGTGTTTTTCAATGTTGAGGATGTTGTTGAATTAATTCGTGTTTTTCAATGTTGATGTTGATGAATTTGTTGGTGGTTTTCAATATTGAGTTTGTTGTTGAATTTCTTGGTGTTATCAATGTTTTTTTTTGTTTTACTTGTATGTATTTTTAAAAGTAGAGTTTGCTGTTGAATTGGTTGGTGGTTTTCAATATTAAGCTTGTTGCTGAATTTGTTGGTTGCATGAATGGTTTTTTAATAATCTTTTTGGTGTTTTTCAAAGTTGAGGTGGTTGCGAATTTGCTGGTGTTATTCAGTGTTGAGGTTGTTGAATTTGTTGCTTATTTTCAATATTCAGGATGTTGTTGAATTTGTTGGCGTTTTTCAATTTTGAGGTTGTTGATGAGTTTGTTGGTGTTTTTCAATGTTGAGGTTGTTGTTGAATTTGTTGGTGTTTTTCAATGTTGAGGTTGTTGTTAAATTTGTTGTTGTTTTTCATTGTTCAGGTTGTTGTTGAATTTGTTGGTGTTATGAATGTTTTTTGTTCAACTTGTTTGTATTTTTAAAAGTTAAGGTTTCTGCTGAATTTGTTGGTGTTTTTCAATGTTGAGGTTGTTGTTGAGATTGTTGGTGATTTTCAATGTTGACGTTGTTGTTGAATTTGTTGGTGCTTTTCAATGTTGATGTTGTTGTTGAATTTGTTGGTGTTTTTCAATATTGAGTTTGTTATTCAATTTGTTGGTGTTATTTTTTTAAAGTTGTTTGTTGTTGTATTTGTTGGTGTTTTTCAAAGTTTAGATCGTTGGATTTGTTGGTTATTTTCAATATTAAGCTTATTGTTGAATTTGTTGGTGTCATGAATAGTTTTATAAAAACTTTTTTCTGTTTTTCAAAGTTGAAGTTGTTGCGAATTTGTCGGTGATATTCAGTGTTGAGGTTGTTGAATTTGTTGTTGATTTTCAATATTGAGGATGTTGTTGAATTTGATGGCGTTTTTCAATGTTGAGGTTGTTGTTGAGATTGTATGTGTTTTTAAATGTTGAGGTTGTTGTTGAATTTGTTGGTGATTTTCAACATTGCGTTTGTTGTTGAATTTGTTGGTGTTATCAATGTTGAGGTTGTTGTTGAATTTATTGATGTTTTTCAATGCTAATGTTGTTGAACTTGTTGGTGGTTTTCAATATTGAGTTTGTTGTTGAATTTGTTGGTGTTATCAATGTTTTTTTTGTTGAACTTGTTTGTATTTATTAATGTTGAGGTTGTTGTTGAATTTATTGATGTTTTTCAATGTTGATGTTGTTGAATTTGTTGGTGATTTTCAATATTGAGTTTGTTGTTCAATTAGTTAGTGTTATCAATGTTTATTTTATGAAGTTGTTTGTATTTTTAAAAGTTGTTTGTTGTTGAATTTGTTGGTGTTTTTCAAAGTTTAGGTCGTTGAATTTGTTGATGATTTTCAATATTAAGCTTATTCTTGAATTTGTTGGTGTCATGATGGTGTTTTATTAACTTTTTTGTGCTTTTCAAAGTTGAAGTTGTTGCGAATTTGTTGGTGATATTAAGTGTTGAGGTTGTTGAATTTGTTGGTGATTTTCAATGTTGTTGAACTTGTTGGTGTTATCAATGTTATTTTTTGAACTTTTTTGTATTTTTCAAAGTGGAAGTTGTTGTTGAATTTGTTGGTGTTTTTCCATGTCGAGGTTGTCGTTGAATTTGTTGGTGATTTTCAATATTGACGTTGTTGAATGTGTTGGTGTTTTTCAATGTAGAGGTTGTTGTTGAATTTGTTGGTGATTTTCAATATTGAGGTTGTTGAATTTGTTGGTGATTTTCAATATTGAGGTTGTTGTTGAATTTGTTGGTGTTATCAATGATTTTTTTGTTCAACTTGTTTGTATTTTTTAAAGTTCAAGTTTTTGTTGAATTAGTTGGTGTTTTTCAATATTAAGGTTGTTGTTGCATTTGTTGGTGTTATGAATGTTTTTTTACAACTTTTTTGTGTTTTTCAAAGTGGAGGTTGTTGGGAATTTGTCGGTGATATTCAGCGTTAAGGTTGTTGAATTTGTTGGTGATTTTCAATATTGAGGTTTCTGTTGAATTTGTTGTCGTTTTTCAATGATGAGGTTGTTCTTGAATTTGTTGGTGTGTTTCAGTGTTGAGGTTGTTGTTGAATTTGTTGGTGTTTATCAATGATGAGGTTGTGGTTGAATTTGTTGGTGTTTCTCATAGTTGAGGTTGTTGTTGAATTTGTTGGTGTTGTCAATGTTTATTTTGTTGAACTTTTTTGTAATTTTAAAAGTTGATGTTGATTTTGGATTTGTTGGCGTTTTTCATTTGGAGGTTGTTTTTGAATTTGTTGACGTTTTTCAATGTTGAGGCTGTTGTTGAATTTTTTGGTGTTTTTCATTGTTGAGGTCGTTGTTGAATTTGTTGATGTTATCAATGTTCTTTTTTCAACTTTTTTGTACTTTTAAAAGTTGAGGTTGTTTTTGAATTTGTTGTTTTTTTTCAATGTTGACGTTGTTGTTGAATTGGATGGTATGTTTCAACGTTGAGTTTGTTGTTGAATTTGTTGGTGTCATCAATGTTTTTTTTTTGAACTTGTTTGTATTTTTAAAAGTTGAGGTTGTTGTTGAATTTGTTAGTGTTTTTCAATGTTGATGTTGTTGAATTTGTTGGTGATTTTCAATGTTGAGGTTGTTGTTGAATTTATTGCTGTTTTTCAATGTTGATGTTGTTGAATTTGTTGGTGATTTTCAATATTGAGTTTGATGTTCAATTAGTTAGTGTTATCAATGTTTTTTTTGAATTAGTTTGTATTTTTAAAATTTGTTTGTTGTTGAATTTGTTGGTGTTTTTCAAAGTTTAGGTCGTTGAATTTGTTGTTGATTTTCAATATTAAGCTTATTGTTGAATTTGTTGGTGTCATGATGGTTTTTTTTAAACTTTTTTGTGTTTTCCAAAGTTGAAGTTGTTGCGAATTTGTTGGTGATATTCAGTGTTGAGGTTGTTGAATTTGTTGGTGATTTTCAATATTGAGGATCTTGTTGAATTTGTTGGCATTTTCCAATGTTGAGGTTGTTGTTGAGATTGTTGGTGATTTTCAATGTTAACGTTGTTGTTGAATTTGTTAGTGTTTTTCAACGTTGAGGTTGTTGAATTTGTTGGTGATTTTCAACATTGAGTTTGTTATTCAATTTGTGGGTGTTATTTTTCTTTGAATTTTTTTTTAAAGTTGTTTGTTGTTGCATTTGTTGGTGTTTATCAAAGTTTAGATCGTTGGATTTGTTGGTTATTTTCAACATTAAGCTTATTGTTGAATTTGTTGGTGTCATGAATGGTTTTTTAAAAGCTTTTTTCTGTTTTTCAAAGTTGAAGTTGTTGGGAATTTGTTCGTGATATTCAGTGTTGAGGTTGTTGAATTTGTTGTTGATTTTCAATATTGAGGATGTTGTTGAATTTGTTGGCGTTTTTCAATGTTGAGGTTCTTGTTGAGATTGTTGGTGTTTTTAAATGTTGAGGTTGTTGTTGAATTTGTTGATGATTTTCAACATTGAGTTTGTTGTTGAATTTGTCGGTTTTATCAATGTTGAGGTTGTGGTTGAATTTATTGATGTTTTTCAATGTTCATGTTTTTGAATTTGTTGGTGGTTTTCAATATTGAGTTTGTTGTTGAATTTATTGTTGTTTTTCAATGTTGATGTTGTTGAATTTGTTGGTGATTTTCAATATTGAGTTTGTTGTTCAATTAGTTAGTGTTACCAATGTTTATTTCATGTAGTTGTTTGTATTTTTAAAAGTTGTTTGTTGTTGAATTTGTTGGTGTTTTTCAAAGTTTAGGTCGTTGAATTTGTTGATGATTTTCAATATTAAGCTTATTCTTGAATTTGTTGGTGTCATGATGGTGTTTTATTAATTTTTTTGTGCTTTTCAAAGTTGATGTTGTCGCGAATTTGTTGGTGATATTAAGTGTTGAGGTTCTTGAATTTGTTGGTGATTTTCAATATTGAGCTTGTTGTTGAATTTGTTGGTGTTATCAATGTTTTTTTTGTTGAACTTGTTTGTATTTCCACAAGTTGAGGTTGTTTTTGAATTTGTTGGTGTTTTTCAATGTTGAGGATGTTGTTGAATTAATTCGTGTTTTTCAATGTTGATGTTGATGAATTTGTTGGTGGTTTTCAATATTGAGTTTGTTGTTGAATTTCTTGGTGTTATCAATGTTTTTTTTTGTTTTACTTGTATGTATTTTTAAAAGTAGAGTTTGCTGTTGAATTGGTTGGTGGTTTTCAATATTAAGCTTGTTGCTGAATTTGTTGGTTGCATGAATGGTTTTTTAAAAATCTTTTTGGTGTTTTTCAAAGTTGAGGTGGTTGCGAATTTGCTGGTGTTATTCAGTGTTGAGGTTGTTGAATTTGTTGCTTATTTTCAATATTCAGGATGTTGTTGAATTTGTTGGCGTTTTTCAATTTTGAGGTTGTTGATGAGTTTGTTGGTGTTTTTCAATGTTGAGGTTGTTGTTGAATTTGTTGGTGTTTTTCAATGTTGAGGTTGTTGTTAAATTTGTTGTTGTTTTTCATTGTTCAGGTTGTTGTTGAATTTGTTGGTGTTATGAATGTTTTTTGTTCAACTTGTTTGTATTTTTAAAAGTTAAGGTTTCTGCTGAATTTGTTGGTGTTTTTCAATGTTGAGGTTGTTGTTGAGATTGTTGGTGATTTTCAATGTTGACGTTGTTGTTGAATTTGTTGGTGCTTTTCAATGTTGATGTTGTTGTTGAATTTGTTGGTGTTTTTCAACGTTGAGGTTGTTGAATTTGTTGGTGATTTTCAATATTGAGTTTGTTATTCAATTTGTTGGTGTTATTTTTTTAAAGTTGTTTGTTGTTGTATTTGTTGGTGTTTTTCAAAGTTTAGATCGTTGGATTTGTTGGTTATTTTCAATATTAAGCTTATTGTTGAATTTGTTGGTGTCATGAATAGTTTTATAAAAACTTTTTTCTGTTTTTCAAAGTTGAAGTTGTTGCGAATTTGTCGGTGATATTCAGTGTTGAGGTTGTTGAATTTGTTGTTGATTTTCAATATTGAGGATGTTGTTGAATTTGATGGCGTTTTTCAATGTTGAGGTTGTTGTTGAGATTGTATGTGTTTTTAAATGTTGAGGTTGTTGTTGAATTTGTTGGTGATTTTCAACATTGCGTTTGTTGTTGAATTTGTTGGTGTTATCAATGTTGAGGTTGTTGTTGAATTTATTGATGTTTTTCAATGCTAATGTTGTTGAACTTGTTGGTGGTTTTCAATATTGAGTTTGTTGTTGAATTTGTTGGTGTTATCAATGTTTTTTTTGTTGAACTTGTTTGTATTTATTAATGTTGAGGTTGTTGTTGAATTTATTGATGTTTTTCAATGTTGATGTTGTTGAATTTGTTGGTGATTTTCAATATTGAGTTTGTTGTTCAATTAGTTAGTGTTATCAATGTTTATTTTATGAAGTTGTTTGTATTTTTAAAAGTTGTTTGTTGTTGAATTTGTTGGTGTTTTTCAAAGTTTAGGTCGTTGAATTTGTTGATGATTTTCAATATTAAGCTTATTCTTGAATTTGTTGGTGTCATGATGGTGTTTTATTAACTTTTTTGTGCTTTTCAAAGTTGAAGTTGTTGCGAATTTGTTGGTGATATTAAGTGTTGAGGTTGTTGAATTTGTTGGTGATTTTCAATGTTGTTGAACTTGTTGGTGTTATCAATGTTATTTTTTGAACTTTTTTGTATTTTTCAAAGTGGAAGTTGTTGTTGAATTTGTTGGTGTTTTTCCATGTCGAGGTTGTCGTTGAATTTGTTGGTGATTTTCAATATTGACGTTGTTGAATGTGTTGGTGATTTTCAATGTAGAGGTTGTTGTTGAATTTGTTGGTGATTTTCAATGTTGAGGTTGTTGTTGAATTTGTTGGTGTTTTTCAATGTTGAGGTTGTTGTTAAATTTGTTGTTGTTTTTCATTGTTCAGGTTGTTGTTGAATTTGTTGGTGTTATGAATGTTTTTTGTTCAACTTGTTTGTATTTTTAAAAGTTAAGGTTTCTGCTGAATTTGTTGGTGTTTTTCAATGTTGAGGTTGTTGTTGAGATTGTTGGTGATTTTCAATGTTGACGTTGTTGTTGAATTTGTTGGTGCTTTTCAATGTTGATGTTGTTGTTGAATTTGTTGGTGTTTTTCAACGTTGAGGTTGTTGAATTTGTTGGTGATTTTCAATATTGAGTTTGTTATTCAATTTGTTGGTGTTATTTTTTTAAAGTTGTTTGTTGTTGTATTTGTTGGTGTTTTTCAAAGTTTAGATCGTTGGATTTGTTGGTTATTTTCAATATTAAGCTTATTGTTGAATTTGTTGGTGTCATGAATAGTTTTATAAAAACTTTTTTCTGTTTTTCAAAGTTGAAGTTGTTGCGAATTTGTCGGTGATATTCAGTGTTGAGGTTGTTGAATTTGTTGTTGATTTTCAATATTGAGGATGTTGTTGAATTTGATGGCGTTTTTCAATGTTGAGGTTGTTGTTGAGATTGTATGTGTTTTTAAATGTTGAGGTTGTTGTTGAATTTGTTGGTGATTTTCAACATTGCGTTTGTTGTTGAATTTGTTGGTGTTATCAATGTTGAGGTTGTTGTTGAATTTATTGATGTTTTTCAATGCTAATGTTGTTGAACTTGTTGGTGGTTTTCAATATTGAGTTTGTTGTTGAATTTGTTGGTGTTATCAATGTTTTTTTTGTTGAACTTGTTTGTATTTATTAATGTTGAGGTTGTTGTTGAATTTATTGATGTTTTTCAATGTTGATGTTGTTGAATTTGTTGGTGATTTTCAATATTGAGTTTGTTGTTCAATTAGTTAGTGTTATCAATGTTTATTTTATGAAGTTGTTTGTATTTTTAAAAGTTGTTTGTTGTTGAATTTGTTGGTGTTTTTCAAAGTTTAGGTCGTTGAATTTGTTGATGATTTTCAATATTAAGCTTATTCTTGAATTTGTTGGTGTCATGATGGTGTTTTATTAACTTTTTTGTGCTTTTCAAAGTTGAAGTTGTTGCGAATTTGTTGGTGATATTAAGTGTTGAGGTTGTTGAATTTGTTGGTGATTTTCAATGTTGTTGAACTTGTTGGTGTTATCAATGTTATTTTTTGAACTTTTTTGTATTTTTCAAAGTGGAAGTTGTTGTTGAATTTGTTGGTGTTTTTCCATGTCGAGGTTGTCGTTGAATTTGTTGGTGATTTTCAATATTGACGTTGTTGAATGTGTTGGTGATTTTCAATGTAGAGGTTGTTGTTGAATTTGTTGGTGATTTTCAATGTTGATGTTGTTGAATTTGTTGGTGATTTTCAATATTGAGTTTGATGTTCAATTAGTTAGTGTTATCAATGTTTTTTTTTGAATTAGTTTGTATTTTTAAAATTTGTTTGTTGTTGAATTTGTTGGTGTTTTTCAAAGTTTAGGTCGTTGAATTTGTTGTTGATTTTCAATATTAAGCTTATTGTTGAATTTGTTGGTGTCATGATGGTTTTTTTTAAACTTTTTTGTGTTTTCCAAAGTTGAAGTTGTTGCGAATTTGTTGGTGATATTCAGTGTTGAGGTTGTTGAATTTGTTGGTGATTTTCAATATTGAGGATCTTGTTGAATTTGTTGGCATTTTCCAATGTTGAGGTTGTTGTTGAGATTGTTGGTGATTTTCAATGTTAACGTTGTTGTTGAATTTGTTAGTGTTTTTCAACGTTGAGGTTGTTGAATTTGTTGGTGATTTTCAATATTGAGTTTGTTATTCAATTTGTGGGTGTTATTTTTCTTTGAATTTTTTTTTAAAGTTGTTTGTTGTTGCATTTGTTGGTGTTTATCAAAGTTTAGATCGTTGGATTTGTTGGTTATTTTCAACATTAAGCTTATTGTTGAATTTGTTGGTGTCATGAATGGTTTTTTAAAAGCTTTTTTCTGTTTTTCAAAGTTGAAGTTGTTGGGAATTTGTTCGTGATATTCAGTGTTGAGGTTGTTGAATTTGTTGTTGATTTTCAATATTGAGGATGTTGTTGAATTTGTTGGCGTTTTTCAATGTTGAGGTTCTTGTTGAGATTGTTGGTGTTTTTAAATGTTGAGGTTGTTGTTGAATTTGTTGATGATTTTCAACATTGAGTTTGTTGTTGAATTTGTCGGTTTTATCAATGTTGAGGTTGTGGTTGAATTTATTGATGTTTTTCAATGTTCATGTTGTTGAATTTGTTGGTGGTTTTCAATATTGAGTTTGTTGTTGAATTTATTGTTGTTTTTCAATGTTGATGTTGTTGAATTTGTTGGTGATTTTCAATATTGAGTTTGTTGTTCAATTAGTTAGTGTTACCAATGTTTATTTCATGTAGTTGTTTGTATTTTTAAAAGTTGTTTGTTGTTGAATTTGTTGGTGTTTTTCAAAGTTTAGGTCGTTGAATTTGTTGATGATTTTCAATATTAAGCTTATTCTTGAATTTGTTGGTGTCATGATGGTGTTTTATTAATTTTTTTGTGCTTTTCAAAGTTGATGTTGTCGCGAATTTGTTGGTGATATTAAGTGTTGAGGTTCTTGAATTTGTTGGTGATTTTCAATATTGAGCTTGTTGTTGAATTTGTTGGTGTTATCAATGTTTTTTTTGTTGAACTTGTTTGTATTTCTAAAAGTTGAGGTTGTTTTTGAATTTGTTGGTGTTTTTCAATGTTGAGGATGTTGTTGAATTTATTGGTGTTTTTCAATGTTGATGTTTATGAATCTGTTGGTGGTTTTCAATATTTAGTTTGTTGTTGAATTTCTTGGTGTTATCAATGTTTTTTTTTGTCTTACTTGAACGTATTTTTAAAAGTAGAGGTTGCTGTTGAATTGGTTGGTGGTTTTCAATATTAAGCTTGTTGTTGAATTTGTTGGTTGCATGAATGTTTTTTAAAAAATCTTCTTGGTGTTTTTCAAAGTTGAGGTGGTTGCGAATTTGTTGGTGCTATTCAGTGTTGAGGTGATTGCGAATTTGTTGCTTATTTTCAATATTCAGGATGTTGTTGAATTTGTTGGTGTTTTTCAATTTTGAGGTTGTTGATGAGTTTGTTGGTGTTTTTCAATTTTGAGGTTGTTGTTGAATTTGTTGGTGTTTTTCAATGTTGTGGTTGTTGTTGAATTTGTTGTTGTTTTTCATTGTTGAGGTTGTTGTTGAATTTGTTGGTGTTATGAATGTTTTTTGTTCAACTTGTTTGTATTTCTAAAAGTTAAGGTTTTTGCTGAATTTGTTGGTGTTTTTCAATGTTGAAGTTGCTGAATTTGTTGGTGATATTCAAAGTTGTGGTTGTTGCTGAATATATTGGTGTTATCAATGTTTATTTTGTTGAACTTATTTGTACTTTTAAAAGTTGAGGTTGTTGTTGAATTTGTTTTGTGTTTTTCAATGTTGAGGTTGATGTTGAATTTATTGGTGTTTTTCAATGTTGATGTTGTTGAATTTGTTGGTGATTTTCAATATTGAGTTTGTTGTTGAATTTCTTGGTGTTAACAATGTTTTTTTTCGTTGAACTTGTATGTATTTTTAAAGTTGAGGTTCTTGTTGAATTTGTTGCTGTTTTTCAAAGTTTAGGTCGCTGAATTTGTTGGTGATTTTCAATATTAATCTTGTTGTTGAATTTGTTTGTTTTCATGAATGCCTTTTTTAAAAACTTTTTTGTGTTTTGCAAAGTTGAGGTTGTTACGAATTTGTTGGTGCTCTAAAGTGTTGAGGTTGTTGAATTTGTTGCTGATTTTCAATATTCAGGATGTTGATGAAGTTATTGGCGTTTTTCAATATTGAGGTTGTTATTGAATTTTTTGGTGCTGTTCATTGTTGAGGTTGTTGTTGGATTTGTAGGGTTTGTCAATGGTTTTTTTTTAACTTTGTTGTGTTTTTCAAAGTTGAGGTTGTTGCTGAATTTATTGGTGTTATCACTGTTTATTTTGTTGAACTTTTTTGTACTTTTAAACGTTGAGGTTGATATTGAATGTTTTGGTGCTTTTCATTGTTGAGGTTGTTGTTGAATTTGTTGGTGGTTTTCAATGTTGAGGTTGTTATTGAATTTTTTGGTGATGTTTATTGTTGAGGTTGGTGTTGAATTTGTAGGGTTTGTCAATGGTTTTTTTTGAATTTTGTTGTGTTTTTCAAAGTTGAGGTTGTTGCTGAATTTATTGGTGTTATCACTGTTTATTTTGTTGAACTTTTTTGTAATTTTCAACGCTGAGATTGATTTTGAATGTTTTGGTGTTTTTCATTGTTGAGGTTGTTGTTGAATTTGTTGGCGTTTTTCAATGTTGAGGTTGTTGTTGCATTTGTTGGTGTTTTTCAATGGTGAGGTTTTTGTTGAATTTGTTGGTGTTTTCATTGTTGAGGTTGTTGTTAAATTTGATGTTGTTTTTCAATGTTGAGGTTGTTGTTGAATTTGATGGTGTTATCCAGGTTCTTTTTTCAACTTTTTTGTACTTTTAAAAGTTGAGGTTGTTGTTGCATTTGTTGGTGATTTTCAATGTTCAGGTTGTTGTTGAATTTGTTTGTGATTTTCAATATTAAGGTTGTTGTTGAATTTGTTGGTGTTATCAATGGCTTTTTTTGAACTTTTTTATGTTGTTCAAAGTTGAGGTTGTTGCTGAAATTATTGGTGTTATCAATTATCTATTTTGTTGAACTTTTTTGAACTTTTAAAAGTTGAAGTTGATTTTGAATTTGTTGGTGTTTTTCATTGTTGAGGTTGTTGTTGAATTTTTTGGTGATTTTAAATGTTGAGGGTGTTGTTGAATTGGACAGTGTCATCAATGTTTATTTTGTTGAACTTGTTTGTATTTTTAAATGTTGTGGTTGTTGTTGAATTTATTGGTGTTATCACTGTTCATTTTGTTGAACTTTTTTGTACTTTTAAATGTTGAGGTTGTTGTTTAATTTGTTGGTGTTTTTCAAAGTTGACGTCGTTGATTATATTGGTGATTTTCAATATTGAGGTTGTTGTTGAATTTGTTGGTTTTTTCAATGTTGATGTTGTTGAATTTGTTGGAGTTATCAATGTTTTCTGTTGAACCGTTTTGTGTTTTTCAATGTTCAGGTTGTTGAATTTGCTGGTGATTTTCAATATTGAGGTTGTTGATCAATTTGTTGGTGTTATCAACGTTTATTTTGTTGAACTTTTTTGTACTTTTAAAAGTTGATGTTGTTGATGAAATTGTTTGCGTTTTCAATATTGAGGTTGTTGTTGAAATTGTTGGCGTTTTTCAATGATGAGGTTGTTTTTGAACTTGTTGGTGTTATCAATGTTATTTTTTGATCTTTTTTATATTTTTCAAAGTTGAAGTTGTTGTTGCATTTGTTGGTATTTTTCAATGTTGAGGTTGTAGTTGAATTTGTTCATGTTTTTTAATGTTGAGGTTGTTGTTGAATTTGTTGGTGATTTTAAATATCGGGGTTGTTGTTGAATTTGTTGGTGTTATAAATGTTATTTTTTGAACTGTTTTGTATTTTTCAATGTTGAAGTTGTTGTTGAATTTGTTGGTGCTTTTCAATATTGGGGTTGTTGTTGAATTTGCTGATGATTTTCAATATTGAGTTTGTTTTTGAATTTGTTGGTGTTTTTCAATGTTGAGGTTGTTGTTGAATTTGTTGGTGATTTTCAATATTGGGGTTATTGTTGAATTTGTTGGTGTCTTTCAATGTTGATGTTGTTGAATTTTTTGGTGTTTTCAATATTGAGGTTGTTGATGAATTTGTTGGTGTTATCACCGTTTATTTTGTTGAACTTTTTGGTACTTTTAATAGTTGAGTTTGTTGTTGAAATTGTTTGGATTTTCAATATTGAGGTTGTTATTGAAATTGTTGGTGATTTTCAATGTTGAGGTTGTTGTTAAACTTGTTGGTTTTATCAATGTTATTTTTCGAACTTTTTAGTATTTTTCAAAGTTGAAGTTGTTGTTGAATTTGTTGGTATTTTTCAATGTTGAGGTTGTAGTTGTATTGGTCGGTGATTTTCAATGTTGAAGTTGTTGTTGAATTTGTTGGTGTTTTTCAATATTGGGGTTGTTGTTGAATTTGTTGGTGTTATCAATGTTATTTTTTGAACTGTTTTGTATTTTTCAATGTTGAAGTTGTTGTTGAATTTGTTCGTGCTTTTCAATGTTGAGGTTGTAGTAGAATTTGTTGGTGATTTTCAATGTTGACGTTGTTGTTGAATTTGTTGGTGCTTTTCAATGTTGACGTTGTTGTTGAATTTGTTGGTGTTTTTCAATGTTGACGTTGTTGTTGAATTTGTTAGTGTTTTTCAACGTTGAGTTTGTTGAATTTGTTGCTGATTTTCAATATGAGTTTGTTGTTCAATTTGTTGGTGTTATTTTTTTTTGATTTTTTTTTAAAGATGTTTGTTGTTGTATTTGTTGGTGTTTTTCAAAGTTGAGATCGTTGGATTTGTTGGTTATTTTCAATATTAAGCTTATTGTTGAATTTGTTGGTGTCATGAATGGTTTTTTAAAAACTTTTTTCTGTTTTTCAAAGTTGAAGTTGTTGCGAATTTGTCGGTGATATTCAGTGTTGAGGTTGTTGTATTTATTGTTGATTTTCAATATTGAGGATGTTGTTGAACTTGTTGGCGTTTTTCAATGTTGAGGTTGTTGTTGAGATTGTTGGCGTTTTTAAATGTTGAGGTTGTTGTTGAATTTGTTGGTGATTTTCAACATTGAGTTTGTTGTTGAATTTGTTGGTGTTATCAATGCTGAGGTTGTTGTTGAATTTATTGATGTTTTTCAATGTTAATGTTGTTGAACTTGTTGGTGGTTTTCAATATTGAGTTTGTTGTTGAATTTGTTGGTGTTATCAATGTTTTTTTTGTTGAACTTGTTTGTAACTTTAAATGTTGAGGTTGTTTTTGAATTTATTGATGTTTTTCAATGTTGATGTTGTTGAATTTGTTGGTGATTTTCAATATTGAGTTTGTTGTTCAATTAGGTAGTGTTATCAATGTTTATTTTATGAAGTTGTTTGTATTTTTAAAATTTGTTTGTTGTTGAATTTGTTGGTGTTTTTCAAAGTTTAGGTCGTTGAATTTGTTGATGATTTTCAATATTAAGCTTATTCTTGAAATTGTTGGTGCCATGATGGTGTTTTTTAAACTTATTTGTGCTTTTCAAAGTTGAAGTTGTTGCGAATTTGTAGGTGATATTAAGTGTTGAGGTTGTTGAATTTGTTGGTGATTTTCAATTTTGAGTTTGTTGTTGAATTTGTTGGCGTTATGTATTTTTTTTTGTTGAACTTGTTTGTATTTCTAAAAGTTGAGGTTGTTTTTGAATTTGTTGATGTTTTTCAATGTTGAGGATGTTGTTGAATTTATTGGTGTTTTTCAATGTTGATGTTGATGAATTTGTTGGTGGTTTTCAACATTGAGTTTGTTGTTGAATTTCTTGGTGTTATCAATGTTTTTTTTTGTTTTACTTGTACGTATTTTTAAACGTAGAGGTTGCTGTTGAATTGGTTGGTGGTTTTCAATATTAAGCTTGTTGTTGAATTTGTTGCTTGAAAGAATGGTTTTTAAAAAATTATTTTGGTGTTTTTCAAAGTTGAGGTGGTTGCAAATTTGTGGGTGCTATTCAGTGTTGAGGTTGTTGAATTTGTTGCTTATTTTCAATATTCAGGATGTTGTTGAATTTGTTGGCGTTTTTCAATTTTGAGGTTGTTGATGAGTTTGTTGGTGTTTTTCAATGTTGAGGTTGTTGTTGAATTTGTTGGTGTTTTTCAATGTTGAGGTTGTTGTTGAATTTGTTGTTGTTTTTCATTGTTGAGGTGGTTGTTGAATTTGTTGGTGTTATGAATGTTTTTTGTTCAACTTGTTCGTATTTTTAAAAGTTAAGGTTTTTGCTGAATTTGTTGGTGTTTTTCAATGTTGAAGTTGTTGAATTTGTTGGTGATATTCAAAGTTGTGGTTGTTGCTGAATATATTGGTGTTATCAATGTTTATTTTGTTAAACATTTTTGAACTTTTAAATGTTGAGGTTGTTGTTTAATTTGTTGGTGTTTTTCTACGTTGAGGCCGTTGAATTTGTTGATGATTTTAAATATTGAGGTTGTTGTTGAATTTGTTGGTGTTTTTCAACGTTGGTGTTGTTGAATTTGCTGGTGAATTTCAATATTGAGGTTGTTGATGAATTTGTTGGAGTTATCAACGTTTATTTTGTTGAACTTTTTTGAACTTTTAAAAGTTGAGGTTGTTGTTGAAATTGTTTGGATTTTCAATATTGAGGTTGTTGTTGCAATTGTTGGCGTTTTTCAATGTTTTTGAACTTGTTGGTGTTATCAATGTTATTTTTTGAACTTTTTTGTATTTTTCAAAGAGGAAGTTGTTGTTGAATTTGTTGTTGTTTTTCCATGTCGAGGTTGCAGTTGAATTCGTTGGTGCTTTTCAATGTAGAGGTTGTTGTTGAATTTGTTGGTGATTTTCAATATTAAGGTTGTTGAATTTGTTGGTGATTTTCAATATTGAGGTTGTTGTTGAATTTGTTGGTGTTTTTCAATGTTGAGGTTGTTGTTGAATTTGTATGCAATTTTCAATGTTGAGGTTGTAGTTGAATTTGTTGGTGTTATCAATGTTATTTTTCGAACTGTTTTGTATTTTTCAATGCTGAGATTGTTGTTGAATGTGTTGGTGTTATCAATGATTTTATTGTTCAACTTGTTTGTATTTTTTAAAGTTGAAGTTTTTATTGAATTTGTTCGTGCTTTTCAATGTTGAGGTTGTAGTTGAATTTGTTGGTGATTTTCAATGTTGACGTTGTTGTTGAATTTGTTGGTGCTTTTCAATGTTGACGTTGTTGTTGAATTTGTTGGTGTTTTTCAATGTTGACGTTGTTGTTGAATTTTTTAGTGTTTTTCAACGTTGAGGTTGTTGAATTTGTTGGTGATTTTCAATATTGAGTTTGTTGTTCAATTTGTTGGTGTTATTTTTTTTTTTATTTTTTTTTTAAAGTTATTCGTTGTTGTATTTGTTGGTGATTTTCAAAGTTTAGATCGTTGGATTTGTTGGTTATTTTCAATATTAAGCTTATTGTTGAATTTGTTGGTGTCATGAATGGTTTTTTAAAAACTTTTTTCTGTTTTTCAAAGTTGAAGTTGTTGCAAATTTGTTGGTGATATTCAATGTTGAGGTTGTTGAATTTGTTGGTGATTTTCAATATTGAGGATGTTGTTCAATTTGATGGCGTTTTTCAATGTTGAGATTGCTGTTGAGATTGTGGGTGTTTTTAAATGTTGAGGTTGTTGTTGAATTTGTTGGTGATTTTCAACATTGAGTTTGTTGTTGAATTTGTTGGCGTTTTTCAATGTTGAGGTTGTTGTTGCATTTGTTGGTGTTTTTCAATGGTGAGGTTTTTGTTGAATTTGTTGGTGTTTTCATTGTTGAGGTTGTTGTTAAATTTGATGTTGTTTTTCAATGTTGAGGTTGTTGTTGAATTTGATGGTGTTATCCAGGTTCTTTTTTCAACTTTTTTGTACTTTTAAAAGTTGAGGTTGTTGTTGCATTTGTTGGTGATTTTCAATGTTCAGGTTGTTGTTGAATTTGTTTGTGATTTTCAATATTAAGGTTGTTGTTGAATTTGTTGGTGTTATCAATGGCTTTTTTTGAACTTTTTTATGTTGTTCAAAGTTGAGGTTGTTGCTGAAATTATTGGTGTTATCAATTATCTATTTTGTTGAACTTTTTTGAACTTTTAAAAGTTGAAGTTGATTTTGAATTTGTTGGTGTTTTTCATTGTTGAGGTTGTTGTTGAATTTTTTGGTGATTTTAAATGTTGAGGGTGTTGTTGAATTGGACAGTGTCATCAATGTTTATTTTGTTGAACTTGTTTGTATTTTTAAATGTTGTGGTTGTTGTTGAATTTATTGGTGTTATCACTGTTCATTTTGTTGAACTTTTTTGTACTTTTAAATGTTGAGGTTGTTGTTTAATTTGTTGGTGTTTTTCAAAGTTGACGTCGTTGATTATATTGGTGATTTTCAATATTGAGGTTGTTGTTGAATTTGTTGGTTTTTTCAATGTTGATGTTGTTGAATTTGTTGGAGTTATCAATGTTTTCTGTTGAACTGTTTTGTGTTTTTCAATGTTCAGGTTGTTGAATTTGCTGGTGATTTTCAATATTGAGGTTGTTGATCAATTTGTTGGTGTTATCAACGTTTATTTTGTTGAACTTTTTTGTACTTTTAAAAGTTGATGTTGTTGATGAAATTGTTTGCGTTTTCAATATTGAGGTTGTTGTTGAAATTGTTGGCGTTTTTCAATGATGAGGTTGTTTTTGAACTTGTTGGTGTTATCAATGTTATTTTTTGATCTTTTTTATATTTTTCAAAGTTGAAGTTGTTGTTGCATTTGTTGGTATTTTTCAATGTTGAGGTTGTAGTTGAATTTGTTCATGTTTTTTAATGTTGAGGTTGTTGTTGAATTTGTTGGTGATTTTAAATATCGGGGTTGTTGTTGAATTTGTTGGTGTTATAAATGTTATTTTTTGAACTGTTTTGTATTTTTCAATGTTGAAGTTGTTGTTGAATTTGTTGGTGCTTTTCAATGTTGAGGTTGTAGTTGAATTTGTTGGTGATTTTCAATATTGGGGTTGTTGTTGAATTTGCTGATGATTTTCAATATTGAGTTTGTTTTTGAATTTGTTGGTGTTTTTCAATGTTGAGGTTGTTGTTGAATTTGTTGGTGATTTTCAATATTGGGGTTATTGTTGAATTTGTTGGTGTCTTTCAATGTTGATGTTGTTGAATTTTTTGGTGTTTTCAATATTGAGGTTGTTGATGAATTTGTTGGTGTTATCACCGTTTATTTTGTTGAACTTTTTGGTACTTTTAATAGTTGAGTTTGTTGTTGAAATTGTTTGGATTTTCAATATTGAGGTTGTTATTGAAATTGTTGGTGATTTTCAATGTTGAGGTTGTTGTTAAACTTGTTGGTTTTATCAATGTTATTTTTCGAACTTTTTAGTATTTTTCAAAGTTGAAGTTGTTGTTGAATTTGTTGGTATTTTTCAATGTTGAGGTTGTAGTTGTATTGGTCGGTGATTTTCAATGTTGAAGTTGTTGTTGAATTTGTTGGTGTTTTTCAATATTGGGGTTGTTGTTGAATTTGTTGGTGTTATCAATGTTATTTTTTGAACTGTTTTGTATTTTTCAATGTTGAAGTTGTTGTTGAATTTGTTCGTGCTTTTCAATGTTGAGGTTGTAGTAGAATTTGTTGGTGATTTTCAATGTTGACGTTGTTGTTGAATTTGTTGGTGCTTTTCAATGTTGACGTTGTTGTTGAATTTGTTGGTGTTTTTCAATGTTGACGTTGTTGTTGAATTTGTTAGTGTTTTTCAACGTTGAGTTTGTTGAATTTGTTGCTGATTTTCAATATGAGTTTGTTGTTCAATTTGTTGGTGTTATTTTTTTTTGATTTTTTTTTAAAGATGTTTGTTGTTGTATTTGTTGGTGTTTTTCAAAGTTGAGATCGTTGGATTTGTTGGTTATTTTCAATATTAAGCTTATTGTTGAATTTGTTGGTGTCATGAATGGTTTTTTAAAAACTTTTTTCTGTTTTTCAAAGTTGAAGTTGTTGCGAATTTGTCGGTGATATTCAGTGTTGAGGTTGTTGTATTTATTGTTGATTTTCAATATTGAGGATGTTGTTGAACTTGTTGGCGTTTTTCAATGTTGAGGTTGTTGTTGAGATTGTTGGCGTTTTTAAATGTTGAGGTTGTTGTTGAATTTGTTGGTGATTTTCAACATTGAGTTTGTTGTTGAATTTGTTGGTGTTATCAATGCTGAGGTTGTTGTTGAATTTATTGATGTTTTTCAATGTTAATGTTGTTGAACTTGTTGGTGGTTTTCAATATTGAGTTTGTTGTTGAATTTGTTGGTGTTATCAATGTTTTTTTTGTTGAACTTGTTTGTAACTTTAAATGTTGAGGTTGTTTTTGAATTTATTGATGTTTTTCAATGTTGATGTTGTTGAATTTGTTGGTGATTTTCAATATTGAGTTTGTTGTTCAATTAGGTAGTGTTATCAATGTTTATTTTATGAAGTTGTTTGTATTTTTAAAATTTGTTTGTTGTTGAATTTGTTGGTGTTTTTCAAAGTTTAGGTCGTTGAATTTGTTGATGATTTTCAATATTAAGCTTATTCTTGAAATTGTTGGTGCCATGATGGTGTTTTTTAAACTTATTTGTGCTTTTCAAAGTTGAAGTTGTTGCGAATTTGTAGGTGATATTAAGTGTTGAGGTTGTTGAATTTGTTGGTGATTTTCAATTTTGAGTTTGTTGTTGAATTTGTTGGCGTTATGTATTTTTTTTTGTTGAACTTGTTTGTATTTCTAAAAGTTGAGGTTGTTTTTGAATTTGTTGATGTTTTTCAATGTTGAGGATGTTGTTGAATTTATTGGTGTTTTTCAATGTTGATGTTGATGAATTTGTTGGTGGTTTTCAACATTGAGTTTGTTGTTGAATTTCTTGGTGTTATCAATGTTTTTTTTTGTTTTACTTGTACGTATTTTTAAACGTAGAGGTTGCTGTTGAATTGGTTGGTGGTTTTCAATATTAAGCTTGTTGTTGAATTTGTTGCTTGAAAGAATGGTTTTTAAAAAATCTTTTTGGTGTTTTTCAAAGTTGAGGTGGTTGCAAATTTGTGGGTGCTATTCAGTGTTGAGGTTGTTGAATTTGTTGCTTATTTTCAATATTCAGGATGTTGTTGAATTTGTTGGCGTTTTTCAATTTTGAGGTTGTTGATGAGTTTGTTGGTGTTTTTCAATGTTGAGGTTGTTGTTGAATTTGTTGGTGTTTTTCAATGTTGAGGTTGTTGTTGAATTTGTTGTTGTTTTTCATTGTTGAGGTGGTTGTTGAATTTGTTGGTGTTATGAATGTTTTTTGTTCAACTTGTTCGTATTTTTAAAAGTTAAGGTTTTTGCTGAATTTGTTGGTGTTTTTCAATGTTGAAGTTGTTGAATTTGTTGGTGATATTCAAAGTTGTGGTTGTTGCTGAATATATTGGTGTTATCAATGTTTATTTTGTTAAACATTTTTGAACTTTTAAATGTTGAGGTTGTTGTTTAATTTGTTGGTGTTTTTCTACGTTGAGGCCGTTGAATTTGTTGATGATTTTAAATATTGAGGTTGTTGTTGAATTTGTTGGTGTTTTTCAACGTTGGTGTTGTTGAATTTGCTGGTGAATTTCAATATTGAGGTTGTTGATGAATTTGTTGGAGTTATCAACGTTTATTTTGTTGAACTTTTTTGAACTTTTAAAAGTTGAGGTTGTTGTTGAAATTGTTTGGATTTTCAATATTGAGGTTGTTGTTGCAATTGTTGGCGTTTTTCAATGTTTTTGAACTTGTTGGTGTTATCAATGTTATTTTTTGAACTTTTTTGTATTTTTCAAAGAGGAAGTTGTTGTTGAATTTGTTGTTGTTTTTCCATGTCGAGGTTGCAGTTGAATTCGTTGGTGCTTTTCAATGTAGAGGTTGTTGTTGAATTTGTTGGTGATTTTCAATATTAAGGTTGTTGAATTTGTTGGTGATTTTCAATATTGAGGTTGTTGTTGAATTTGTTGGTGTTTTTCAATGTTGAGGTTGTTGTTGAATTTGTATGCAATTTTCAATGTTGAGGTTGTAGTTGAATTTGTTGGTGTTATCAATGTTATTTTTCGAACTGTTTTGTATTTTTCAATGCTGAGATTGTTGTTGAATGTGTTGGTGTTATCAATGATTTTATTGTTCAACTTGTTTGTATTTTTTAAAGTTGAAGTTTTTATTGAATTTGTTCGTGCTTTTCAATGTTGAGGTTGTAGTTGAATTTGTTGGTGATTTTCAATGTTGACGTTGTTGTTGAATTTGTTGGTGCTTTTCAATGTTGACGTTGTTGTTGAATTTGTTGGTGTTTTTCAATGTTGACGTTGTTGTTGAATTTTTTAGTGTTTTTCAACGTTGAGGTTGTTGAATTTGTTGGTGATTTTCAATATTGAGTTTGTTGTTCAATTTGTTGGTGTTATTTTTTTTTTTATTTTTTTTTTAAAGTTATTCGTTGTTGTATTTGTTGGTGATTTTCAAAGTTTAGATCGTTGGATTTGTTGGTTATTTTCAATATTAAGCTTATTGTTGAATTTGTTGGTGTCATGAATGGTTTTTTAAAAACTTTTTTCTGTTTTTCAAAGTTGAAGTTGTTGCAAATTTGTTGGTGATATTCAATGTTGAGGTTGTTGAATTTGTTGGTGATTTTCAATATTGAGGATGTTGTTCAATTTGATGGCGTTTTTCAATGTTGAGATTGCTGTTGAGATTGTGGGTGTTTTTAAATGTTGAGGTTGTTGTTGAATTTGTTGGTGATTTTCAACATTGAGTTTGTTGTTGAATTTGTTGGTGTTATCAATGTTGAGGTTGTTGTTGAATTTATTGATGTTTTTCAATGTTAATGTTGTTGAATTTGTTGGTGGTTTTCTATATTGAGTTTGTTGTTGAATTTGTTGGTGTAATCAATGTTTTTTTTTTGAACTTGGTGTATTTTTAAATGTTGAGGTTGTTGTTGAATTGATTGGTGTTTTTCAATGTTGATGTTGATGAATTTGATGGTCGTTTTCAATATTGAGTTTGTTGTTGAATTTCTTGGTGTTATCAATGTTTTTTTTTGTTTTACTTGTACGTATTTTTGAAAGTAGTGGTTGCTGTTGAATTGGTTGGTGGTTTTCAATATTAAGCTTGTTGTTGAATTTGTTGGTTGCATGAATGGTTTTTAAAAAATCTTTTTGGTGTTTTTCAAAGTTGAGGTGGTTGCGAATGTATTGGTGCTATTCAGTGTTGAGGTTGTTGAATGTGTTGCTTATTTTCAATATTCAGGATGTTGTTGAATTTGTTGGCGTTTTTCAATTTTGAGGTTGTTGATGAGTTTGTTGGTGTTTTTCAATGTTGAGGTTGTTGTTGAATTTGTTGTTGATTTTCAATATTGAGGATGTTGTTGAATTTGTTGGCGTTTTTCAATGTTGAGGTTGTTGTTGAGATTGTTGGTGTTTATTAATGTTGTGGTTGTTGTTGAATTTGTTGGTGATTTTCAACATTGAGTTTGTTGTTGAATTTGGTGGTGTTATCAATGTTGAGGTTGTTGTTGAATTTATTGCTGTTTTTCAATGTTAATGTTGTTGAATTTGTTGGTGGTTTTCAATATTGAGTTTGTTGTTCAATTAGTTAGTGTTATCAATGTTTATTTTATGAAGTTCTTTGTATTTTTAAAAGTTGTTTGTTGTTGAATTTGTTGGTATTTTTCAAAGTTTAGGTGCTTGAATTTGTTGATGATTTTCAATATTAAGCTTATTCTTGAATTTGTTGGTGTCATGATGGTGTTTTTTTTAACTTTTTTGTGCTTTTCAAAGTTGAAGTTGTTGCGAATTTGTTGGTGATATTAAGTGTTGAGGTTGTTGAATTTGTTGGTGATTTTCAATATTGAGTTTGTTGTTGAATTTGTTGGTGTTATCAATGTTTTCTTTGTTGAACTTGTTTGTATTTCTAAAAGTTGAGGTTGTTTTTTGAATTTGTTGCTGTTTTTCAATGTTGAGGATGTTGTTGAATTTATTGGTATTTTTCAATGTTGATGCTTATGAATCTGTTGGTGGTTTTCAATATTTAGTTTGTTGTTGAATTTCTTGGTGTTATCAATGTTTTTTTTTGTCTTACTTGAACGTATTTTTAAAAGTAGAGGTTGCTGTTGAATTGGTTGGTGGTTTTCAATATTAAGCTTGTTGTTGAATTTGTTGGTTGCATGAATGTTTTTTAAAAATCTTTTTGGTGTTTTTCAAAGTTGAGGTGGTTGCGAATTTGTTGGTGCTTTTCAATGTTGAGGTTGTTGAATTTGTTGCTTATTTTCAATATTCAGGATGTTGTTGAATTTGTTTACGTTTTTCAATTTTGAGGTTGTTGATGAGTTTGTTGGTGTTTTTCAATGTTGAGGTTGTTGTTGAATTTGTTGGTGTTTTTCAATGTTGAGGTTGTTGTTGAATTTGTTGTTGTTTTTCATTGTTGAGGTTGTTGTTGAATTTGTTGGTGTTATGAATGTTTTTTGTTCAACTTGTTTGTATTTTTAAAAGTTAAGGTTTTTGCTGAATTTGTTGGTGTTTTTCAATGTTGAAATTGTTGAATTTGTTGTTGATATTCAAAGTTGTGGTTGTTGCTGAATATATTGGTGTTATCAATGTTTATTTTGTTGAACTTATTTGTACTTTTAAAAGTTGAGGTTGTTGTTGAATTTGTTTTGTGTTTTTCAATGTTGAGGTTGATGTTGAATTTATTGGTGTTTTTCAATGTTGATGTTGTTGAATTTGTTGGTGATTTTCAATATTGAGTTTGCTGTTGAATTTCTTGGTGTTAACAATGTTTTTTTTTCATTGAACTTGTATGTATTATTTAAAGTTGAGGTTCTTGTTGAATTTGATGCTGTTTTTCAAAGTTTAAGTCGCTGAATTTGTAGGTGATTTTCAATTTTAATCTTGTTGTTGAATTTGTTTGTTTTCATGAATGCCTTTTTTAAAAACTTTTTTGTGTTTTGCAAAGTTGAGGTTGTTACGAATTTGATGGTGCTCTAAAGTGTTGAGGTTGTTGAATTTGTTGCTGATTTTCAATATTCAGGATGTTGATGAATTTATTGGCGTTTTTCAATGTTGAGGTTGTTGTTAAATTTGTTGTTGTTTTTCATTGTTGTGGTTGTTGTTGAATTTGTTGGTGTTATGAATGTGTTTTGTTCAACTTGTTTGAATGTTTATAAGTTAAGGTTGTTATTGAAATTGTTGGTGTTTTTCAATGTTGAGGATGTTGAATTTGTTGGTGAAATTCAAAATTGTGGTTGTTGCTGAATATATTGGTGTTATCAATGTTTATTTTGTTAAACATTTTTGAACTTTTAAATGTTGAGGTTGTTGTTTAATTTGTTGGTGTTTTTCTACGTTGAGTCCGTTGAATTTGTTGATGATTTTAAATATTGAGGTTGTTGTTGAATTTGTTGGTGTTTTTCAACGTTGGTGTTGTTGAATTTGTTCGTGTTATCAATGGTTTATTTTGAACAGTTTTTTGTTTTTCAATGTTGAGGTTGTTGAATTTGCTGGTGAATTTCAATATTGAGGTTGTTGATGAATTTGTTGGAGTTATCAACGTTTATTTTGTTGAACTTTTTTGTACTTTTAAAAGTTGAGGTTGTTGTTGAAATTGTTTGGATTTTCAATATTGAGGTTGTTGTTGCAATTGTTGGCGTTTTTCAATGTTTTTGAACTTGTTGGTGTTATCAATGTTATTTTTTGAACTTTTTTGTATTTTTCAAAGTGGAAGTTGTTGTTGAATTTGTTGGTGTTTTTCCATGTCGAGGTTGCAGTTGAATTTGTTGGTGCTTTTCAATGTAAAGGTTGTTGTTGAATTTGTTGGTGATTTTCAATATTGAGGTTGTTGAATTTGTTGGTGATTTTCAATATTGAGGTTGTTGTTGAATTTGTTGGTGTTATCAATGTTATTTTTTGAACTGTTTTGTATTTTTCAATGCTGAGGTTGTTGTTGAATGTGTTGGTGTTATCAATGATTTTATTGTTCAACTTGTTTGTATTTTTTAAAGTTGAAGTTTTTATTGAATTTGTTCGTGCTTTTCAATGTTGACGTTGTTGTTGAATTTGTTGGTGTTTTTCTATGTTGACGTTGTTGTTGAATTTGTTAGTGTTTTTCAACGTTGAGGTTGTTGAATTTGTTGGTGATTTTCAATAGTGAGTTTGTTGTTGTATTTGTTGGTGTTTTTCAACGTTTAGATCGTTGGATTTGTTGGTTATTTTCAATATAAAGCTTATTGTTGAATTTGTTGGTGTCATGAATGGTTTTTTAAAAACTTTTTTCTGTTTTTCACAGTTGAAGTTGTTGCGAATTTGTTGGTGATATTCAGTGATGAGGTTGTTGAATTTGTTGTTGATTTTCAATATTGAGGATGTTGTTGAATTTGATGGCGTTTTTCAATGTTGAGGTTGTTGTTGAGATTGTGGGTGTTTTTAAATGTTGAGGTTGTTGTTGAATTTGTTGGTGATTTTCAACATTGAGTTTGTTGTTGAATTTGTTGGTGTTATCAATGTTGAGGTTGTTGTTGAATTTATTGATGTTTTTCAATGTTAATGTTGTTGAATTTGTTGGTGGTTTTCTATATTGAGTTTGTTGTTGAATTTGTTGGTGTTATCAATGTTTTTTTGTTGAACTTGGTGTATTTTTAAATGTTGAGGTTGTTGTTGAATTTATTGATGTTTTTCAATGTTGATGTTGTTGAATTTGTTGGTGATTTTCAATATTGAGTTTGTTGTTCAATTAGTTAGAGTTATCAATGTTTATTTTATGAAGTTGTTTGTATTTTTAAAAGTTGTTTGTTGTTGAATTTGTTGGTGTTTTTCAAAGTTTAGGTCGTTGAATTTGTTGATGATTTTCAATATTAAGCTTATTCTTGAATTTTTTGGTGCCATGATGGTGTTTTTTAAACTTTTTTGTGCTTTTCAAAGTTGGAGTTGTTGCGAATTTGTAGGTGATATTAAGTGTTGAGGTTGTTGAATTTGTTGGTGACGTTCAATATTGAGTTTGTTGTTGAATTTGTTCGTGTTATCAATGTTTTTTTTGTTGAACTTGTTTGTATTTCTAAAAGTTGAGGTTGTTTTTGAATTTGTTGGTGTTTTTCAATGTTGAGGATGTTGTTGTATTTATTGGTGTTTTTCGATGTTGATGTTGATGAATTTGATGGTGGTTTTCATTATTGAGTTTGTTGTTGAATTTCTTGGTGTTATCAATGTTTTTTTTTGTTTTGCTTGTACGAATTTTTAAAAGTAGTGGTTGCTGTTGAATTGGTTGGTGGTTTTCAATATTAAGCTTGTTGTTGAATTTGTTGGTTGCATGAATGGTTTTTTAAAAATCTTTTTGGTGTTTTTCAAAGTTGAGGTGGTTGCGAATGTCTTGGTGCTATTCAGTGTTGAGGTTGTTGAATGTGTTGCTTTTTTTCAAATTCAGGATGTTGTTGAATTTGTTGGCGTTTTTCAATTTTGAGGTTGTTGATGAGTTTGTTGGTGTTTTTCAATGTTGAGGTTGTTGTTGAATTTGTTGTTGATTTTCAATATTGAGGATGTTGTTGAATTTGTTGGCGTTTTTCAATGTTGAGGTTGTTGTTGAGATTGTTGGTGTTTTTAAATGTTGTGGTTGTTGTTGAATTTGTTGTTGCTTTTCAACATTGAGTTCGTTGTTGAATTTGTTGGTGTTATCAATTTTGAGGTTGTTGTTGAATTTATTGATGTTTTTCAATTTTGAGGTTGATGCTGAATTTATTGGTGTTATCACTGTTTATTTTGTTGAACTTTTTTGTAATTTTAAAAGTTGAGGTTGGTTTTGAATTTGTTGGTGTTTTTCATTGTTGAGGTTGTCGTTGAAATTGTTGGCGTTTTTCAATGTTGAGGCTATTGTTGAATTTTTTGGTGTTTTTCATTGTTGAGGTTGTTGTTGAATTTGTTGGTGTTATCAATGTTCTTTTTTCAACTTTTTTGTACTTTTAAAAGTTGAGGTTGTTTTTGAATTTGTTGTTTTTTTTCAATGTTGACGTTGTTATTGAATTGGATGGTATGTTTCAATGTTGAGTTTGTAGTTGAATTTGTTGGTGTTATCAATGTTTTTTTTGTTGAACTTGTTTGTATTTTTAAAAGTTGAGTTTGTTGTTGAATTTGTTGGTGTTTTTCAATGTTGAGGTTGTTGTTGAATTTATTGCTGTTTTTCAGTGTTGATGTTGTTGAATTTGTTGGTGATTTTCAATGTTGAGTTTGATGTTCAATTAGTTTTATCAATGTTTTTTTTTGAATTTGTTTGTATTTTTAAAATTTGTTTGTTGTTGAATTTGTTGGTGTTTTTCAAAGTTTAGGTCTTTGAATTTGTTGGTGATTTTCAATATTAAGCTTATTGTTGAATTTGTTGGTGTCATGATGGTTTTTTTTTAACTTTTTTGTGTTTTTCAAAGTTAAAGTTGTTGCGAATTTGTTGGTGATATTCAGTGTTGCGGTTGTTGAATTTATGGTGATTTTCAATATTGAGTTAGTTGTTGAATTTTTTTGGTGTTAACAATGTTTTTTTTTCGTTGAACTTGTATGTATTTTTAAAAGTTGAGGTTCTTGTTGAATTTGTTGCTGTTTTTCAAAGTTTAGGTCGCTGAATTTGTTTGTGGTTTTCAACATTAATCTTGTTGTTGAATTTGTCTGTTTTCCTGAATTGCTTTTTTAAAAACTTTTTTGTGTTTTGCAAAGTTGAGGTTGTTACGAATTTGTTGGTGCTATAAAGTGTTGATGTTGTTGAATTTCTTGCTTATTTTCAATATTCAGGATGTTGTTGAATTTGTTGGCCTTTTTCAATTTTGAGGTTGTTGATGTGTTTGTTGGTGTTTTTCAATGTTGAGGTTGTTGTTGAATTTGTTGGTGTTTTTCAATGTTGAGGTTGTTGTTGAATTTGTATGCAATTTTCAGTATTGAGGTTGTTGTTGAATTTGTTGGTTTTATCAATGTTATTTTTTGAACTGTTTTGTATTTTTCAATGCTGAGGTTGTTGTTGAATGTGTTGGTGTAATCAATGATTTTTTTGTTCAACTTGTTTGTATTTTTTAAAGTTGAAGTTTTTGTTGAATTTGTTGGTGTTTTGCAAAGGTTAGGGTTTTATTGAATATTTTGGTGTTTTCATTGTTGAGGTTGTTTTTAAATTTGTTGGTGTTTTTCAATGTTGAGGTTATTATTGAATTTGTTGGTGATTTTCAATATTGAGGTTGTAGTTGAATTTGTTGTTTTTGTCAATATTTATTTTGTTGAACCTTTTTGTAGTTTTAAATGTTGAGTTTGTTGTTGAATTTGTTGGTGTTTTTCAATGTTGAGGTTGTTGTTGATTTTTTTGTTTTTTTTTCATTGTTCAGGTTGTTGATGAATTTGCGGGCGTTTTTCAATGTTGATGTTGTTGTTGAATTTGTTGGTGTTTTTCAATATTAAGGTTGTTGTTGAATCTGTTGGTGTTTTCCAATGTTGAGGTTGTTCAATTTGTTGGTGATTATCAATATTGAGGTTGTTGTTGAATTTGTTGATTTTATCAATGTTCTTTTTTAAACTTTTTCTCTTGTTTTTAAAGTTGAGATTGTTGTTGAATTTGATGGTGTTTTTCAATGTTGAGGTTGTTGTTGAATTTGTTGGTATTTGTCAATGTTGCGGTTGTTGTTGAATTATTTGTTGCTTTTCATTGTTGAGGTTGTTGAAGTTGTTGGTGTTTTTCAATGTTGAGGTTGTTGTTGAATTTGTTGCTGATTTTCAATATTGTGGTTGTTGATGAATTTGTTGGTGTTTTTCAATGTTGAGGTTGTTGTTTAATTTGTTGGTGATATTCAATAATGAGATTGTTGTTGAAGTTGTTGGTGTTATCAATGCTATTTATTGAACTTTTATGTGTTTATCAATATTGAGGTTGTTGTTGAATTTGTTGGTATTTTTCAATGTTGAGGTTGTTGTTGAATTTGTTGTTTTTTTATTTTTGAGGTTGTTGTTGAATATGTTGCTGTTTTTCAATGTTGAGGTTGTTGTTGAATTTGTTGGTGATTTTCAATATTGTGGTTGTTGTTGAATTTGTTGCTGTTATCAATATTAATTTTTGAACTTTTTTTTATTTTTGAAAGTTGAGCTTATTGTTCAATTTGTTGGTTTTCTTCAATGTTGAGGTTGTTTGTTGAATTTATTGCTGTTTTTCAGTGTTGAGGTTGTTGTTTAATTTGTTTGTTACTTTCAATATACAGGTTGTTGTTGAATTTGTTGGTTTTATCAATGATCTTTTTTGAACTTTTTTCTAGTTTTAAATGTTGAGGTTGTTGTTGAAATTGTTGGTCTTTTTCAATGTTGAGGTTGTTGTTGAATTTGTTGGTATTTTTAAATGTTGAGGTTGTGGTTGAATTTGTTGGTGTTTTTTAATGTTGAGGTTGTCGTTGAATTTGTTGGTCTTTTTCATTGTTGAGGATGTTGTTGAATTTGTTGGTGTTATGAATGTTTTTTGTTCAACTTGTTTGTATTTTTAAAAGTTAAGGTTTTTGTTGAATTTGTTGGTGTTTTTCAATGTTGAAGTTGTTGAATTTGTTGGTGATATTCAAAGTTGTGGTTGTTGCTGAATATATTGCTGTTATCATTGTTTTATTTTGTTGAACTTTTTTGTACTTTTAAAAGTTGAGGTTGTTGTTGAATTTGTTTTGTGTTTTTCAATGTTGAGGTTGATGTTGAATTTATTGGTGTTCTTCAAAGTTGATGTTGTTGAATTTGTTGGTGATTTTCAATACTGAGTTTGTTGTTGAATTTCTTGGTGTTAACAATGCTTTTTTTCGTTGAACTTGTATGTATTTTTAAAAGTTGAGGTTCTTGTTGAATTTGTTGCTGTTTCTCAAAGTTTAGCTCGCTGAATTTGTTGGTGATTTTCAACATTAATCTTGTTGTTGAATTTGTTTGTTTTCATGAATGCCTTTTTTAAAAACTTTTTTGTGTTTTGCAAAGTTGGGGTTGTTACGAATTTGTTGGTGCTATAAAGTGTTGAGGTTGTTGAATTTCTTGCTGATTTTCAATATTCAGGATGTTGATGAGTTTATTGGCGTTTTTCAATGTTGAGGTTGTTGTTAAATTTGTTGTTGTTTTTCATTGTTGAGGTTGTTGTTGAATTTGTTGGTATTATGAATGTGTTTTGTTCAACTTGTTGGAATGTTTATAAGTTAAGGTTGTTGTTGAATTTGTTGGTGTTTTTCAATGTTGAGGATGTTGAATTTGTTGGTGATATTCAATATTGTGGTTGTTGCTGAATATATTGGTGTTATCAATGTTTATTTTGTTAAACATTTTTGAACTTTTAAATGTTGAGGTTGTTGTTGAATTTGTTGGTGTTTTTCAACGTTGGTGTTGTTGAATTTGTCCGTGTTATCAATGTTTTCTTTTGAACTGTTTTTTGTTTTTCAATGTTGAGGTTGTTGAATTTGCTGGTGATTTTCAATATTGACGTTGTTGATGAATTTGTTGGAGTTATTAACGTTTATTTTGTTGAACTTTTTTGTACTTTTAAATGTTGAGGTTGTTGTTGAAATTGTTTGGATTTTCAATATTGAGGTTGTTGTTGAAATTCTGGGCGTTTTTCAATGTTGAGGTTATTGTTGAACTTGTTCGTGTTATCAATGTTATTTTTTGAACTTTTTTGTATTGTTCAAAGTGGAAGTTGTTGTTGAATTTTTTGGTGTTTCTCAATGTTGAGGTTGCGGTTGAATCTGTTGGTGCTTTTCAATGTAGAGGTTGTTGTTGAATTTGTTGGTGATTTTCAATATTGAGGTTGTTGAATTTTTTGGTGATTTTCAATATTGAGGTTGTTGTTGAATTTGTTGGTGTTTTTCAATGCTGAGGTTGTTGTTGAATGTGTTGGTGTAATCAATGATTTTTTTGTTCAACTTGTTTGTATTTTTTAAAGTTGAAGTTTTTGTTGAATTTGTTGGTGTTTTGCAAAGGTTAGGGTTTTATTGAATATTTTGGTGTTTTCATTGTTGAGGTTGTTTTTAAATTTGTTGGTGTTTTTCAATGTTGAGGTTGTTATTGAATTTGTTGGTGATTTTCAATATTGAGGTTGTAGTTGAATTTGTTGTTTTTGTCAATATTTATTTTGTTGAACCTTTTTGTAGTTTTGAATGTTGAGTTTGTTGTTGAATTTGCTGGTGTTTTTCAATGTTGAGGTTGTTGTTGATTTTTTTGTTTTTTTTCATTGTTCAGGTTGTTGATGAATTTGCTGGCGTTTTTCAATGTTGAAGTTGTTGTTGAATTTGTTGGTGTTATGAATGTTTTTTTTCAACTTTTTTGTGTTTTTCAAAGTTGAGCTTGTTGCGAAATTGTCGGTGATATTCAGCGTTAAGGTTGTTGAATTTGTTGGTGATTTTCAATATTGAGGTTGTTGTTGAATTTGTTGGCGTTTTTCAATGATGAGGTTGTTCTTGAATTTGTTGGTGTGTTTCAATGTTGAGGTTGTTTGTTGAATTTGTTGGTGTTTTTCAATGATGAGGTTATGGTTGAATTTGTTGGTGTTTTTCATAGTTGAGGTTGTTGTTGAATTTGTTGGCGTTGTCAATGTTTATTTTGTTGAACTTATTTGTAATTTTAAAAGTTGATGTTGATTTTGAATTTGTTGGTGTTTTTCATTTTTGAGGTTGTTGTTGAATTTGTTGGCGTTTTTCAATGTTGAGGTTGTTGTTGAATTTTGTGGTATTTTTCATTGTTGAGCTTGTTGTTGAATTTGTTGGTATTATCAATGTTCTTTTTTGAACTTTTTTGTACTTTTGAAAGTTGAGGTAGTTGTTGCATTTGTTGGTTTTTTTGAATGATGAGGTTGTTGTTGAAATTGTTGTGTTTTTCAAAGCTTAGGTCGTTGAATTTGTTGGTGATTTTCAGTGTTGAGGTTGTAGAATCTGTTGGTGATTTTCAATATTGAGATTATTGTTGAATTTGTTGGCGTGTTACAATGTTGTGGTTGTTATTGAATTTGTTGGTATTTTTCATTGTTGCGGTTGTTGTTGAATTTTTTGGTGTTTTTCATTGTTTAGGTTGTTGTTGAATTTGTTGGTGTTTTTCAATGTTGATGTTGTAGTTGAATTTGTTGCTGATTTTCAATATTGAGGTTGTTGTTTAATTTGTTTGTGATTCTAAATGTTGAGGTTCTTGTTGATTTGGAGAGTGTCATCAATGTTTATTTTGCTGAACTTGTTTGTATTTTAAATGTTGAGGTTGTTGTTTAATTTTTGGTGTTTTTCAAAATTGAAGTCGTTGCATTTGTTGGTGATTTTCAATATTGAGGTTGTTGTTGAATTGGTTGGAATTATCAATGTTTTCTTTTGAACTGTTTTGTGTTTTTCAATGTTGAGGTTGTTGAATTTGCTGGTGATTTTCATTATTGAGGTTGTTATTGAATTTTTTGGTGCTGTTCATTGTTGAGGTTGTTGTTGAATTTGTAGGGTTTGTCAATGGTTTTTTTTGAGTTGAGTTTGTTGCTGCATTTATTGATGTTATCACTGTTTATTTTGTTGAACTTTTTTGTACTTTTAAACGTTGAGGTTGATTTTGAATGTTTTGGTGTTTTTAATTGTTGAGGTTGTCGTTTAATTTGTTGGTGGTTTTCAATGTTGAGGTTGTTATTGAATTTTTTGGTGATATTTATTGTTGAGGTTGTTCTTGAATTTGTAAGGTTTGTCAATGTTTTTTTTTGAATTTTCTCTGTTTTTCAAAGTTGAGGTTGTTGCTGAATTTATTGGTGTTATCATTGTTTATTTTGTTGAACTTTTTTGTACTTTTAAACGTTGAGGTTGATTTTGAATGTTTTGGTGTTTTTCATTGTTGAGGTTGTTGTTCCCTTTGTTGGTGTTTTTCAATGGTGAGGTTTTTGTTGAATTTGTTGATGTTTTCATTGTTGAGGTTGTTGTTAAATTTGATGTTTTTCAATGATTAGGTTGTTGTTGAATTTGATGGTGTTATCCAGATTTTCAACTTTTTTGTACTTTTAAAAGTTGAGGTTGTGTTTGAATTTGTTGGTGATTTTCAATGTTGAGGTTGCTGTTGAATTTGTTTGTGATTTTCAATATTGAGGTTGTTGTTGAATTTGTTGGTGTTATCAATGGTTTTTTTTGAACTTTTTTGTGTTGTTCAAAGTTGAGGTTGTTGCTGAAATAATTGGTGTTATCAATGATTTATTTTGTTGAACTTTTTTGAACTTTTAAAAGTTGAAGTTGATTTTGAATTTGTTGGTGTTTTTCATTGTTGAGGTTGTTGTTTAATTTTTTGGTGATTTTAAATGTTGAGTTTGTTGTTGAATTGGACAGTGTCATCAATGTTTATTTTGTTGAACTTGTTTGTATTTTTACAAGTTGTGGTTGTTGTTGAATTTACTGGTGTACTCACTGTTCATTTTGTTGAACTTTTTTGTACTTTTAAGTGTTGAGGTTGTTGTTTAATTTGTTGGTGTTTTTCAAAGTTGACGTCGTTGATGATATTGGTGATTTTCAATACTTGAGGTTGTTGTTGAATTTGTTGGTTTTTTCAATGTTGATGTTGTTGAATTTGTTGGAGTTATCAATGTTTTCTTTTGAACTGTTTTGTGTTTTTCAATGTTGAGGTTGTTGAATTTGCTGGTGATTTTCAATATTGAGGTTGTTGATGAATTTGTTGGTGTTATCAACGTTTATTTTGTTGAACTTTTTTGTACTTTTAAAAGTTGAGGTTGTTGTTGAAATTGTTTGGATTTTCAATATTGAGGTTGTTGTTGCACTTGTTGGTGTTATCAATGTTATTTTTTGATCTTTTTTATATTTTTCAAAGTTGAAGTTGTTGTTGAATTTGTTGGTATTTTTCAATGTTGAGGTTGTAGTTGAATTTGTTCATGTTTTTCAATATTGGGGTTGTTGTTGAATTTGTTGGTGATTTTCAATATTGAGTTTGTTGTTGAATTTGTTGGTGTTTTTCAATGTTGTGGTTGTTGTTGAATTTGTTGGTGATTTTCAATATTGGGGTTGTTGTTTAATTTGTTGGTGTTATCAATGTTATTTTTTGAACTGTTTTGTATTATTCAATGTTGAGGTTGTTGTTGAATTTGTTGATGTTTTTCAATGTTGAGGTTGTTGTTTAATTTTTTGGCGTTTTTCAAAGTTGAGGTCGTTGAATTTTTTGATGTTTTTCAATATTGGGGTTGATGTTGAATTTGTTGGTGTTATCAATGTTATTTTTTGAACTGTTTTGTATTTTTCAATTTTGAGGTTGTTGTTGAATTTGTTGATGTTTTCATTGTTGAGGTTGTTTTTTAATTTTTTGGTGTTTTTCAAAGTTGATGTCGTTGAATTTGTCGGTGATTTTCAATATTGAGGTTGTTGTTGAATTGGTTGGTGTTTTTCAATCTTGATGTTGTTGAATTTGTTGGTGTTTTTCATTGTTGAGGTTGTTGTTGAATTTGTTGGTGTTTTTAAATGTTGAGGTTGTTGTTGAATTGGACAGTGTCATCAATGTTTATTTTGTTGAAATTGTTTGTATTTTTAAAATTTGTGGTTGTTGTTGAATTTATTGGTGTTATCACTGTTCATTTTGTTGAACTTTTCTGTACTTTTAAATGTTGAGGTTGTTGTTTAATTTGTTGGTGTTTTTCAAAGTTGACGTCGTTGAAATTGTTGGTGATTTTCAATATTGAGGTTGTTGTTGAATTTGTTTTTTTTCAATGTTGATGTTGTTGAATTTGTTGGAGTTATCAATGTTTTCTGTTGAACTGTTTTGTGTTCTTCAATGTTGAGGTTGTTGAATTTGCTGGTGATTTTCAATATTGAGGTTTTTGATGAATTTGTTGGTTTTATCAATGTTTATTTTGTTGAACTTTTTTGTACTTTTAAAAGTTGAGGTTGTTGTTGAAATTGTTCGGATTTTTAATATTGAGGTTGTTGTTGAAATTGTTGGCGTTTTTCAATGTTGAGGTTGTTGTTGAATTTCTTGGTGTTATCAATGTTATTTTTTGAACTTTTTGTATTTTTCAAAGTTGAAGTTGTTGTTGAAGTTGTTGGTATTTTTCAACGTTGAGGATGTAGTTGAAATTGCTGGTGTTTTTCAATGTTGAGGTTATTGTTGAATTAGTTGGCGATTATCAGTATTGGGGTTGTTGTTGAATTTGTTGGTGTTATCAATGTTATTTTTTGAACTGTTGTGTATTTTTCAATGTTGAAGTTGATGTTGAATTTGTTGGTGCTTTTCAATGTTGACGTAGTAGTTCAATTTGTTGGTCTTTTTCAATGTTGAGTTTGTTGATGAATTTGTTGGTGATTTTCAATGTTGAGGTTGTTGTTGAATTTGTTGGTGATTTTCAATATTGAGTTTGTCATTGAATTTGTTGGTGATTTTCAATATTGGGGTTGTTGTTGAAATTGTTGGTGTTATCAATGTTATTTTTTGAATTGTTTTGTATTTTTCAATGTTGAGGTTGTTGTTGAATTTGTTGGTATTTTTCAATGTTGCGATTGTTGTTGAATTTTTTGGTGTTTTTCAATGTTGAGGCTGTTGTTTAATTTTTTGGTCTTTTTCAAAGTTGAGGTCTTTGAATTTGTCGTTTTTTTTCAATGTTGATGTTGTTGAATTTATTGGTGTTATCAATGTTTTCTTTTGAACTGTTTTGTGTTTTTCAATGTTGAGGTTGTTGATGAATTTGTTGGTGATATCAACGTTTATTTTGTTGAACTTTTTTGTACTTTTAAAAGTTGAGGTTGTTGTTGAAATTGTTTGGATTTTCAATATAGAGGTTGTTGTTGAATTTGTATAGTGTTTTTCAATGTTGAGTTTGTTGTTGAATTTGTTGATGTTTTTCAATGTCGTGGTCGTTGTTGAATTTGTTGCTGTTATCAATGTTATTTTTTGAACTGTTTTGTATTTTTCAATGTTGTGGTTGTTGTTGAATTTGTTGATATTTTTCTATGTTGCGATTGATGTTCAATTTTTAGGTGTTTTTCATTGTTGAGGTTTTTGTTGAATTTGTTGGTGTTTTTCATTATTGAGGTTGTTGTTGAGTTTGTTGGTGGTATCAATTTTTTTGTTGTACTTGTTTGTATTTTTAAATGTTGAGGATGTTGTTTTATCTGTTGTTGTTTTTGAATGTTGAGGTCGTTGAATTGGTTGGTGATTTTCAATATTGCTGTTGCTGTTGAATTTGATGGGGTTATCAGTGGTTTTTTTTTGAACTTTTTTGTGTTTTTCAAAGTTCAGGTTTTTGCTGAATTCATTGATGTCAAGAATTTTTGTTTTGTTGAACTTTGTTGTACAATTAAACGTTGAGGTTGATTTTGAATTTGTTGTTTGTTTTTCATTGTTGAGGTTGTTGTTGATTTTGTTGGCGGTTTTCAATCTGAAGATTGTTGTTGAATTTTTTGGTGCCGTTCATTGTTGAGGTTGTTGTTGAATTTGTTGGTGATTTTCAATGGTAAGGTTTTTGTTGAATTTGTTGGTGTTTACATTGTTGAGGTTGTTGTTAAATTTGATGTTATTTTCAATGTTGAGGTTGTTGTTGAATTTGATGGTGTTATCAATGTTTTTTTTTCAAACTTTGTACTTTTAAAAGTTGAGGTTGTTTTTGAATTGTTGGTGATTTTCAATATTGACGTTGTTGTTGAATTTGATGGTGTTATCAATGGTTTATTTTGAAATTTTTTGTGTTTTTCAAAGTTGGGGTTGTTGCTGAATGTATTTGTGTTATCACTTTTTATTTTGTTGAATTTTTTTGTACTTTTAAACGTTGAGGTTGATTTTGAATGTTTTGGTGTTTTTCATTGTTGAGGTTGTTGTTGAATTTGTTGGCGTTTTTCAATGTTGAGGTTGTTGTTGAATTTGTTGGCGTTTTTCAATGTTAAGCTTGTTGTTGCATTTGTTGGTGTTTTTCAATGGTGAGGTTTTTGTTGAATGTGTTGGTGTTTTCATTGTTGAGGTTGTTGTTAAATTTGATGTTATTTTTCAAGGTTGAGTCTGTTGTTGAATTTGTTGGTGTTATCAATGTTCTTTTTTCAACTTTTTTGTACTTTTAGAAGTTGATGTTGTTGTTGAATTTGTTGGTGATTTTCGATATTGACGTTGTTGTTGTATTTGATGGTGTTATCAATGGTTTTTTTTGAACTTTTTTGTGTTGTTCAAAATTGACGTTGCTGAAATTATTGGTGTTATCAATTATTTATTTTGTTGAACTTTTTTATATTTTTAAAAGTTGAGGTTGATTTTGAATTTGTTGGTGTTTTTCATTATTGAGGTTGTTGTTGAATTTTTAGGTGATTTTAAATGTTGAGGTTGTTTTTGAATTGTACTGTGTCATCAATGTTTATTTTGTTGACCTTGTTTGTTTTTTTAAAAGTTGTGGTTGTTGTTGAATTTATTTGTGTTATCACTGTTCATTCTGTTGAACTTTTTGTACTTTTTAATGTTGAGGTTGTTGTTGAATTTGTTGGTGTTTTTCAATGTTGATGTTGCTGATGAATTTGTTGGTGTTATCAATTATTTCTTGAACTTATTTGTGTTTTTCAAAGATGAGGTTGATGCTGAATTTCGTGGTGATATTCAATGTTGAGGTTGTTGAATTTGTCACTGATTTTCAATATTGAGGTTGTTGTTAAGTTTGTTGGTGTTATCAAAGTTTATTTTGTTGAACTTTTTTGCACTTTTAAAAGTTTCGTTTGTTGTTGAATTTGTTGGGATTTTCATTATTGAGGTTGTTGTTGAAATTGTCGGAATTTTTCAATCTTGAGGTTGTTGTTGAAATTGCTGTTGTTTTTCAATGTTGAGGTTGTTGTTGAAATTGTTGTTGTTATCAATGGTTTTTTTTTAAACTTTTTTGTGTTTTTCAAAGATGATGTTGTTGCTGAATTTATTGGTGATATTCAGTGTTGATGTTGTTGTTGAATTTGTTGGCATTTGTCAATGTTGAGGACGTTGAATTTGTTGGTGATTATCAATATTGAAGTTGTTGTTGAATTTGTTGGTGTTATCAATGGTTTCTTTTGATCTTTTTTGTGTTTTTCAAAGTTGAGGTTGTTGCTGAATTTATTGGTGTTATCACTGTTTATTTTGTTGAACTTTTTTGTACTTTTAAAAGTCGAGGTTGATTTTGAATGTTTTAGTGTTTCTCACTGTTGAGGTTATTGTTGAATTTGTTGGCGTTTTTCAGTCTTGAGGTTGTTGTTGAATTTGTTGGTGTTTTTCAATGTTGAGGTTGTTGTTGAATTTGTTGGTGTGTTTCAATGGTGAGGTTGTTGTGGAATTTGATGTTAATTTTCAATATTGAGGTTGTTGTTGAATTTGTTGGTGATTTTCAATATTGACATTGTTTTTGAATTTGTTGGTGATATCAATGGTTTTGTTGGAACTTTTTTGTGTTGTTCAAAGTTGAGGTTGTTGCTGAAATTATAGGTGTTATCAATGTTTATTTTGTTGAACTTTTATGTACTTTTAAAAGTTGAAGTTGATTTTGAATTTGTTGGTGTTTTTCATTGTTGAGGTTGTTGTTGAACTTGTTGGTGTTTTTCATTGTTGACTTTCTTGTTGAATTTGTTGGTGTTATCAATGTTCTTTTTTCAACTTTTTTGTACTTTTAAAAGATGAGGTTGTTGTTGAATTTGTTGGTGTTTTCAATGTTTTTTTTGTTGAACTTGTTTGTATTTTTAAAAGTTGAGGTTGTTGTTGAATTTGTTGGTCTTTTTCAAAGCTGAGGCCGTTGAATTTGTTGGTGATTTTCAATATTGAGGTTGTTGTTGAATTTGTTGGTGTTATCAATGGTGTTTTTAGAACTTGTTTGTGTTTTTGAAAGGTGAGGTTTTTGCTGAATTTGTTGGTGCTATTCAGTGTTGATGTTGTTGTTGAATTTGTTGGTGTTTTCAATGGTTTTTGTATATCTTTTTTGTGTTTTTCAAGGTTGAGGTTGTTGCTGAATTTATTGGTGTTATCACTTTATTTTGATGAACTTTTTTGTACTTTTAAAAGTTGAGGTTCATTTTGAATGTTTTGATTGTTTTCATTGTTGAGCTTATTGTTAAATTTGTTGGCGTTTTCCAATGTTGAGGTTGTTGTTGAATTTGTTGGCGTTTCTCAATGGTGATGCTTTTGTTGAATTTTTTGGTGTTTTCATTGTTGAGGTTGTTGTTAAATTTGTTGTTGATTTTCAATGTTGAGGTTGTTGTTGAATTTGTTGCTGTTTTTCAATGATGAGGTTGTTGTTGAATTTGCTGGTGAATTTCAATATTGAGGTTGTTGTTGTATTTGCTGGTGTTTTTCAATGTTGATTTTGTAGAATTTGTTGGTGATTTTCAATATTGACGTTGTTGTTGAATTTGTTGGTGATATCAATGGTTTTTTTGGCACTTTTTTGTGTTGTTCAAAGTTGAGGTTGTTGCTGAGATTATTGGTGTTATCAATTTTATTTTGTTGAACTTTTTTGTACTTTTAAAAGTTGAAGTAGATTTTGAATTTGTTGGTGTTTTTCATTGGTGAGGTTGTTGTTGAATTTGTTGGCATTTTTCAATGTTGAGGTTGTTATTGAATTTTTTGGTGTTTTCATTGTTGAGGTTGTTGTTAAATTTGTTGTTGTTTTTCAATGATGAGGTTGTTGTGGAATTTGTTGGTGTTATCAAAGTTCTTTTTTCAACTTTTTTGTACTTTTATAAGTTGAGGTTGTTGTTGAATTTGTTGGTGTTTTTCAATGATGAGGATGTTGTTGAATTTGTTGGTGATTTTAAATATTGAGTTTGTTGTTGAATTTATTGGTGTTATGAATGTTTTTTTTTTAACTTTTTTGTGTTTTTCAAAATTGAATTTGTTGCTGAATTTGTTGGTGACATTCAGTGTTGAGGTTGGTGAATTTGTTGGTGATTTTCAATATTGAGGTTGTTGTTGAATTTTTTGTTGTTATCAATGGTTTTTTTTTGTACTTTGTTGTGTTTTTCAAAGTTGATGTTGTTGCTGAAATTATTGGTGTTATTACTGTTTATTTTGTTGAACTTGTTTGTACTGTTAAAAGTTCAAGTTGATTTTAAATGTTTTGGTGTATTTCATTGTTGAGGTTGTTATTGAATTTGTTCATGTTAACAAAATTCTATTCTGTACTTTTTTGTCCTTTTAAAAGTTGAGGTTGTTGTTGAATTTGTTGGTGTTTTTCAACAATGAGGTTGTTGTTGAATTTGTTGGTGATTTTCAATATTGAGTTTGTTTTTGAATTTGCTTTTGTTATCAACGTTTTTTTGTTGGTGATTTTCAGTGTTGAGGTTGCTAAATTTGTTAGTGATTTTAAATGTTGAGGTTGTTGTTAAATTGGATAATGTCATCAAAGTTTTTTTTGTTGAACTTGTTTGTATTATTAAAAGTTATGGTTATTGTTGAATTTATTGGTGTTATCAATGTTAATTTTGTTGATCTTTTTTGTAATTTTAAATGTTGAAGTTCTTGTTTAATTTGTTGGTGTTTTTCAAAGATGAGGTCGTTGTTGAATTTGTTGTTGTGATCAAGTTATTTTTTGAACTTTTTTCTATTTTTGAAAGTTGAGGTTGCTGAATTTGTTGGTGTTTTTCAATGTTGAGGTTGTTTTTGAATTTATTGGTGTTTTTCAATATTGATGTTGTTGAAATTGTTGGTGATTTTCAAAATTGTGCTTGTTGTTGAATATTTGTTGAACTTGTTTGTATTTTTAAAAGTTGAGGTTGTTGTTGAATTTGTGGTGTTTTTCAATATTTAGGTTGTTGTTGAATTTGTTGGCGTTATCAATGTTTTTTTAAACTTTTTGGTGTTTTTCAAATTTAAGGTTGTTGATGAAATTATTGGTGATATTCAGTGTTGATGTTGTTGTTGAATTTGTTGGCATTTTTCAATGTTGAGATTGTTGTTTTAAATTTTTGGTGTTTTTCATTGTTGAGGTTGTTGTGGAATTTGTTGGTGTTTTTCAATATTTAGGTTATTGTTGAATTTGTTGGTGTTATCAATGTTTTATTTTAACTTTTTGGTGTTTTTCAAATTTAAGGTTGTTGCTGTATTTGTTGGTGATATTCAGTGTTGAGGTTGTTGTTGAATTTGTTGGTGATTATCAATATTGAAGTTGTTGTTGAATTTGTTGGTGTTATCACTGTTTATTTTGTTGAACTTTTTTGTACTTTTAAAAGTTGAGGTTGATTTTGAATGTTTTGGTGTTTTTCATTGTTGAGGTTATGGTTGAATTTGTTGGCGTTTTTCAATGTTGAGGTTGTTGTTGAATATGTTGGCGAATTTCAATGTTGTGGTTGTTGTTGAATTTGTTGGTGTTTTTCAATGGTGAGGTTTTTGTTGAATTTTTTGGTGTTTTCATTGTTGAGGTTGTTGTTAAATTTGTTGTTGTTATCAATGTTCTTTTTTCAACTTTTTTGTACTTTAAAAGTTGAGGTTGATTTTGAATGTTTTGGTGATTTTCATTGTTGAGGTTATTGTTGAATTTGTTGCCGTTTTTCAATGTTGAGGTTGTTGTTGAATTTGTTGGCGTTTTTCAATGTTGAGGACGTTGAATTTGTTGGTGATTATCAATATTGAAGTTGTTGTTGAATTTGTTGATGTTATCAATGGTTTATTTTGATAGTTTTTGTGTTTTTCAAAGTTGAGGTTGTTGCTGAATTTATTGATGTTATCACTGTTTATTTTGTTGATCTTTTTGTACTTTTAAAAGTAGAGGTTGATTTTGAATGTTTTGGTGTTTCTCACTGTTGAGGTTATGGTTGAATTTGTTGGCGTTTTTCAATGTTGAGGTTGTTGTTGAATTTGTTGGCGTTTTTCAATGTTGAGGACGTTGAATTTGTTGGTGATTATCAATATTGAAGTTGTTCTTGAATTTGATGATGTTATCAATGGTTTCTTCTGATATTTTTTGTGTTTTTCAAAGTTGAGGTTGTTGCTGAATTTATTGGTGTTATCACTGTTTATTTTGTTGAACTTTTTTGTACTTTTAAAAGTTGAGGTTGATTTTGAATGTTTTGGTGTTTCTCACTGTTGAGGTTATTGTTGAATTTGTTGGCGTTTTTCAATCTTGAGGTTGTTGTTGAATTTGTTGGTGTTTTTCAATGTTGAGGTTGTTGTTGAATTTGTTGGTGTGTTTCAATGGTGAGGTTGTTGTGGAATTTGTTGGTCATTTTCAATATTGAGGTTGTTGTTGAATTTGTTGGTGATTTTCAATATTGACATTGTTTTTGATTTTGATGGTGATATCAATGGTTTTGTTGGAACTTTTTTGTGTTGTTCAAAGTTGAGGTTGTCGCTGAACTTATAGGTGTTATCAATGTTTATTTTGTTGAACTTTTATGTACTTTTAAAAGTTGAAGTTGATTTTGAATTTGTTGGTGTTTTTCATTGTTGAGGTTGTTGTTGCATTTGTTGGTGCTTTTCATTGTTGACTTTCTTGTTGAATTTGTTGGTGTTATCAATGTTCTTTTTTCAACTTTTTTGTACTTTTAAAAGGTGAGGTTGTTGTTGAATTTGTTGGTGTTTTCAATGTTTTTTTGTTGAACTTGTTTGTATTTTTAAAAGGTGAGGTTGTTGTTGAATTTGTTCGTCTTTTTAAAATTTGAGGCCGTTGAATTTGTTGGTGATTTTCAATATTGAGGTTGTTGTTGAATTTGTTGGTGTTATCAATGGTGTTTTTAGAACTTGTTTGTGTTTTTGAAAGGTGAGGTTATTGCTGAATTCGTTGGTGCTATTCAGTGTTGATGTTGTTGTTGAATTTGTTGGTGTTGTCAATGGTTTTTTTATATTTTTTTTGTGTTTTTCAAGGTTGAGGTTGTTGCTGAATTTATTGGTGTTATCACTGTTTATTTTGATGAACTTTTTTGTACTTTTAAAAGTTGAGGTTCATTTTGAATGTTTTGATGTTTTTCATTGTTGAGCTTATTGTTAAATTTGTTGGCGTTTTCCAATGTTGAGGTTGTTGTTGAATTTGTTGGTGTTTCTCAATGGTGATGCTTTTGTTGAAATTTTTGGTGTTTTCATTGTTGAGGTTGTTGTTAAATTTGTTGTTGATTTTCAATGTTGAGGTTGTTGTTGAAAATGTTGCTGTTTTTCAATGATGAGGTTGTTGTTGAATTTGCTGGTGATTTTCAATATTGAGGTTGTTGTTGAATTTGCTGGTGATTTTCAATGTTGATTTTGTAGAATTTGTTGGTGATTTTCAATATTGACGTTGTTGTTGAATTTGTTGGTGATATCAATGGGTTTTTTAGCACTTTATTGTGTTGTTCAAAGTTGAGGTTGTTGCTGAGATTATTGGTGTTATCAATGTTTATTTTGTTGAACTTTTTGGTACTTTTAAAAGTTGAAGTAGATTTTGAATTTGTTGGTGTTTTTCATTGTTGAGGTTGTTGTTGAATTTGTTGGCATTTTTCAATGTTGAGGACGTTGAATTTGTTGGTGATTATCAATATTGACGTTGCTGTTGAATTTGTTGGTGTTATCAATGGTTTCTTTTGATCTTTTTTGTGTTTTTCAAAGTTGAGGTTGTTGCTGAATTTATTGGTGTTATCACTGTTTATTTTGTTGAACTTTTTTGTACTTTTAAAAGTTGAGGTTGATTTTGAATGTTTTGGTGTTTTTCATTGTTGAGGTTATGGTTGAATTTGTTGGCGTTTTTCAATGTTGAGGTTGTTGTTGAATATGTTGGCGAATTTCAATGTTGTGGTTGTTGTTGAATTTGTTGGTGTTTTTCAATGGTGAGGTTTTTGTTGAATTTTTTGGTGTTTTCATTGTTGAGGTTGTTGTTAAATTTGTTGTTGTTATCAATGTTTTTTTTTCAACTTTTTTGTACTTTTAACGTTGAGGTTGATTTTGAATGTTTTGGTGTTATTCATTGTTGAGGTTATTGTTGAATTTGTTGCCGTTTTTCAATGTTGAGGTTGTTGTTGAATTTGTTGGCGTTTTTCAATGTTGAGGACGTTGAATTTGTTGGTGATTATCAATATTGAAGTTGTTGTTGAATTTGTTGATGTTATCAATGGTTTCTTTTGATATTTTTTGTGTTTTTCAAAGTTGAGTTTGTTGCTGAATTTATTGGTGTTATCACTATTTATTTTGTTGAACTTTTTTGTACTTTTAAAAGTTGAGGTTGATTTTGAATGTTTTGGTGTTTCTCACTGTTGAGGTTATTGTTGAATTTGTTGGCGTTTTTCAATGTTGAGGTTGTTGTTGAATTTGTTGGCGTTTTTCAATGTTGAGGACGTTGAATTTGTTGGTGATTGTCAATATTGAAGTTGTTGTTGAATTTGTTGATGTTATCAATGGTTTTTTTATATCTTTTTTGTGTTTTTCAAGGTTGAGGTTGTTGCTGAATTTATTGGTGTTATCACTGTTTATTTTGATGAACTTTTTTGTACTTTTAAATGTTGAGGTTCATTATGAATGTTTTGATGTTTTTCATTGTTGAGCTTATTGTTACATTTGTTGGCGTTTTCCAATGTTGAGGTTGTTGTTGAATTTGTTGGTGTTTCTCAATGGTGATGCTTTTGTTGAATTTTTTGGTGTTTTCATTGTTGAGGTTGTTGTTAAATTTGTTGTTGATTTTCAATGTTGAGGTTGTTGTTGAATTTGTTGCTTTTTTTCAATGATGAGGTTGTTGTTGAATTTGCTGGTGATTTTCAATATTGAGGTTGTTGTTGAATTTGCTGGTGTTTTTCAATGTTGATTTTGTAGAATTTGTTGGTGATTTTCAATATTGACGTTGTTGTTGAATTTGTTGGTGATATCAATGGTTTTTTGGCACTTTATTGTGTTGTTCAAAGTTGAGGTTGTTGCTGAGATTATTGGTGTTATCAATGTTTATTTTGTTGAACTTTTTTGTACTTTTAAAAGTTGAAGTAGATTTTGAATTTGTTGGTGTTTTTCATTGGTGAGGTTGTTGTTGAATTTGTTGGCATTTTTCAATGTTGAGAAAGTTGAATTTGTTGGTGATTATCAATATTGAAGTTGTTGTTGAATTTGTTGGTGTTATCAATGGTTTCTTTTGATCTTTTTTGTGTTTTTCAAAGTTGAGGTTTTTGCTGAATTTATTGGTGTTATCACTGTTTATTTTGTTGAACTTTTTTGTACTTTTAAAAGTTGAGGTTGATTTTGAATGTTTTGGTGTTTTTCATTGTTGAGGTTATGGTTGAATTTGTTGGCGTTTTTCAATGTTGATGTTGTTGTTGAAAAGTTGGCTAATTTCAATGTTGAGGTTGTTGTTGAATTTGTTGGTGTTTTTCAATGGTGAGGGTTTTTTTGAATTTTTTGGTGTTTTCATTGTTGAGGTTGTTGTTAAATTTGTTGTTGTTATCAATGTTCTTTTTTCAACTTTTTTGTACTTTAAACGTTGAGGTTGATTTTGAATGTTTTGGTGTTTTTCATTGTTGAGGTTATTGTTGAATTTGTTGTCGTTTTTCAATGTTGAGGTTGTTGTTGAATTTGTTGGCGTTTTTCAATGTTGAGGACGTTGAATTTGTTGGTGATTATCAATATTGAAGTTGTTGTTGAATTTGTTGATGTTATCAATGGTTTCTTTTGATATTTTTTGTGTTTTTCAAAGTTGAGGTTGTTGCTGAATTTATTGGTGTTATCACTGTTTATTTTGTTGAACTTTTTTGTACTTTTAAAAGTCGAGGTTGATTTTGAATGTTTTGGCGTTTCTCACTGTTGAGGTTATTGTTGAATTTGTTGGCGTTTTTCAATCTTGAGGTTGTTGTTGAATTTGTTGGTGTTTTTCAATGTTGAGGTTGTTGTTGAATTTGTTGGTGTGTTTCAATGGTGAGGTTGTTGTGGAATTTGTTGGTGATTTTCAATATTGAGGTTGTTGTTGAATTTGTTGGTGATTTTCAATATTGACATTGTATTTGAATTTGTTGGTGATATCAATGGTTTTGTTGGAACTTTTTTGTGTTGTTCAAAGTTGAGGTTGTTGCTGAACTTATAGGTGTTATCAATGTTTATTTTGTTGAACTTTTATGTACTTTTAAAAGTTGAAGTTGATTTTGAATTTGTTGGTGTTTTTCATTGTTGAGGTTGTTGTTGAATTTGTTGGTGTTTTTCATTGTTGACTTTCTTGTTGAATTTGTTGGTGTTATCAATGTTCTTTTTTCAACTTTTTTGTACTTTTAAAAGATGAGGTTGTTGTTGAATTTGTTGGTGTTTTCAATGTTTTTTTTGTTGAACTTGTTTGTATTTTTAAAAGTTGAGGTTGTTGTTGAATTTGTTGGTCTTTTTCAAAGTTGAGTCCGTTGAATTTGTTGGTGATTTTCAATATTGAGGTTGTTGTTGAATTTGTTGGTGTTATCAATGGTGTTTTTAGAACTTGTTTGTGTTTTTGAAAGGTGAGCTTTTTGCTGAATTTGTTGGTGCTATTCAGTGTTGATGTTGTTGTTGAATTTGTTGGTGTTATCAATGGTTTTTTTATATCTTTTTTGTGTTTTTCAAGGTTGAGGTTGTTGCTGAATTTATTGGTGTTATCACTGTTTATTTTGATGAACTTTTTTGTACTTTTAAAAGTTGAGGTTCATTTTGAATTTTTGGGTGTTTTTCATTGTTGAGCTTATTGTTAAATTTGGTGGCGTTTTCCAATGTTGAGGTTGTTGTTGAATTTGTTGGTGTTTCTCAATGGGGATGCTTTTGTGGAATTTTTTGGTGTTTTCATTGTTGAGGTTGTTGTTAAATTTGTTGTTGATTTTCAATGTTGAGGTTGTTGTTGAATTTGTTGCTTTTTTTCAATGATGAGGTTGTTGTTGAATTTGCTGGTGATTTTCAATATTGAGGTTGTTGTTGAATTTGCTGGTGTTTTTCAATGTTGATTTTGTAGAATTTGTTGGTGATTTTCAATATTGACGTTGTTGTTGAATTTGTTGGTGATATCAATGGTTTTTTTGGCACTTTTTTGTGTTGTTCAAAGTTGAGGTTGTTGCTGAGATTATTGGTGTTATCAATGTTTATTTTGTTGAACTTTTTTGTACTTTTAAAAGTTGAAGTAGATTTTGAATTTGTTGGTGTTTTTCATTGTTGAGGTTGTTGTTGAATTTGTTGGTGATATCAATGGTTTTTTTGGCACTTTTTTGTGTTGTTCAAAGTTGAGGTTGTTGCTGAGATTATTGGTGCAATCATTGTTTATTTTGTTGAACTTTTTTGTACTTTTAAAAGTTGAAGTAGATTTTGAATTTGTTGGTGTTTTTCATTGGTGAGGTTGTTGTTGAATTTGTTGGCATTTTTCAATGTTGAGGACGTTGAATTTGTTGGTGATTATCAATATTGAATTTGTTGTTGAATTTGTTGGTGTTATCAATGGTTTCTTTTGATCTTTTTTGTGTTTTTCAAAGTTGAGGTTGTTGCTGAATTTATTGGTGTTATCACTGTTTATTTTGTTGAACTTTTTTGTACTTTTAAAAGTTGAGGTTGATTTTGAATGTTTTGGTGTTTTTCATTGTTGAGGTTATGGTTGAATTTGTTGGCGTTTTTCAATGTTGATGTTGTTGTTGAAAAGTTGGCGAATTTCAATGTTGAGGTTGTTGTTGAATTTGTTGGTGTTTTTCAATGGTGAGGTTTTTTTTGAATTTTTTGGTGTTTTCATTGTTGAGGTTGTTGTTAAATTTGTTGTTGTTATCAATGTTCTTTTTTCAACTTTTTTGTACTTTAAACGTTGAGGTTGATTTTGAATGTTTTGGTGTTTTTCATTGTTGAGGTTATTGTTGAATTTGTTGTCGTTTTTCAATGTTGAGGTTGTTGTTGAATTTGTTGGCGTTTTCCAATGTTGAGGACGTTGAATTTGTTGGTGATTATCAATATTGAAGTTGTTGTTGAATTTGTTGATGTTATCAATGGTTTCTTTTGATATTTTTTGTGTTTTTCAAAGTTGAGGTTGTTGCTGAATTTATTGGTGTTATCACTGTTTATTTTGTTGAACTTTTTTGTACTTTTAAAAGTCGAGGTTGATTTTGAATGTTTTGGCGTTTCTCACTGTTGAGGTTATTGTTGAATTTGTTGGCGTTTTTCAATCTTGAGGTTGTTGTTGAATTTGTTGGTGTTTTTCAATGTTGAGGTTGTTGTTGAATTTGTTGGTGTGTTTCAATGGTGAGGTTGTTGTGGAATTTGTTGGTGATTTTCAATATTGAGGTTGTTGTTGAATTTGTTGGTGATTTTCAATATTGACATTGTATTTGAATTTGTTGGTGATATCAATGGTTTTGTTGGAACTTTTTTGTGTTGTTCAAAGTTGAGGTTGTTGCTGAACTTATAGGTGTTATCAATGTTTATTTTGTTGAACTTTTATGTACTTTTAAAAGTTGAAGTTGATTTTGAATTTGTTGGTGTTTTTCATTGTTGAGGTTGTTGTTGAATTTGTTGGTGTTTTTCATTGTTGACTTTCTTGTTGAATTTGTTGGTGTTATCAATGTTCTTTTTTCAACTTTTTTGTACTTTTAAAAGATGAGGTTGTTGTTGAATTTGTTGGTGTTTTCAATGTTTTTTTTGTTGAACTTGTTTGTATTTTTAAAAGTTGAGGTTGTTGTTGAATTTGTTGGTCTTTTTCAAAGTTGAGTCCGTTGAATTTGTTGGTGATTTTCAATATTGAGGTTGTTGTTGAATTTGTTGGTGTTATCAATGGTGTTTTTAGAACTTGTTTGTGTTTTTGAAAGGTGAGCTTTTTGCTGAATTTGTTGGTGCTATTCAGTGTTGATGTTGTTGTTGAATTTGTTGGTGTTATCAATGGTTTTTTTATATCTTTTTTGTGTTTTTCAAGGTTGAGGTTGTTGCTGAATTTATTGGTGTTATCACTGTTTATTTTGATGAACTTTTTTGTACTTTTAAAAGTTGAGGTTCATTTTGAATTTTTTGATGTTTTTCATTGTTGAGCTTATTGTTAAATTTGTTGGCGTTTTCCAATGTTGAGGTTGTTGTTGAATTTGTTGGTGTTTTTCAATGGTGATGCTTTTGTTGAATTTTTTGGTGTTTTCATTGTTGAGGTTGTTGTTAAATTTGTTGTTGATTTTCAATGTTGAGGTTGTTGTTGAATTTGTTGCTGTTTTTCAATGATGAGGTTGTTGTTGAATTTGCTGGTGATTTTCAATATTGAGGTTGTTGTTGAATTTGCTGGTGTTTTTCAATGTTGATTTTGTAGAATTTGTTGGTGATTTTCAATATTGACGTTGTTGTTGAATTTGTTGGTGATATCAATGGTTTTTTTGGCACTTTTTTGTGTTGTTCAAAGTTGAGGTTGTTGCTGAGATTATTGGTGTTATCAATGTTTATTTTGTTGAACTTTTTTGTACTTTTAAAAGTTGAAGTAGATTTTGAATTTGTTGGTGTTTTTCATTGTTGAGGTTGTTGTTGAATTTGTTGGTGATATCAATGGTTTTTTTGGCACTTTTTTGTGTTGTTCAAAGTTGAGGTTGTTGCTGAGATTATTGGTGTTATCATTGTTTATTTTGTTGAACTTTTTTGTACTTTAAAAAGTTGAAGTAGATTTTGAATTTGTTGGTGTTTTTCATTGTTGAGGTTGTTGTTGAATTTGTTGGTGTTTTTCATTGTTGACTTTCTTGTTGAATTTGTTGGTGTTATCAATGTTCTTTTTTCAACTTTTTTGTACTTTTAAAAGATGAGGTTGTTGTTGAATTTGTTGGTGTTTTCAATGTTTTTTTTGTTGAACTTGTTTGTATTTTTAAAAGTTGAGGTTGTTGTTGAATTTGTTGGTGTTTTTCAAAGTTGAGGCCGTTGAATTTGTTGGTGATTTTCAATATTGAGGTTGTTGTTGAATTTGTTGGTGTTATCAATGGTGTTTTTAGAACTTGTTTGTGTTTTTGAAAGGTGAGGTTTTTGCTGAATTTGTTGGTGCTATTCAGTGTTGATGTTGTTGTTGAGTTTGTTGGTGTTATCAATGGTTTTTTTATATCTTTTTTGTGTTTTTCAAGGTTGAGGTTGTTGCTGAATTTATTGGTGTTATCACTGTTTATTTTGATGAACTTTTTTGTACTTTTAAAAGTTGAGGTTCATTTTGAATGTTTTGATGTTTTTCATTGTTGAGCTTATTGTTACATTTGTTGGCGTTTTCCAATGTTGAGGGTGTTGTTGAATTTGTTGGTGTTTCTCAATGGTGATGCTTTTGTTGAATTTTTTGGTTTTTTCATTGTTGAGGTTGTTGTTAAATTTGTTGTTGATTTTCAATGTTGAGGTTGTTGTTGAATTTGTTGCTGTTTTTCAATGATGAGGTTGTTGTTGAATTTGCTGGTGATTTTCAATATTGAGGTTGTTGTTCAAATTGCTGGTGTTTTTCAATGTTGATTTTGTAGAATTTGTTGGTGATTTTCAATATTGACGTTGTTGTTGAATTTGTTGGTGATATCAATGGTTTTTTGGCACTTTATTGTGTTGTTCAAAGTTGAGGTTGTTGCTGAGATTATTGGTGTTATCAATGTTTATTTTGTTGAACTTTTTTGTACTTTTAAAAGTTGAAGTAGATTTTGAATTTGTTGGTGTTTTTCATTGGTGAGGTTGTTGTTGAATTTGTTGGCATTTTTCAATGTTGAGGACGTTGAATTTGTTGGTGATTATCAATATTGAAGTTGTTTTTGAATTTGTTGGTGTTATCAATGGTTTCTTTTGATCTTTTTTGTGTTTTTCAAAGTTGAGGTTGTTGCTGAATTTATTGGTGTTATCACTGTTTATTTTGTTGAACTTTTTTGTACTTTTAAAAGTCGAGGTTGATTTTGAATGTTTTGGCGTTTCTCACTGTTGAGGTTATTGTTGAATTTGTTGGCGTTTTTCAATCTTGAGGTTGTTGTTGAATTTGTTGGTGTTTTTCAATGTTGAGGTTGTTGTGGAATTTGTTGGTGATTTTCAATATTGAGGTTGTTGTTGAATTTGTTGGTGATTTTCAATATTGACATTGTATTTGAATTTGTTGGTGATATCAATGGTTTTGTTGGAACTTTTTTGTGTTGTTCAAAGTTGAGGTTGTTGCTGAACTTATAGGTGTTATCAATGTTTATTTTGTTGAACTTTTATGTACTTTTAAAAGTTGAAGTTGATTTTGAATTTGTTGGTGTTTTTCATTGTTGAGGTTGTTGTTGAATTTGTTGGTGTTTTTCATTGTTGACTTTCTTGTTGAATTTGTTGGTGTTATCAATGTTCTTTTTTCAACTTTTTTGTACTTTTAAAAGATGAGGTTGTTGTTGAATTTGTTGGTGTTTTCAATGTTTTTTTTGTTGAACTTGTTTGTATTTTTAAAAGTTGAGGTTGTTGTTGAATTTGTTGGTCTTTTTCAAAGTTGAGTCCGTTGAATTTGTTGGTGATTTTCAATATTGAGGTTGTTGTTGAATTTGTTGGTGTTATCAATGGTGTTTTTAGAACTTGTTTGTGTTTTTGAAAGGTGAGCTTTTTGCTGAATTTGTTGGTGCTATTCAGTGTTGATGTTGTTGTTGAATTTGTTGGTGTTATCAATGGTTTTTTTATATCTTTTTTGTGTTTTTCAAGGTTGAGGTTGTTGCTGAATTTATTGGTGTTATCACTGTTTATTTTGATGAACTTTTTTGTACTTTTAAAAGTTGAGGTTCATTTTGAATTTTTGGGTGTTTTTCATTGTTGAGCTTATTGTTAAATTTGTTGGCGTTTTCCAATGTTGAGGTTGTTGTTGAATTTGTTGGTGTTTCTCAATGGGGATGCTTTTGTGGAATTTTTTGGTGTTTTCATTGTTGAGGTTGTTGTTAAATTTGTTGTCGATTTTCAATGTTGAGGTTGTTGTTGAATTTGTTGCTGTTTTTCAATGATGAGGTTGTTGTTGAATTTGCTGGTGATTTTCAATATTGAGGTTGCTGTTGAATTTGCTGTTGTTTTTCAATGTTGATTTTGTAGAATTTGTTGGTGATTTTCAATATTGACGTTGTTGTTGAATTTGATGGTGATATCAATGGTTTTTTTGGCACTTTTTTGTGTTGTTCAAAGTTGAGGTTGTTGCTGAGATTATTGGTGTTATCAATGTTTATTTTGTTGAACTTTTTTGTACTTTTAAAAGTTGAAGTAGATTTTGAATTTGTTGGTGTTTTTCATTGTTGAGGTTGTTGTTGAATTTGTTGGTGATATCAATGGTTTTTTTGGCACTTTTTTGTGTTGTTCAAAGTTGAGGTTGTTGCTGAGATTATTGGTGTTATCATTGTTTATTTTGTTGAACTTTTTTGTACTTTAAAAAGTTGAAGTAGATTTTGAATTTGTTGGTGTTTTTCATTTGTGACGTTGTTGTTGAATTTGTTGGTGTTTTTCAATGGTGAGGTTTTTTTTGAATTTTTTGGTGTTTTCATTGTTGAGGTTGTTGTTAAATTTGTTGTTGTTATCAATGTTCTTTTTTCAACTTTTTTGTACTTTAAACGTTGAGGTTGATTTTGAATGTTTTGGTGTTTTTCATTGTTGAGGTTATTGTTGAATTTGTTGTCGTTTTTCAATGTTGAGGTTGTTGTTGAATTTGTTGGCGTTTTCCAATGTTGAGGACGTTGAATTTGTTGGTGATTATCAATATTGAAGTTGTTGTTGAATTTGTTGATGTTATCAATGGTTTCGTTTGATATTTTTTGTGTTTTTCAAAGTTGAGGTTGTTGCTGAATTTATTGGTGTTATCACTGTTTATTTTGTTGAACTTTTTTGTACTTTTAAAAGTCGAGGTTGATTTTGAATGTTTTGGTGTTTCTCACTGTTGAGGTTATTGTTGAATTTGTTGGCTTTTTTCAATGTTGAGGTCGTTGTTGAATTTGTTGGTGTTTTTCAATGTTGAGGATGTTGAATTTGTTGGTGATTATCAATATTGAAGTTGTTGTTGAATTTGTTGATGTTATCAATGGTTTTTTTATATCTTTTTTGTGTTTTTCAAGGTTGAGGTTGTTGCTGAATTTATTGGTGTTATCACTGTTTATTTTGATGAACTTTTTTGTACTTTTAAAAGTTGAGGTTCATTTTGAATGTTTTGATGTTTTTCATTGTTGAGCTTATTGTTACATTTGTTGGCGTTTTCCAATGTTGAGGTTGTTGTTGAATTTGTTGGTGTTTCTCAATGGTGATGCTTTTGTTGAATTTTTTGGTGTTTTCATTGTTGAGGTTGTTGTTAAATTTGTTGTTGATTTTCAATGTTGAGGTTGTTGTTGAATTTGTTGCTGTTTTTCAATGATGAGGTTGTTGTTGAATTTGCTGGTGAATTTCAATATTGAGGTTGTTGTTGAATTTGCTGGTGTTTTTCAATGTTGATTTTGTAGAATTTGTTGGTGATTTTCAATATTGACGTTGTTGTTGAATTTGTTGGTGATATCAATGGTTTTTTTGGCACTTTTTTGTGTTGTTCAAAGTTGAGGTTGTTGCTGAGATTATTGGTGTTATCAATGTTTATTTTGTTGAACTTTTTTGTACTTTTAAGAGTTGAAGTAGATTTTGAATTTGTTGGTGTTTTTCATTGGTGAGGTTGTTGTTGAATTTGTTGGCATTTTTCAATGTTGAGGTTGTTATTGAATTTTTTGGTGTTTTCATTGTTGAGGTTGTTGTTAAATTTGTTGTTGTTTTTCAATGATGAGGTTGTTGTGGAATTTGTTGGTGTTATCAATGTTCTTTTTTCAACTTTTTTGTACTTTTATAAGTTGAGGTTGTTGTTGAATTTGTTGGTGTTTTTCAATGATGAGGATGTTGTTGAATTTGTTGGTGATTTTAAATATTGAGTTTGTTGTTGAATTTATTGGTGTTATGAATGTTTTTTTTTAACTTTTTTGTGTTTATCAAAATTGAATTTGTTGCTTAATTTGTTGGTGACATTCAGTGTTGAGGTTGGTGAATTTGTTGGTGATTTTCAATATTGAGGTTGTTGTTGAATTTTTTGTTGTTATCAATGGTTTTATTTTGTACTTTGTTGTGTTTTTCAAAGTTGATGTTGTTGCTGAAATTATTGGTGTTATTACTGTTTATTTTGTTGAACTTGTTTGTACTGTTAAAAGTTCAAGTTGATTTTAAATGTTTTGTTGTATTTCATTGTTGAGGTTGTTATTGAATTTGTTCATGTTAACAAAATTCTATTCTGTACTTTTTTGTCTTTTTAAAAGTTGAGGTTGTTGTTGAATTTGTTGGTGTTTTTCAACAATGAGGTTGTTGTTGAATTTGTTGGTGATTTTCAATATTGAGTTTGTTTTTGAATTTGCTTTTGTTATCAACGTTTTTTTGTTGGTGATTTTCAGTGTTGAGGTTGCTAAATTTGTTAGTGATTTTAAATGTTGAGGTTGTTGTTAAATTGGATAGTGTCATCAAAGTTTTTTTTGTTGAACTTGTTTGTATTATTAAAAGTTGTGGTTATTGTTGAATTTATTGGTGTTATCAATGTTTATTTTGTTGAACTTTTTTGTACTTTTAAATGTTGAGGTTCTTGTTTAATTTGTTGGTGTTTTTCAAAGATGAGGTCGTTGTTGAATTTGTTGTTGTGATCAAGTTATTTTTTGAACTTTTTTCTATTTTTGAAAGTTGAGGTTGTTGAATTTGTTGGTGTTTTTCAATGTTGAGGTTGTTTTTGAATTTATTGGTGTTTTTCAATATTGATGTTGTTGAAATTGTTGGTGATTTTCAAAATTGTGCTTGTTGTTGAATATTTGTTGAACTTGTTTGTATTTTTAAAAGTTGAGGTTGTTGTTGAATTTGTGGTGTTTTTCAATATTTAGGTTGTTGTTGAATTTGTTGGCGTTATCAATGTTTTTTTAAACTTTTTGCTGTTTTTCAAATTTAAGGTTGTTGCTGAAATTATTGGTGATATTCAGTGTTGATGTTGTTCTTGAATTTGTTGGCATTTTTCAATGTTGAGATTGTTGTTTTAAATTTTTGGTGTTTTTCATTGTTGAGGTTGTTGTTGAATTTGTTGGTGTTTTTCAATATTTAGGTTATTGTTGAATTTGTTGGTGTTATCAATGTTTTATTTTAACTTTTTGGTGTTTTTCAAATTTAAGGTTGTTGCTGTATTTGTTGGTGATATTCAATGTTGAGGTTGTTGTTCAATTTGTTGGTGATTATCAATATTGAAGTTGTTGTTGAATTTGTTGGTGTTATCAATGGTTTCTTTTGATCTTTTTTGTGTTTTTCAATGTTGAGGTTGTTGTTGAATATGTTGGTGAATTTCAATGTTGTGGTTGTTGTTGAATTTGTTGGTGTTTTTCAATGGTGAGGTTTTTGTTGAATTTTTTGGTGTTTTCATTGTTGAGGTTGTTGTTAAATTTGTTGTTGTTATCAATGTTCTTTTTTCAACTTTTTTGTACTTTAAACGTTGAGGTTGATTTTGAATGTTTTGCTGTTTTTCATTGTTGAGGTTATTGTTGAATTTGTTGCCGTTTTTCAATGTTGAGGTTGTTGTTGAATTTGTTGGCGTTTTTCAATGTTGAGGACGTTGAATTTGTTGGTGATTATCAATATTGAAGTTGTTGTTGAATTTGTTGATGTTATCAATGGTTTATTTTGATAGTTTTTGTGTTTTTCAAAGTTGAGGTTGTTGCTGAATTTATTGGTGTTATCACTGTTTATTTTGCTGATCTTTTTTGTACTTTTAAAAGTTGAGGTTGATTTTGAATGTTTTGGTGTTTCTCACTGTTGAGGTTATTGTTGAATTTGTTGGCGTTTTTCAATGTTGATGTTGTTGTTGAATTTGTTGGCGTTTTTCAATGTTGAGGACGTTGAATTTGTTGGTGATTATCAATATTGAAGTTGTTGTTGAATTTGTTGATGTTATCAATGGTTTCTTTTGATATTTTTTGTGTTTTTCAAAGTTGAGGTTGTTGCTGAATTTTTTGGTGCTTTCTCTATTTATTTTGTTGAACTTTTTTGTACTTTTAAAAGTTGAGGTTGATTTTGAATGTTTTGGTGTTTCTCACTGTTGAGGTTATTGTTGAATTTGTTGGCGTTTTTCAATCTTGAGGTTGTTGTTGAATTTGTTAGTGTTTTTCAATGTTGAGGCTGTTGTTGAAGTTGTTGGTGTGTTTCAATGGTGAGGTTGTTGTGGAATTTGTTGATGATTTTCAATATTGAGGTTGTTGTTGAATTTGTTGGTGATTTTCAATATTGACATTGTTTCTGAATTTGTTGGTGATATCAATGGTTTTGTTGGCACTTTTTTGTGTTGTTCAAAGTTGAGGTTGTTGCTGAAATTATAGGTGTTATCAATGTTTATTTTGTTGAACTTTTATGTACTTTTAAAAGTTGAAGTTGATTTTGAATTTGTTGGTGTTTTTCATTGTTGAGGTTGTTGTTGAATTTGTTGGTGTTTTTCATTGTTGACTTTCTTGTTGAATTTGTTGGTGTTATCAATGTTCTTTTTTCAACTTTTTTGTACTTTTAAAAGATGAGGTTGTTGTTGAATTTGTTGGTGTTTTCAATGTTTTTTTTGTTGAACTTGTTTGTATTTTTAAAAGTTGAGGTTGTTGTTGAATTTGTTGGTCTTTTTCAAAGTTGAGGCCGTTGAATTTGTTGGTGATTTTCAATATTGAGGTTGTTGTTGAATTTGTTGGTGTTATCAATGGTGTTTTTAGAACTTGTTTGTGTTTTTGAAAGGTGAGGTTTTTGCTGAATTTGTTGGTGCTATTCAGTGTTGATGTTGTTGTTGAATTTGTTGGTGTTTTCAAAGGTTTTTTTATATCTTTTTTGTGTTTTTCAAGGTTGAGGTTGTTGCTGAATTTATTGGTTTTATCACTGTTTATTTTGATGAACTTTTTTGTACTTTTAAAAGTTGAGGTTCATTTTGAATGTTTTGATGTTTTTCATTGTTGAGCTTATTGTTAAATTTGTTGGTGTTTTCCAATGTTGAGGTTGTTGTTGAATTTGTTGGTGTTTCTCAATGGTGATGCTTTTGTTGAATTTTTTGGTTTTTTCATTGTTGAGGTTGTTGTTAAATTTGTTGTTGATTTTCAATGTTGAGGTTGTTGTTGAATTTGTTGCTGTTTTTCAATGATGAGGTTGTTGTTGAATTTGCTGGTGATTTTCAATATTGAGGTTGTTGTTGAATTTGCTGGTGTTTTTCAATGTTGATTTTGTAGAATTTGTTGGTGATTTTCAATATTGACGTTGTTGTTGAATTTGTTGGTGATATCAATGGTTTTTTTGGCACTTTTTTGTGTTGTTCAAAGTTGAGGTTGTTGCTGAGATTATTGGTGTTATCAATGTTTATTTTGTTGAACTTTTTTGTACTTTTAAAAGTTGAAGTAGATTTTGAATTTGTTGGTGTTTTTCATTGGTGAGGTTGTTGTTGAATTTGTTGGCATTTTTCAATGTTGAGGTTGTTATTGAATTTTTTGGTGTTTTCATTGTTGAGGTTGTAGTTAAATTTGTTGTTGTTAAATTTGTTGTTGTTTTTCAATGATGAGGTTGTTGTGGAATTTGTTGGTGTTATCAATGTTCTTTTTTCAACTTTTTTGTACTTTTATAAGTTGAGGTTGTTGTTGAATTTGTTGGTGTTTTTCAATGATGAGGATGTTGTTGAATTTGTTGGTGATTTTAAATATTGAGTTTGTTGTTGAATTTATTGGTGTTATGAATGTTTTTTTTTTAACTTTTTTGTGTTTTTCAAAATTTAATTTGTTGCTGAATTTGTTGGTGACATTCAGTGTTGAGGTTGGTGAATTTGTTGGTGATTTTCAATATTGAGGTTGTTGTTGAATTTGTTGTTGTTTTTCAATGATGAGGTTGTTGTGGAATTTGTTGGTGTTATCAATGTTCTTTTTTCAACTTTTTTGTACTTTTATAAGTTGAGGTTGTTGTTGAATTTGTTGGTGTTTTTCAATGATGAGGATGTTGTTGAATTTATTGGTGATTTTAAATATTGAGTTTGTTGTTGAATTTATTGGTGTTATGAATGTTTTTTTTTTAACTTTTTTGTGTTTTTCAAAATTGAATTTGTTGCTGAATTTGTTGGTGACATTCAGTGTTGAGGTTGGTGAATTTGTTGGTGATTTTCAATATTGAGGTTGTTGTTGAATTTTTTGTTGTTATCAATGGTTTTATTTTGTACTTTGTTGTGTTTTTCAAAGTTGATGTTGTTGCTGAAATTATTGGTGTTATCACTGTTTATTTTGTTGAACTTGTTTGTACTGTTTAAAGTTCAAGTTGATTTTAAATGTTTTGGTGTATTTCATTGTTGAGGTTGTTATTGAATTTGTTCATGTTAACAAAATTCTATTCTGTACTTTTTTGTCCTTTTAAAAGTTGAGGTTGTTGTTGAATTTGTTGGTGTTTTTCAACAATGAGGTTGTTGTTGAATTTGTTGGTGATTTTCAATATTGAGTTTGTTTTTGAATTTGCTTTTGTTATCAACGTTTTTTTGTTGGTGATTTTCAGTGTTGAGGTTGCTAAATTTGTTAGTGATTTTAAATGTTGAGGTTGTTGTTAAATTGGATAGTGTCATCAAAGTTTTTTTTGTTGAACTTGTTTGTATTATTATAAGTTGTGGTTATTGTTGAATTTATTGGTGTTATCAATGTTTATTTTGTTGAACTTTTTTGTACTTTTAAATGTTGAGGTTCTTGTTTAATTTGTTGGTGTTTTTCAAAGATGAGGTCGTTGTTGAATTTGTTGTTGTGATCAAGTTATTTTTTGAACTTTTTTCTATTTTTGAAAGTTGAGGTTGTTGAATTTGTTGGTGTTTTTCAATGTTGAGGTTGTTTTTGAATTTATTGGTGTTTTTCAATATTGATGTTGTTGAAATTGTTGGTGATTTTCAAAATTGTGCTTGTTGTTGAATATTTGTTGAACTTGTTTGTATTTTTAAAAGTTGAGGTTGTTGTTGAATTTGTGGTGTTTTTCAATATTTAGGTTGTTGTTGAATTTGTTGGCGTTATCAATGTTTTTTTAAACTTTTTGCTGTTTTTCAAATTTAAGGTTGTTGCTGAAATTATTGGTGATATTCAGTGTTGATGTTGTTCTTGAATTTGTTGGCATTTTTCAATGTTGAGATTGTTGTTTTAAATTTTTGGTGTTTTTCATTGTTGAGGTTGTTGTTGAATTTGTTGGTGTTTTTCAATATTTAGGTTATTGTTGAATTTGTTGGTGTTATCAATGTTTTATTTTAACTTTTTGGTGTTTTTCAAATTTAAGCTTGTTGCTGTATTTGTTGGTGATATTCAATGTTGAGGTTGTTGTTCAATTTGTTGGTGATTATCAATATTGAAGTTGTTGTTGAATTTGTTGGTGTTATCACTGTTTATTTTGTTGAACTTTTTTGTACTTTTAAAAGTTGAGGTTGATTTTGAATGTTTTGGTGTTTTTCATTGTTGAGGTTATGGTTGAATTTGTTGACGTTTTTCAATGTTGAGGCTGTTGTTGAATATGTTGGCGAATTTCAATGTTGTGGTTGTTGTTGGATTTGTTGGTGTTTTTCAATGGTGAGGTTTTTGTTGAATTTTTTGGTGTTTTCATTGTTGAGGTTGTTGTTAAATTTGTTGTTGTTATCAATGTTCTTTTTTCAACTTTTTTGTACTTTAAACGTTGAGGTTGATTTTGAATGTTTTGGTGTTTTTCATTGTTGAGGTTATTGTTGAATTTGTTGCCGTTTTTCAATGTTGAGTTTGTTGTTGAATTTGTTGGCGTTTTTCAATGTTGAGGTTGTTGTTGAATTTGTTGGCGTTTTTCAATGTTGAGGACGTTGAATTTGTTGGTGATTATCAATATTGAAGTTGTTGTTGAATTTGTTGATGTTATCAATGGTTTCTTTTGATATTTTTTGTGTTTTTCAAAGTTGAGGTTGTTGCTGAATTTATTGGTGTTATCACTGTTTATTTTGTTGAACTTTTTTCTACTTTTAAAAGTTGAGGTTGATTTTGAATGTTTTGGTGTTTTTCATTGTTGAGGTTATGGTTGAATTTGTTGGCGTTTTTCAATGTTGAGGTTGTTGTTGAATATGTTGGTGAATTTCAATGTTGTGGTTGTTGTTGAATTTGTTGGTGTTTTTCAATGGTTAGGTTTTTGTTGAATTTTTTGGTGTTTTCATTGTTGAGGTTGTTGTTAAATTTGTTGTTGTTATCAATGTTCTTTTTTCAACTTTTTTGTACTTTAAACGTTGAGGTTGATTTTGAATGTTTTGGTGTTTTTCATTGTTGAGGTTATTGTTGAATTTGTTGCCGTTTTTCAATGTTGAGGTTGTTGTTGAATTTGTTGGCGTTTCTCAATGTTGAGGACGTTGAATTTGTTGGTGATTATCAATATTGAAGTTGTTGTTGAATTTGTTGATGTTATCAATGGTTTCTTTTGATATTTTTTGTGTTTTTCAAAGTTGAGGTTGTTGCTGAATTTATTGGTGTTATCACTGTTTATTTTGTTGATCTTTTTTGTACTTTTAAAAGTTGAGGTTGATTTTGAATGTTTTGGTGTTTCTCACTGTTGAGGTTATTGTTGAATTTGTTGGCGTTTTTCAATATTGAGTTTGTTGTTGAATTTGTTGGCGTTTTTCAATGTTGAGGACGTTGAATTTGTTGGTGATTATCAATATTGAAGTTGTTGTTGAATTTGTTGATGTTATCAATGGTTTCTTTTGATAGTTTTTGTGTTTTTCAAAGTTGAGGTTGTTGCTGAATTTATTGGTTATATCACTGTTTATTTTATTGAACTTTTTTGTACTTTTAAAAGTTGAGGTTGATTTTGAATGTTTTGGTGTTTCTCACTGTTGAGGTTATTGTTGAATTTGTTGGCGTTTTTCAATCTTGAGGTTGTTGTTGAATTTGTTGGTGTTTTTCAATGTTGAGGTTGTTGTTGAATTTGTTGGTGTTTTTCATTGTTGACTTTCTTGTTGAATTTGTTGGTGTTATCAATGTTCTTTTTTCCACTTTTTTGTACTTTTAAAAGATGAGGTTGTTGTTGAATTTGTTGGTGTTTTCAATGTTTTTTTTTGTTGAACTTGTTTGTATTTTTAAAAGTTGAGGTTGTTGTTGAATTTGTTGGTGTTTTTCAAAGTTGAGGCCGTTGAATTTGTTGGTGATTTTCAATATTGAGGTTGTTGTTGAATTTGTTGGTGTTATCAATGGTGTTTTTAGAACTTGTTTGTGTTTTTCAAAGGTGAGGTTTTTGTTGAATTTGTTGGTGCTATTCAGTGTTGATGTTGTTGTTGAATTTGTTGGTGTTATCAATGGTTTTTTTATATCTTTTTTGTGTTTTTCAAGGTTGAGGTTGTTTGCTGAATTTATTGGTGTTATCACTGTTTATTTTGATGAACTTTTTTGTACTTTTAAAAGTTGAGGTTCATTTTGAATGTTTTGATGCTTTTCATTGTTGAGCTTATTGTTAAATTTGTTGGCGTTTTCCAATGTTGAGGTTGTTGTTGAATTTGTTGGTGTTTCTCAATGGTGATGCTTTTGTTGAATTTTTTGGTGTTTTCATTGTTGAGGTTGTTGTTAAATTTGTTGTTGATTTTCAATGTTGAGGTTGTTGTTGAATTTGTTGCTGTTTTTCAATGATGAGGTTGTTGTTGAATTTGCTGGTGAATTTCAATATTGAGGTTGTTGTTGAATTTGCTGGTGTTTTTCAATGTTGATTTTGTAGAATTTGTTGGTGATTTTCAATATTGACGTTGTTGTTGAATTTGTTGGTGATATCAATGGTTTTTTTGGCACTTTTTTGTGTTGTTCAAAGTTGAGGTTGTTGCTGAGATTATTGGTGTTATCAATGTTTATTTTGTTGAACTTTTTTGTACTTTTAAAAGTTGAAGTAGATTTTGAATTTGTTGGTGTTTTTCATTGTTGAGGTTGTTGTTGAATTTGTTGGCATTTTTCAATGTTGAGGTTGTTATTGAATTTTTTGGTGTTTTCATTGTTGAGTTTGTTGTTGTTAAATTTGTTGTTGTTTTTCAATGATGAGGTTGTTGTGGAATTTGTTGGTGTTATCAATGTTCTTTTTTCAACTTTTTTGTACTTTTAAAAGTTGAGGTTTTTGATGATTTTGTTGGTGTTTTTCAATGATGTGGTTGTTGTTGAATTTGTTGGTGATTTTCAATATAGAGTTTGTTTTTGAATTTGCTTTTGTTATCAATATTTTTTTTGTTAGTGATTTTCAGTGTTGAGGTTGCTGAATTTGTTAGTGATTTTAAATGTTGAGGTTGTTGTTAAATTGGGTAGTGTCGTCAAAGTTTATTTTGTTGAACTTGTTTGTATTTTTAAAAGTTAGCGTTATTGTTGAATTTATTGGTGTTATCAATGTTTATTTTGTTGAACTTTATTGTACTTTTAAAAATTGAGGTTGATTTTGAATTTGTTGGTTTTTTTCATTGTTGACGTTGTTGTTGAATTTTTTGGTTTTTTTCAAAGTTGAGGTCGTTGAATTTGCTGGTGATTTTCAATATTGAGATTGTTGTTGAATTTGTTGGTGTTATCAATCTTGTTTTTGTATTTTTCAATCTTGATTTTTTTGTTGAATTTGTTGGTATTTTTCAATGTTGAGGTTGTTGTTGAATTTGTTGGTGTGTTTCAATGGTGAGGTTGTTGTGGAATTTGTTGGTGATTTTCAATATTGAGGTTGTTGTTGAATTTGTTGGTGATTTTCAGTATTGACATTGTTGTTGAATTTGTTGGTGTTATCAATGGTTTTTTTGGAACTTTTTTGTGTTGTTCAAAGTTGAGGTTGTTGCTGAAATTATTGGTGTTATCAATGTTTATTTTGTTGAACTTTTTTGTACTTTTAAAAGTTGAAGTTGATTTTGAATTTGTTGGTGTTTTTCATTGTTGACTTTGTTGTTGAATTTGTTGGTGTTATCAATGTTCTTTTTTCAACTTTCTTGTACTTTTAAAAGAAGAGGTTGTTGTTGAATTTGTTGGTGTTTTCAATGTTTTTTTGTTGAACTTGTTTGTATTTTAAAAAGTTGAGGTTGTTGTTGAATTTGTTGGTGTTTTTCAAAGTTGAGGCCGTTGAATTTGTTGGTGATTTTCAATATTGGGGTTGTTATTTAATTTGTTGGTGTTATCAATGGTTTTTTTAGAACTTGTTTGTGTTTTTCAAAGTTGAGGTTGTTTCAGAATTTGTTGGTGCTATTCAGTGTTGATGTTGTTGTTGAATTTGTTGGCGTTTTTCAATGTTGAGGACTTTGAATATGTTGGTGATTATCAATATTGAAGTTGTTGTTGAATTTGTTGATGTTATCAATGGTTTCTTTTGATATTTTTTGTGTTTTTCAAAGTTGAGGTTGTTGCTGAATTTATTGGTGTTATCACTGTTTATTTTGTTGATCTTTTTTGTACTTTTAAAAGTTGAGGTTGATTTTGATTGTTTTGGTGTTTCTCACTGTTGAAGTTATTGTTGAATTTGTTGGCGTTTTTCAATCTTGAGGTTGTAGTTGAATTTGTTGGTGTTTTTCATTGTTGAGGTTGTTGTTGAATTTGTTGGTGTTTTTCATTGTTGACTTTCTTGTTGAATTTGTTGGTGTTATCAATGTTCTTTTTTCAACTTTTTTGTACTTTTAAAAGATGAGGTTGTTGTTGAATTTGTTGGTGTTTTCAATGTTTTTTTTTGTTGAACTTGTTTGTATTTTTAAAAGTTGAGGTTGTTGTTGAATTTGTTGGTCTTTTTCAAAGTTGAGGCCGTTGAATTTGTTGGTGATTTTCAATATTGAGGTTGTTGTTGAATTTGTTGGTGTTATCAATGGTGTTTTTAGAACTTGTTTGTGTTTTTGAAAGGTGAGGTTTTTGCTGAATTTGTTGGTGCTATTCAGTGTTGATGTTGTTGTTGAATTTGTTGGTGTTATCAATGGTTTTTTTATATCTTTTTTGTGTTTTTCAAGGTTGAGGTTGTTGCTGAATTTATTGGTGTTATCACTGTTTATTTTGATGAACTTTTTTGTACTTTTAAAAGTTGAGGTTCATTTTGAATGTTTTGATGTTTTTCATTGTTGAGCTTATTGTTAAATTTGTTGGTGTTTTCCAATGTTGAGGTTGTTGTTGAATTTGTTGGTGTTTCTCAATGGTGATGCTTTTGTTGAATTTTTTGGTGTTTTCATTGTTGAGGTTGTTGTTAAATTTGTTGTTGATTTTCAATGTTGAGGTTGTTGTTGAATTTGTTGCTGTTTTTCAATGATGAGGTTGTTGTTGAATTTGCTGGTGATTTTCAATATTGAGGTTGTTGTTGAATTTGCTGGTGTTTTTCAATGTTGATTTTGTAGAATTTGTTGGTGATTTTCAATATTGACGTTGTTGTTGAATTTGTTGGTGATATCAATGGTTTTTTTGGCACTTTTTTGTGTTGTTCAAAGTTGAGATTGTTGCTGAGATTATTGGTGTTATCAATGTTTATTTTGTTGAACCTTTTTGTACTTTTAAAAGTTGAAGTAGATTTTGAATTTGTTGGTGTTTTTCATTGTTGAGGTTGTTGTTGAATTTGTTGGCATTTTTCAATGTTGAGGTTGTTATTGAATTTTTTGGTGTTTTCATTGTTGAGGTTGTTGTTAAATTTGTTGTTGTTTTTCAATGATGAGGTTGTTGTGGAATTTGTTGGTGTTATCAATGTTCTTTTTTCAACTTTTTTGTACTTTTAAAAGTTGAGGTTGTTGATGATTTTGTTGGTGTTTTTCAATGATGTGGTTGTTGTAGAATTTGTTGGTGATTTTCAATATAGAGTTTGTTTTTGAATTTGCTTTTGTTATCAATATTTTTTTTGTTAGTGATTTTCAGTGTTGAGGTTGCTGAATTTGGTAGTGATTTTAAATGTTGAGGTTGTTGTTAAATTGGGTAGTGTAGTCAAAGTTTATTTTGTTGAACTTGTTTGTATTTTTTAAAGTTGGCGTTATTGTTGAATTTATTGGTGTTATCAATGTTTATTTTGTTGAACTTTATTGTACTTTTAAAAATTGAGGTTGATTTTGAATTTGTTGTTGTTTTTCATTGTTGACGTTGTTGTTGTATTTTTTGTTGTTTTTCAAAGTTGAGGTCATTGAATTTGCTGGTGATTTTCAATATTGAGATTGTTGTTGAATTTGTTGGTGTTATCAATCTTGTTTTTTGTATTTTTCAATCTTGATTTTTTTGTTGAATTTGTTGGTATTTTTCAATGTTGAGATTGTTGTTGAATTTGTTGGTGTGTTTCAATGGTGAGGTTGTTGTGGAATTTGTTGGTGATTTTCAATATTGAGGTTGTTGTTGAATTTGTTGGTGATTTTCAATATTGACATTGTTGTTGAATTTGTTGGTGTTATCAATGGTATTTTTGGAACTTTTTTGTGTTGTTCAAAGTTGAGGTTGTTGCTGAAATTGTTGGTGTTATCAATGTTTATTTTGTTGAACTTTTATGTACTTTTAAAAGTTGAAGTTGATTTTGAATTTGTTGGTGTTTTTCATTGTTGACTTTGTTGTTGAATTTGTTGGTGTTATCAATGTTCTTTTTTCAACTTTCTTGTACTTTTAAAAGAAGAGGTTGTTGTTGAATTTGTTGGTGTTTTCAATGTTTTTTTGTTGAACTTGTTTGTATTTTAAAAAGTTGAGGTTGTTGTTGAATTTGTTGGTGTTTTTCAAAGTTGAGGCCATTGAATTTGTTGGTGATTTTCAATATTGGGGTTGTTATTTAATTTGTTGGTGTTATCAATGGTCTTTTTAGAACTTGTTTGTGTTTTTCAAAGTTGAGGTTGTTTCAGAATTTGTTGGTGCTATTCAGTGTTGATGTTGTTGTTGAATTTGTTGGCGTTTTTCAATGTTGAGGACTTTGAATGTGTTGGTGATTATCAATATTGAAGTTGTTGTTGAATTTGTAGGTGTTGTCAATGGTTTTTTTTTTATCTTTTTTGTGTTTTTCAAAGTTGAGGTTGTTTCTGAATTTGTTCGTGCTATTCAGTGTTGATGTTGTTGTTGAATTTGTTGGCGTTTTGCAATGTTGAGGATGTTGAAGTTGTTGGTGATTTTCAATATTGACGTTGTTGTTGAATTTGTTGGTGATATCAATGGTTTTATTGGAACGTTTTGGTGTTGTTCAAATTTGAGGTTGTTGCTGAAATTATTGGTGTAATCAATGTTTATTTTGCTGAACTTTTTTGTACTTATAAAATTTGAAGTTGATTTTGAATTTTTTTTTGTTTTTCATTGTTCAGGTTGTTGTTGAATTTGTTGGTGTTTTTCATTGTTGAGGTTCTTGTTGAATTTGTTGGTGTTATCAATGTTCTTTTTTCAACTTTTTTGTACTTTTAAAAGATGAGGTTGTTGTTGAATTTGTTGGCGTTATCAATGTTATTTTGTTGAATTTGTTTGTATTTTTAAAAGTTCAGTTTGTTGTTGAATTTGTTGGTGTTTATTATAGTTGTGGTCGTTGAATTTGTTGGTGATTTTCAATGTTGAGGTTGTTGTTGAATTTGTTGGTGATTTTCAATATTGAAGTTGTTGTTGAATTTGTTGGTGTTATCAATGGGTTTTTTTTATCTTGTTTGTGTTTTTCAAAGTTGAGGTTGTTGCTGAATTTATTGGTGTTATCACTGTTTATTTTGTTGAACTTTTTTGTACTTTTAAATGGTGAGGTTGATTTTGAATGTTTTGGTGTTTTTCATTGTTGAGGTTATTGTTGAATTTGTTGGCGTTTTTCAATTTTGAGGTTTTTGTTGAATTTGTTGGTGTTTTCATTGTTGAGGTTGTTGTTAAATTTGTTGATGTTTGTCAATGTTGAGGTTGTTCTGGAATTTGTTTCTGTTATTAATGTTCTTTTTTCAACTTTTTTGTACTTTTAAAAGTTGGGGTTGTTGTTGAATTTGTTGGTGTTTTTCAATGATGAGGATGTTGTTGAATTTGATGGTGATTTTCAATATTGAGGTTGTTATTTAATTTGTTGGTGATTTTCAATATTGTCGTTGTTGTTGAATTTGTTGGTGTTATCAATGGTTTTTTTGGAACATTTTTGTGTTGTTCAATGTTGAGGTTGTTGTTGCATTTGTTGGTGTTTTTCAATGGTGAGGTTTTTGGTGAATTTTTTGGTGTTTTCGTTGTTGAGGTTGTTGTTAAATTTGTTGTTGTTTTTCAACGTTGCGGTTGTTGTTGAATTTGCTGGTGATTTTCAATATTGAGGTTGTTGTTGAATTTGTTGGTGGTTTTCAATATTGACGCTGTTGTTGAATTTGCTGGTGATATCAATGGTTTTATTGGAACGTTTTTGTGCTGTTCAAAGTTGAGGTTGTTGCTGAATTTATTGGTGTTATCACTGTTTATTTTTAACTTTTTTGTGTTTTTCAAAATTAAGGTTGTTGCTGAATTTGTTGGTGTTTTTCAATGGTGGGGTATTTGTTGAATGTTTTGTGTTTCCATTGTTGAGGTTGTTGTTAAATTTGTTGTTGTTTTTCAAAGTTGAGGTTGTTGTTGAATTTTTGTTGAACTTGCTTGTATTTTTAAAAGTTGAGGTTGTTGTTTAATTTGTTGGTGTTTTTCAAAGTTGAAATCGTTAAACTTGTTGGTGTTTTTCATTGTTGAGGTTGTTGTTGAATTTGTTGGCATTTTTCAACGTTGAGGTTGTTGTTGAATTTTTTGGTGTTTTCATTGTTGAGGTTGTTGTTGAATTTGTTGGTGTTATCAATGTTCTTTTTTCAACGTTTTTGTACTTTTAAAAGTTGAGGTTCTTGTTGAATTTGTTGGTATTTTTCAATGATGAGGTTGTTGTTGAATTTGTTGGTGATTTTCAATATTGAGGTTGTTGTTGAATTTGTTGGTGATTTTCAATATTGACGTTGTTGTTGAATTTGTTGGTGAAATCAATGGTTTTTTGGGAACGTTTTTACGTTGTTCAAAGATGAGGTTGTTGATGAAATTATTGGTATAATCAATGTTTAATTTGATGAACTTTTTTGTACTTTTAAAAGTTGAAGTTGATTTTGAATGTGTTGGTGTTTTTCATTGTAGAGGTTATTGCTGAATTTGTCGGTGTTTATCATTGTTGAGGTTGTTGAATTTGTTGGTGTTATCAATGTTCCTTTTTTCAAATTTATGTACTTTTAAAAGATGAAGTTGTTGTTGAATTTGTTGGTGTTATCAACGTTTTTTTGTTGAACTTTTTTGTATTTTTAAAAGTTGTGGTTGTTGTTGAATTTGTTGGTGTTTTTCAAAGTTGAGGTCGTTGAATCTGTTGGTGATTTTCAATATTGAGATTGTTGTTGAATTTGATGGTGTTATCAATGGTTTTTTTAGAACTTGTTTGTGTTTTTCAAAGTTGATGTTGTTGCTGAATTTGTTTGTCATATTCAGTGTTGAGGTTGTTGTTGAATTTGTTGGCGTTTTTCAATGTTGAGGACGTTGAATTTGTTGGTGTTATCAATTTTTTTTAAAATGTTTTTTGTATTTTTCAAAGTTGAGGTTGTTGCTAAATTTATTGGTGTTATCACTGTTTATTTTGTTGAACTTTTTTGTACTTTTAAAAGGTGAGGTTGATTTTGAATGTTTTGGTGTTTTTCATTGTTGAGGTTATTGTTGAATTTGTTGGCGTTTTTCAATGTTGAGGTTGTTGTGCAATTTGTTGGTGTTATCATGTACTTTTTTCAACTTTTTTGTAATTTTAAAATTTGAGGTTGTTGTTGAATTTGTTGGTGATTTTCAATATTGACGTTGTTGAATTTGTTGGTGATATTATTGGTGTTATCAATGCTTATTTTGTTGAACTTTTTTGTACTTTTAAAACTTGAAGTTGATTTTGAATTTGTTCGTGTTTTCATTGTTGAGGTTGTTGTTAAATTTTTTGTTGTCTTTCAATGTTGAGGTTGTTGTTGAATTTGTTGATGTTATCAATGTTCTTTTTTCAACTTTTTTGTACTTTTGAAAGATGAGGTTGTTGTTGAATTTGTTGGTGTTATCAAAGTTTTTTTGTTGAACTTGTTTGTATTTTTAAAAGTTGGGGTTGTTGTTGAATTTGTTGGAGTTTTTCTAGGTTGAGGTTGTTGAATTTGTTGGTGATGTTCAATATTGAGGGTGTTGTTGAATTTGTTGGTGTTATCAATGGCTTTTTGAGAACTTGTTTGTGTTTTTCAAAGTTGAGGTTCTTGCTGAATTTGTTGGTATTATTCATTGTTGAGGTTGTTGAATTTGTTGGTGTTTTTCAATGTTGAGGTTGTTGTTGAATTTGTTGGTGTTTTACAATGGTGAGGTTTTTGTTGATTTTTTTGGTGCTTTCATTGTTGAGGTTGTTGTTAAATTTGTTGGTGTTTTTCAACGTTGAGGTTGTTGTTGAATTTGTTGGTGATGTTAATGTTTATTTTGTTGAACTTTTTTTTACTTTTAAAAGTTGAGGTTATTGCTGAATTTTTTATTGTTTTTCAATGTTGATGTTTTTCTTGAATTTGTATGTGATTTTCAGTGTTGAGGTTGCTGAATTTGTTGGTGAATTTAAATGTTGAGGTTCTTGTTGAATTGGATATTGGCATCAATGTTTATTTTGTTGAACTTTTTTTTACATTTAAAAGTTGAGGTTGTTGTTTAATTTCTTGGCGTTTTTCAAAGTTTAGGTCGTTGAGTTTGTTGGTGATTTTCAATATTGAGTTTGTTGTTGAATTTGTTGTTGTTATGAATGTTTTTTTTTTAACTTTTTTGTGTTTTTCAAAATTGAGGTTGTTGCTGAATTTCTCGGTGTTTTTCAATGGTGGGGTATTTGTTGAATTTTTTGGTGTTTCCATTGTTAAGGTTGTTGTTAAATTTGTTCTTGTTTTTCAAAGTTGAGGTTGTTGTTGAATTTTAGTTGAACTTGTTTGTTTTTTTAAAAGTTGAGGTTGTTGTTTAATTTGCTGGTTTTTTTCCAAGTTGAGGTCGTTGAACTTGTTGGTGTTTTTCATTGTTGAGGTTGTTGTTGAATTTGTTGGCATTTTTCAACGTTGAGGTTGTTGTTGAATTTGTTGGTGATTTTCAATGTTGAGGTTGTTGTTGAATTTTTTTTTTCATTGTTGAGGTTGCTGTTTAATTTGTTGGTGTTTTTAAATGTTGAGGTTGTTGCTTGAATTTGTTGGTGTTTTTCCTTGTTGAGGTTGTTGTTGAATTTGTTGGTGTTTTTCAATGTTGATGTTGTTGAATTTGTTGGTGTTATCAATGTTATCTTTTGAAATGTTTTGTGTTTTTCAATGTTGAGATTGTTGAATTTGCTGGTGATTTTCAATATTGAGGATGTTGATGAATTTGTTCGTGTTATCAACATTTATTTTGTTGAATTTTTTGTACTTTTAAAAGTTGAAGATATTGTTGAATTTGTTGGGATTTTCAATATTGTGGATGTTGCTGAAATTGTTGGCGTTTTTCAATGTTGAGATTGTTGTTGAATTTGTTGGTGCTTTTCAATGTAGAGTTTGTTGTTGAATTTATTGGTGTTTTTCAATGTTGATGTTGTTGAATTTGTTGGTGTTTTTCAAAGCTGAGGTCGTTGAATTTGTTGGTGATTTTCAATATTGAGCTTGTTGTTGAATTTGTTGGTGTAATCAATGTTTTTTTTTGAACTTGGTTGTATTTTTAAAAGTTGAGGTTGTTTAATTTGTTGGTCTTTTTCAAGTTGAGGTCGTTGAATTTGTAGGTGATTTTTAATATTGAGGTTGTTGGTGAATTGGTTGGTGTTATGAATGGTTTTTTTTGAACTTTTTTGTGTTTTTCAAAGTTGAGGTTGTTGCTGAATTTGTTGGTGATATTCAATGTTGAGGTTGTTGAATTTGTTGGTGATTTTCAATATTGAGATTGTTGTTGTATTTGTTGGTGTTTTTCAATGTTGAGGTTGTTGTTGACTTTGTTGGTGTTTTTCAATGTTGAGGTTGTTGTTGAATTTGTTGGTGATTTTCAATATTGAGGTTGTTGTTGAATTTGTTGGTGTTATCGATGGTTTTTTTTTTAACTTTTTTGTGTTTTTCAAAGTTGAGGTTTTTGCTGAACTTATTGATGTTATCAATGTTTATTTTGTTGAACTTTTTTGTACTTTTAAAAATTGAGGTTGATTTTGAATTTGTTGGTGTTTTTCATTTTTGACGTTGTTGTTGGATTTGTTTGTGTCTTTCAAAGTTGAGGTCGTTGAATTTGTCGGTGATTTTCAATATTGAGGTTGTTGTTGAATTTGTTAGTGTTACCAATGTTTTTTTTTAACTTTTTTGTGTTTTTTAAAGTTGAGGTTGTTGCTGAATTTGTTGGTGATATACAGTTTTTGAATTTTTTGGCGTTTTTCAATGTTTACGTTGTTGTTGAATTTGTTAGTGATTTTCAATATTGAGGTTGATTTTGAATTTGTTGGTGTTATCAATGTTATTTTTTGAACTTTTTTGTATTTTTCAATGTTGAGGTTGTTGTTGAATTTGTTGGTATTTTTCAATGTTGCAGTTGTTGTTGAATTTGTTGGTGTTTTTCAATGGTGAGGTTTTTGTTGAATATTTTGGTCTTTTCATTGTTGAGGTTGTTGTTAAATTTGTTGGTATTTTTTAATGTTGAGGTTGATGTTAAATGTGTTGGTGTTTTTCACTGTTGAGGTTGTTGATGAATTTGTTGGTGATGTTCAATATTGAGATTGTTGTTGAATTGGATAGTGTCATCAATGTTTATTTTGTAGAACTTGTATGTATTATTAAAAGTTGTGGTTGTTGTTTAATTTGTTAGTGTTTTTCACAGTTGAGATCGTTGAATATGTTGGTGATTATCAATATTGAGGTTGTTGTTGAATTTGTTGGTGTTATGAATGTTTTTTTTAAACTTCTTTGTGTTTTTCAAAGTTGAGGTTGTTGCTGAATTTGTTGGTGATATTCAATGTTGAGGTTGATGAAGTTGCTGGTGATTTTCAATACTGAGGTTGTTGATTTTGTTGTCATTTTTCAATGTTGAGGTTGTTGTTGAATTTGTTGGTGATTTTCAATATTGAGGTTAATGTTGAATTTGATGGTGTTATCAGTGTTGTTTTTTGAACTTTTTTGTATTTTTCAATGTTGAGGTTGTTGTTGATTTGTTTGTTATTTTTCAATGTTGCGGTTATTGTTGAATTTTTTGCTGTTTTTCATTGTTGTGGTTGTTGTTGAATTTGTTGTTGTTTTTCAATGTTGAGGTTGTTGTTGAATTTGTTGGTGTTTTTCAATGTTGAGGTTGTTGCTGAATGTATTGGTGTTATCAATGTTTATTTTGTTGAACTTTTTTTGTATTTTTAAAAGTTGAGGTTGATTTTGAATTTGTTGGTGATTTTCAATATTGAGCTTGTTGCTGAATTTGTTGGTGCTATTTAATGTTAAGGTTGTTGAATTTGCTGGTGATTTTCAATACTGAGGTTGTTGATGAATTTGTTGGCGTTTTTCAATGTTGAGGTTATTGTTGAATTTGTTTAAGTTTATCTTTGTTGAGGTCGTTGAATTGGTTGGTGATTTTCATTATTGAGGATGTTGTTGAATCTGTTGGTGTTTTTCATTGTTGAGTTTGTTGTTGAATTTGTTGGTGTTTTTCAATGTTGAGGTTGTTGTTGAATTTGTTGGTGTTCTTCAATGTTGAGGTTGTTGTTGAATTTGTTGGTGTTTTTCATTGTTGTGTTTGTTGTTGAATTTGTTGGTGTTATCAATGTTTTTTGTTGAACTTGTTTGTATTTTTAAAAGTTAAGGATGTTGTTGAATTTGCAGGGGTTTTTCAATGTTGAGGATGTTGATGAATTTGTTGGTGTTATTCAATGTTGAGGTTGTTGTTGAATTTGTTGGTGTTTTTCAATATTGAGGTTGTTGTTGAATTTGTTGGTTTTTTTAATGTTGAGGTCGTTGAATTTGTTGGTGATTTTCAATATTAAGGTTGTTGTTAAATTTGTTGGTGTTATGAATGGTATTTTTTGAACTTTTTTGTGTTTTTCAATGTTGAGGCTGTTGAATTTGTTGGTGATTTTCAAAGTTGAGGTTGTTGCTGAATATATTGGTGTTATCAATGTTTATTTTGTTGAACTTTTTTGTACTTTTAAAAGTTGAGGTTGATTTTGAATTTGTTGGTGTTTTTCAATGTTGAGGTTGTTGTTGTATTTGTTGGTGTTTTTCAATGTTGAGGTTGTTGTTGAATTTGTTGGTGTTTTTCGATGTTGAGGTTGTTGCTGAATTTCTTGGTGATTTTAAATGTTGAGGTTGTCGTTGAATTGAATAGGGTCATCAATGTTTGAGGTTGTTGCTGAATTTTTAAATTGTTTTTCAATGTTGATGTTGTTGAATTTGTTTGTGTTTTTCAGTGTTGAGCTTGCTGAATTTCTTGGTGATTTTAAATGTTGAGGTTGTTGTTGAATTGGATAGGGTCATCAATGATTGAGGTTTTTGCTGAATTTTTAAATTGTTTTTCAATGTTGATGTTGATGAATTTGTTTGTGTTTTTCAGTGTTGAGCTTGCTGAATTTTTTGGTCATTTTAAATGTTGAGGTTCTTGTTGAATTGGATAGGGTTATCAATGTTAATTTTGTTGACCTTGTTTGTATTTTTAAATGTTGTGGTTCTTGTTGAATTTATTGGCGTTATCAATGTTTACTTTGTTGAACTTTTTTGTACTTTTAAATGTTGAGCTTGTTGTTTAATTTGTTGGTGTTTTTCAAAGTTGAGGTCGTTGAATTTGTTGATGAATTTGAATAATGAGGTTGTTGTTGAATTTGTTGGTGTTATGAATGGTTTTTTTAAACTTTTTTGTGTTTTTCAAAGTTGAGGTTATTGTTGAATTTGTTGGTGTTATCAATGTTATTTTTTGAACTTTATTGTAATTTTCAATGCTGAGGTTGTTGTTGAATTTGTTGGTATTTTTCAATGTTGCGGTTATTGTTGAATTTTTTGCCGTTTATCATTGTTGAGGTTGTTGTTGAACATGTTTCTATTTTTAAAAGTTAAGGATGTTGTTGAATTTGTTGAGGTTGTTGAATTTGTTGATGTTGAATATGTTGAGGTTGTTGAATTTGTTGGTGTTTTTCAATGTTGAGTTTGTTGTTGAATTTGTTGGAGTTATCAATGTTTTTTTGTTGAACTTGTTTGTATTTTTAAAATATGAGGTTGTTGTTTAATTTTTTGGTGTTTTCATAGTTGAGGACGTTGAATTTGTTGGTGATTTTCAATATTGTGGTTGTTGTTGAATTTGTTGGTGTTATAAATGTTTTTTTTTATAACTTTTGTGTGTTTTTCAAAGTTGAGGTTGTTGCTGAATTTGTTGGTGATTTTCAATATTGAGCTTGTTGTTGAATTTGTTGGTGTTTTTCAATGTTGAGGTTGTTGTTGAATTTGTTGGTGTTATCAATGTTATTTTTTGAACTATTTTGTATTTTTAAATGTTGAGGTTGTTGTTGAATTTGTTGGTGTTTTTCATTGTTGAGGTTGTTGTTGATTTTTTTGGTGTTTTTGATTGTTGAGGTTGCTGTTGAACTTGTTTGTATTTTTAAAAGTTAAGGATGTTGTTGAACTTATTAATGTTTTTCAATGTTGAGGTTGTTGTTGAATTTGCTGGTGATTTTCAACGTTGAGGTTGATTTTGAATTTGTTGATATTTTTCATTGTTGAGGTTGTTGTTGAATTTGTTGGCGTTTTTCAACGTTGAGGTTGTTGTTGAATTTTTTGTTTTTTTCATTGTTGAGGTTGCTGTTTAATTTGTTGGTGTTTTTAAATGTTGAGGTTGTTGTTTGAATTTGTTGGTGTTTTTCATTGTTGAGGTTGTTGTTGAATTTGTTGGTGTTATCAATGTTTTCTTTTGAACTGTTTTGTGTTTTTCAATGTTGAGGTTGTTGAATCTGCTGGTGATTTTCAATATTGAGGATGTTGATGAATTTGTTCGTGTTATCAACATTTATTTTGTTGAACTTTTTTCTACTTTTAAAAGTTGAAGATATTGTTGAATTTGTTGGGATTTTCAATATTGAGGTTGTTGCTGAAATTGTTGACGTTTTTCAATGTTGAGATCGTTGTTGAATTTGTTGCTGCTTTTCAATGTTGAGTTTGTTGTTGAATTTATTGGTGCTTTTCAATGTTGATGTTGTTGAATTTGTTGGTGTTTTTCAAAGCTGAGGTCGTTGAATTTGTTGGTGATTTTCAATATTGAGCTTGTTGTTGAATTTGTTGGTGTAATCAATGTTTTTTTGTTGAACTTGGTTGTATTTTTAAAAGTTGAGGTTGTTTAATTTGTTGGTCTTTTTCAAGTTGAGGTCGTTGAATTTGTAGGTGGTTTTCAATATTGAGGTTGTTGGTGAATTTGTTGATGTTATGAATGGTTTTTTTTTAACTTGTTTGTGTTTTTCAAAGTTGAGGTTGTTGCTGAATTTGTTGGTGAAACTCAGTGTTGAGGTTGTTGAATTTGTTGGTGATTTTCAATGTTGAGGTTGTTGATGAATTTGTTGGTGATTTTCAATATTGAGATTGTTGTTGAATTGGATAGTGTCATCAATGTTTATTTTTTACAACTTGTATGTATTATTAAAAGTTGTGGTTGTTTGTTTAATTTGTTAGTGTTTTTCACAGTTGAGATTGTTGAATTTGTTGGTGATTACCAATATTGAGGTTGTTGTTGAATTTGTTGGTGTTATGAATGGTTTTTTTAAACCTCTTTGTGTTTTTCAAAGTTGACGTTGTTGCTGAATTTGTTGGTGATATTCAATGTTGAGGTTGATGAATTTGCTGGTGATTTTCAATACTGAGGTTGTTGATGATTTTGTTGGCATTTTTCAATGTTGAGGTTGTTGCTGAATTTGTTGGTGATATTCAATGTTGAGGTTGATGAATTTGATGGTGATTTTCAATGCTGAGGTTGTTGATGATTTTGTTGTCGTTTTTCAATGTTGAGGTTGTTGTTGAATTTGTTGGTGATTTTCAATATTGAGGTTAATGTTGAATTTGTTGCTGTTATCAGTGTTGTTTTTTGAACTTTTTTGTGTTTTTCAATGTTGAGGTTGTTGTTGATTTGTTTGTTATTTTTCAATGTTGCGGTTATTGTTGAATTTTTTGCTGTTTTTCATTGTTGTGGTTGTTGTTGAATTTGTTGTTGTTTTTCAATGTTGAGGTTGTTGTTGAATTTGTTTAAGTTTATCATTGTTGAGGTCGTTGAATTGGTTGGTGATTTTCAATATTGAGGATATTGTTGAATTTGTTGGTGTTTTTCATTGTTGAGCTTGTTGTTGAATTTGTTGGTGTTTTTCAATGTTGAGGTTGTTGTTGAATTTGTTGGTGTTATGAATGTTTTTTTTTTTAACTTTTTTGTGTTTTTCAAAGTTGAGGTTGTTGCTGTATTTGTTGGTGATATTCAATGTTGAGGTTGTTGAATTTGTTGGTGATTTTCAATATTGAGGTTGTTGTTGTATTTGTTGGTGTTTTTCAATGTTGAGGTTGTTGTTGAAGTTGTTGGTGTTTTTCAATGTTGAGGTTGTTGTTGCATCGGTTCGTGTTTTTCAATGTTGAGGTTGTTGTTGAATTTGTTGGTGTTTTTCATTGTTGAGGTTGTTGTTGAATTTGTTGGTGTTTTTCAAAGTTGAGGTCGTTGAATTTGTTGGTGATTTTCAATATTGAGGATGTTGTTGAATTTTTGGTGTTATCAATGGGTTTTTTTGAACTTTTTTGTGTTTTTCAAAGTTGAGGTTTTTGCTGAATTTATTGATGTTATCAATGTTTATTTTGTTGAACTTTTTTGTACTTTTAAAAATTGAGGTTGATTTTGAATTTGTTGGTTATTTTCATTTTTGACGTTGTTGTTGGATTTGTTTGTGTTTTTCAAAGTTGAGGTCGTTGAATTTGTTGGTGATTTTCAATATTGAGGTTGATGTTGATTTTGTTCGTGTTACCAATGTTTTTTTTAACTTTTTTGTGTTTTTCAAAGTTGAGGTTGTTGCTGAATTTGTTGGTGATATACAGTTTTTGAATTTTTTGGCGTTTTTCAATGTTTACGTTGTTGTTGAATTTGTTGGTGATATTCAATGTTGAGGTTGTTGAATTTGTTGGTGATTTTCAATATTGAGGTTGTTGTTGTATTTGTTGGTGTTTTTCAATGTTGAGGTTGTTGTTGAAGTTGTTGGTGTTTTTCAATGTTGAGGTTGTTGTTGCATGGTTCGTGTTTTTCAATGTTGAGGTTGTTGTTGAATTTGTTGGTGTTTTTCATTGTTGAGGTTGTTGTTGAATTTGTTGGTGTGTTTCAAAGTTGAGGTCGTTGAATTTGTTGGTGATTTTCAATATTGAGGATGTTGTTGAATTTTTGGTGTTATCAATGGGTTTTTTTGAACCTTTTTGTGTTTTTCAAAGTTGAGGTTTTTGCTGAATTTATTGATGTTATCAATGTTTATTTTGTTGAACTTTTTTGTACTTTTAAAAATTGAGGTTGATTTTGAATTTGTTGGTTTTTTTCATTTTTGACGTTGTTGTTGGATTTGTTTGTGTTTTTCAAAGTTGAGGTCGTTGAATTTGTTGGAGATTTTCAATATTGAGGTTGATGTTGAATTTGTTAGTGTTACCAATGTTTTTTTTAACTTTTTTGTGTTTTTCAAAGTTGAGGTTGTTGCTGAATTTGTTGGTGATATACAGTTTTTGAATTTTTTGGCGTTTTTCAATGTTTACGTTGTTGTTGAATTTGTTGGTGATTTTCAATATTGAGGTTGATTTTGAATTTATTGGTGTTATCAATGTTATTTTTTGAACATTTTTGTATTTTTAAATGTTGAGGTTGTTGTTGAATTTGTTAGTATTTTTCAATGTTGCGATTGTGGTTGAATTTGTTGGTTGTTTTTCAATGGTGAGGTTTTTGTTGAATATTTTGGTCTTTTCATTGTTGAGGTTGTGGTTAAATTTGTTGGTATTTTTCAATGTTTTGGTTGTTGCTAAATTTGTTGGTATTTTTCAATGTTGAGGTTGTTGATGAATTTGTTGGTGATTTTCAATATTGAAATTGTTGTTGAATTGGATAGTGTCATCAATGTTTATTTTTTACAACTTGTATGTATTATTAAAAGTTGTGGTTGTTTGTTTAGTTTGTTAGTGTTTTTCACAGTTGAGATTGTTGAATTTGTTGGTGATTACCAATATTGAGGTTGTTGTTGAATTTGTTGGTGTTATGAATGGTTTTTTTAAACCTCTTTGTGTTTTTCAAAGTTGAGGTTGTTGCTGAATTTGTTGGTGATATTCAATGTTGAGGTTGATGAATTTGCTGGTGATTTTCAATACTGAGGTTGTTGATGATTTTGTTGGCATTTATCAATGTTGAGGTTGTTGTTGAATTTGTTGGTGATTTTCAATATTGAGGTTAATGTTGAATTTGTTGGTGTTATCAGTTTTGTTTTTTGAACTTTTTTGTGTTTTTCAATGTTGAGGTTGTTGTTGATTTGCTTGTTATTTTTCAATGTTGCGGTTATTGTTGAATTTTTTGCTGTTTTTCATTGTTGTGGTTGTTGTTGAATTTGTTGTTGTTTTTCAATGTTGAGGTTGTTGTTGAAATTGTTTAAGTTTATCATTGTTGAGGTCGTTGAATTGGTTGGTGATTTTCAATATTGAGGATGTTGTTGAATTTGTTGGTGTTTTTCATTGTTGAGTTTGTTGTTGAATTTGTTGGTGTTTTTCAATGTTGAGGTTGTTGTTGAATTTGTTGGTGTTATGAATGGTTTTTTTTTTAACTTTTTTGTGTTTTTCAAAGTTGAGGTTGTTGCTGTATTTGTTGGTGATATTCAATGTTGAGGTTGTTGAATTTGTTGGTGATTTTCAATATTGAGGTTGTTGTATTTGTTGGTGTTTTTCAATGTTGAGGTTGTTGTTGAAGTTGTTGGTGTTTTTCAATGTTGAGGTTGTTGTTGCATTGGTTCGTGTTTTTCAATGTTGAGGTTGTTGTTGAATTTGTTGGTGTTTTTCATTGCTGAGGTTGTTGTTGAATTTGTTGGTGTTTTTCAAAGTTGAGGTCGTTGAATTTGTTGGTGATTTTCAATATTGAGGATGTTGTTGAATTTTTGGTGTTATCAATGGGTTTTTTTGAACTTTTTTGTGTTTTTCAAAGTTGAGGTTTTTGCTGAATTTATTGATGTTATCAATGTTTATTTTGTTGAACTTTTTTGTACTTTTAAAAATTGAGGTTGATTTTGAATTTGTTGGTTTTTTTCATTTTTGACGTTGTTGTTGGATTTGTTTGTGTTTTTCAAAGTTGAGGTCGTTTAATTTGTTGGTGATTTTCAATATTGAGGTTGATGTTGAATTTGTTAGTGTTACCAATGTTTTTTTTAACTTTTTTGTGTTTTTCAAAGTTGAGGTTGTTGCTGAATTTGTTGGTGATATACAGTTTTTGAATTTATTGGCGTTTTTCAATGTTTACGTTGTTGTTGAATTTGTTGGTGATTTTCAATATTGAGGTTGATTTTGAATTTATTGGTGTTATCAATGTTATTTTTTGAACATTTTTGTATTTTTAAATGTTGAGGTTGTTGTTGAATTTGTTAGTATTTTTCAATGTTGCAATTGTGGTTGAATTTGTTGGTTGTTTTTCAATGGTGAGGTTTTTGTTGAATATTTTGGTCTTTTCATTGTTGTGGTTGTTGTTGAATATGTTGTTGTTTTTGAATGTTGAGGTTGTTGTTGAATTTGTTTAAGTTTATCATTGTTGAGGTCGTTGAATTGGTTGGTGATTTTCAATATTGAGGATGTTGTTGAATTTGTTGGTGTTTTTCATTGTTGAGGTTGTTGTTGAATTAGTTGGTGCTATCAATGTTTTTTGTTGAACTTGTTTGTATTTTTAAAAGTTGAGGATGTTGTTGAATTTGCAGGGGTTTTTCAGTGTTGAGGTTGTTGAATTTGTTGGTGATTTTCAAAGTTCAGGTGGTTGCTGAATATATTGGCGTTTTCAATATTTATTTTGTTGAACTTTTTTGTACATTTAAAATTTGAGGTTGATTTTGAATTTGCTGGTGTTTTTCATTGTTGAGGTTGTTGTTGAATTTGTTGGTGTTTTTCAATGTTGATGTTGTTGATGAATTTGATGTTTTTTTTAATCTTGAGGTCGTTAAATTTGTTGGTGATTTTCAATATTAAAGTTAATGTTGAATTTGTTGGTGTTATGAATGGTATTTTTTGAACTTTTTTGTGTTTTTCACTGTTGAGGTTGTTGAATTTGTTGGTGATTTTCAAAGTTATGGTTGTTGCTGAATTTATTGGTGTTATCAATGTTTATTTTGTTGAACTTTCTTGTACTTTGAAAAGTTGATGTTGATTTTGAATTTGTTGGTATTTTTCATTGCTGAGGTTGTTGTTGTATTTGTTGGTGTTTTTCAATGTTGAGGTTGTTGTTGAATTTGTTGGTGTTTTTAAATGTTGAGGTTGTTGCTGAATTTTTTGGTGTTTTTCAATGTTGAGGTTGTCGTTGAATTTGTGGGTATTTATCAATGTTGAGGTTGATGTTGAAAGTTTTGCTGTTATCAATGTTATTTTTGAACTTTTTTGTGTTTTTGAAAGTTGAGGTTGTTGTTTAATTTGTTGTTGTTTTTCAATGTTGTGGTTGATGCTGAATTTACTTGTGTTTTTCAAAATTGAGGTCGTTGAATTTGTTGGTGATTTTCAATATTGAGGTTGTTGTTGAAATTCTTCGTATTATCAATTGTTTTTTTTGTTGAAGTTGTTTGTACTTTTAAAAGTTAAGGTTGTTGTTGAATTTGATGGTGTTTTTCAAAATTAAGGTCGTTGAATTTATTGGTGATTTTCAATATTAAGGTTGTTGTTGAATTTGTTGGTGCTTTTTATTGTTGAGGTTGTAATTGAATTTGTTGGCGTTATCAATGTTGTTTTTTCAACTTTTTTGTACTTTTAAAAGTTGAGGTTGTTGTTGAATTTGTTGGTGTTTTTCAATGTTGAGCCTGTTGTGAATTTGTTGGTGATATTCAGTGTTGAGGTTATTGAATTTGTTGGTGATTTTCAATATCAAGTTTGTCGTTGAATTTGTTGGCGTTTTTCAATGTTGAGGTTGTTGTTGAATTTGTTGGTGTTTTTCAATGATGAGGTTGTTGCTGAATTTGTTGGTGTTATCAATGTTATTTTTTCAACTTTTCTGTACTTTTAAAAGTTGAGGTTTTTGTTGAATTTGTTGGTTTTTTTCTTTGTTGAGGTTGTTGATTAATTTGTTGGTGTTTCTCAATGTTGAGGTTGTTGTTGAATTTGTTGGTGCTTTTCAATGATGAGGTTGTTGTTGAATTTGTTGGTGTTTTTCAATGTTGATTTTGTTGATGAATTTCTTCGTGTTATCAATTTTTTTTTGAACTTATTTGTGTTTTTCAAAGTTGAGGTTGATGCTGAATTTTGTGGTGATATTCAGTGTTGAGGTTGTTGAATTTGTTGGTGATTTTCAATATTGAGTTTGTTGTTAAATATGTTGGTGTTATCAAGGTTTATTTTGTTGAACTTTTTTGTACTTTTAAAAGTTGCGGTTGTTGTTGAATTTGTTGTTGTTTTTCAATGTTGAGGTTGTTGTTGAATTTGTTGGTGTTATCAATGTTCTTTTTTCAACTTTTTTATACTTGTAAAAGTTGAGGTTGTTGTTGATTTTTTGGCGTTTGTCAATGTTGAGGTTGTTGTTGAATTTGTTGCTCTGTTTCAATGTTGAGTTTCTTGTTGAATTTGTTGGTGTTATCAATGGTTTTTTTGTTGAACTTCTTTGTATTTTTACAAGTTGAGGTTTTTGTTGAATTTGTTGGTGTTTTTCAAAGTTTAAGTCGTTGAATTTTTTGGTGATTTTCAATATTGAGGATGTTGTTGAATTTGTTTGCATTTTCCAATTTAGAGGTTGTTGTTGAATTTGTTGGCGTTTTTCAATGGTGAGGTTTTTGTTAATTTTTTTGGTGTTTTCATTGTTGAGTTGGTTGTTAAACTTGTTGGTGTTTTTAAATGTTGAGGTTGTTGTTGAATTTGTTTGTGATTTTCAATATTGAGGATGTATTTGAATTTGTGTTTGTTGTCAATGTTTATTTTGTTGAACATTTTTGTAGTTTTAAAAGTTGAGGTTGATGCTGAATTTTTTATTCTTTTTCAATGTTGATGTTGTTGAATTTGTTGGTGATTTTCAACAATGAGTTTGTTGCTGAATTTGTTGGTGTTATCAAGGTTTTCTTTGAACTTTTTTGGGTTTTTCAATGTTGAGGTTGTTGCTGAATTTGATGGTGTTATCAATGTTTCTTGAACGTTTTTGTGTTTTTCAAAGTAGACGTTGTTGCTGAATTTCTTGCTGATATTCAGTGTAGAGGTTGTTTAATTTGTTGGTGACTTTCAATGTTGAGGCTGTTGTTGAATTTGTTGGTGATTTTCAATGGTGAGGTTTTTTTTGAATGTTCTGGTGTTTTCGTTGTTGAGGTTGTTGTTAAATTTGTTGGTGTTACCAATATTCTTTTTTGAACTTTTTTATACTTTTAAAAGTTGAGGTTGTTGTTGAATTTGTTGGTGTTTTACAATATTGAGGTTGTTGAATTTGTTGGTGATTTTCAACATTGAGTTTGTTGTTGAATTTGTTGGTGTTATCAATGGGTTTTTTTGTTGAACTTGTTTGTATTTTTAAAAGTTGAGGTTATTGTTGAATTTGATGGTGTTTTTCAAAGTTAAGGTCGTTGAATTTGTTGGTGATTTTCAATATTAAGGTTGTTGTTGAATTTGTTGGTGCTTTTCATTGTTGAGCCTGTTGTTGAATTTGTTGGCGTTATCAATGTTATTTTTTCAACTTTTTTGTTCTTTTAAAAGTTGAGGTTGTTGTTGAATTTGTTGCTGTTTTTCAATGTTGAGGCTGTTGTGAATTTGTTGGTGATATTCAGTGTTGAGGTTATTGAATTTGTTGGTGATTTTCAATATTGAGTTTGTTGTTGAATTTGTTTGCGTTTTACAATGTTGATGTTGTTGTTGAATTTTTTTGTGTTTTTCATTGTTGGGGTTGTTGCTGAATTTGTTGGCATTATCAATGTTCTTTTTTCAACATTTTTGTACTTTTAAAAGTTGAGGTTTTTGTTGAATTTGTTGGTGTTTTTCAATGTTGAAGTTGTTGTTGAATTTGTTGGTATTTTTTAATATTGAGGTTGTTGTTGAGTTTGTTGGCATTTTTATAAGTTGAGGTCGTTGAATTTGTTGGTGATTTTCAATATTGAGGTTGTGGTTTAATTTGATGGTGTTTCAATGTTATTTTTTGAACTTTTTTGCTTTTAAAAGTTGAGGTTTATGTTGAATTTGTTGGTGTTTTTCAAAGTTGAAGTCGTTGAATTTGTTGGTGATTTTCAATATTGAGCTTGTTGTTCAATTTGTTCGTGTTATCAATGGTTTTTTTTTTTAAATTCTTTGTGTTTTTCAAAGTCGAGGTTGTTGCTGAATTTGTTGGTGATATTCAGTGTTGAGGTTGTTGAATTTGTTGGTGTTTTTCAATGTTGAGGTTGTTGTTGAATTTGTTGGTGTTTTTCAATGTTGAGGTTGTTGTTGGTTTTGTTGGTGTTTTTCAATGTTGATGTTGTTGATGAATTTGTTGCTTTTATCAAAGTTTTGTTTGAACATTTTCGTGTTTTTCGAAGTTGAGGTTGTTGCGGAATTTATTGGTGTTATCAATGTTTATTTTGTTGAACATTTTTGTACTTTTAAAAGTTGAGGTTGATTTTGAATTAGTTTGTGTTTTTCATTGTTGAGGTTGTTGTTGAATTTCTTGGCGTTTTTCAATGTTGAGGTTGTTGTTGAATTTATTGGTGTTTTTCAATGTTGATTTTGTTGATGAATTTGTTGGCATTATCAATGTTCTTTTTTCAACTTTTTTGTACTTTTAAAAGTTGAGGTTGTTGTTGAATTTGTTGGTGTTTTTCAATGTTGAGCCTGTTGTGAATTTGTTGGTGATATTCAGTGTTGAGGTTATTGAATTTGTTGGTGATTTTCAATATCGAGTTTGTCGTTGAATTTGTTGGTGTTTTTCAATGTCGATTTTGTTGATGAATTTGTTGGTGTTATCAATTTTTTTTTGAACTTATTTGTGTTTTTCAAAATTGAGGGTGTTCCTGAATTTTGTGATGTTATTCAGTGTTGAGGTTGTTGAATTTGTCGCTGATTTTCAATATTGATGTTGTTGTTAAATTTGTTGGTGTTATCAACGTTTATTTTGTTGAACTTTTTTGTACTTTTAAAAGTTGAGGTTGTTGTTGAATTTGTTGGTGTTTTACAATATTGAGGTTGTTGAATTTGTTGGTGATTTTCAACATTGAGTTGTTGTTGAATTTGTTGGTGTTATCAATGGGTTTTTTTGTTGAACTTGTTTGTATTTTTAAAAGTTGAGGTTATTGTTGAATTTGATGGTGTTTTTCAAAGTTAAGGTCGTTGAATTTGTTGGTGATTTTCAATATTAAGGTTGTTGTTGAATTTGTTGGTGCTTTTCATTGTTGAGCCTGTTGTTGAATTTGTTGGCGTTATCAATGTTATTTTTTCAACTTTTTTGTTCTTTTAAAAGTTGAGGTTGTTGTTGAATTTGTTGCTGTTTTTCAATGTTGAGGCTGTTGTGAATTTGTTGGTGATATTCAGTGTTGAGGTTATTGAATTTGTTGGTGATTTTCAATATTGATTTTGTTGTTGAATTTGTTTGCGTTTTACAATGTTGATGTTGTTGTTGAATTTTTTTGTGTTTTTCATTGTTGAGGTTGTTGCTGAATTTGTTGGCATTATCAATGTTCTTTTTTCAACATTTTTGTACTTTTAAAAGTTGAGGTTTTTGTTGAATTTGTTGGTGTTTTTCAATGTTGAAGTTGTTGTTGAATTTGTTGGTATTTTTTAATATTGAGGTTGTTGTTGAGTTTGTTGGCATTTTTATAAGTTGAGGTCGTTGAATTTGTTGGTGATTTTCAATATTGAGGTTGTGGTTTAATTTGATGGTGTTTCAATGTTATTTTTTGAACTTTTTTGCTTTTAAAAGTTGAGGTTTATGTTGAATTTGTTGGTGTTTTTCAAAGTTGAAGTCGTTGAATTTGTTGGTGATTTTCAATATTGAGCTTGTTGTTCAATTTGTTCGTGTTATCAATGGTTTTTTTTTTAAATTCTTTGTGTTTTTCAAAGTCGAGGTTGTTACTGAATTTGTTGGTGATATTCAGTGTTGAGGTTGTTGAATTTGTTGGTGTTTTTCAATGTTGAGGTTGTTGTTGGATTTGTTGGTGTTTTTCAATGTTGATGTTGTTGATGAATTTGTTGCTTTTATCAAAGTTTTGTTTGAACATTTTCGTGTTTTTCGAAGTTGAGGTTGTTGCGGAATTTATTGGTGTTATCAATGTTTATTTTGTTGAACATTTTTGTACTTTTAAAAGTTGAGGTTGATTTTGAATTAGTTTGTGTTTTTCATTGTTGAGGTTGTTGTTGAATTTCTTGGCGTTTTTCAATGTTGAGGTTGTTGTTGAATTTATTGGTGTTTTTCAATGTTGATTTTGTTGATGAATTTGTTGGCATTATCAATGTTCTTTTTTCAACTTTTTTGTACTTTTAAAAGTTGAGGTTGTTGTTGAATTTGTTGGTGTTTTTCAATGTTGAGCCTGTTGTGAATTTGTTGGTGATATTCAGTGTTGAGGTTATTGAATTTGTTGGTGATTTTCAATATCGAGTTTGTCGTTGAATTTGTTGGCGTTTTTCAATGTTGAGGTTGTTGTTGAATTTGTTGGTGTTTTTCAATGTTGAGGTTGTTGTTGGATTTGTTGATGTTTTTCAATGTTGATGTTGTTGATGAATTTGTTGGTGTTATCAAAGTTTTTTCTGAACATTTTCGTGTTTTTCGATGTTGAGGTTGTTGCGGAATTTATTGGTGTTATCAATGTTTATTTTGTTGAACATTTTTGTACTTTTAAAAGTCGAGGTTGATTTTGAATTTGTTCGTGTTTTTCATTGTTGAGGTTCTTGTTGAATTTCTTGGCGTTTTTTAATGTTGAGGTTGTTGTTGAATTTGTTGGTGTTTTTCAATGTCGATTTTGTTGATGAATTTGTTGGTGTTATCAATTTTTTTTTGAACTTATTTGTGTTTTTCAAAGTTGAGGGTGTTCCTGAATTTTGTGATGTTATTCAGTGTTGAGGTTGTTGAATTTGTCGCTGATTTTCAATATTGATGTTGTTGTTAAATTTGTTGGTGTTATCAACGTTTATTTTGTTGAACTTTTTTGTACTTTTAAAAGTTGAGGTTGTTGTTGAATTTGTTGGTGATTTTCAACATTGAGTTTGTTGTTGAATTTGTTGGTGTTATCAATGGGTTTTTTTGTTGAACTTGTTTGTATTTTTAAAAGTTGAGGTTATTGTTGAATTTGATGGTGCTTTTCATTGTTGAGCCTGTTGTTGAATTTGTTGGCGTTATCAATGTTATTTTTTCAACTTTTTTGTTCTTTTAAAAGTTGAGGTTGTTGTTGAATTTGTTGCTGTTTTTCAATGTTGAGGCTGTTGTGAATTTGTTGGTGATATTCAGTGTTGAGGTTATTGAATTTGTTGGTGATTTTCAATATTGATTTTGTTGTTGAATTTGTTTGCGTTTTACAATGTTGATGTTGTTGTTGAATTTTTTTGTGTTTTTCATTGTTGAGGTTGTTGCTGAATTTGTTGGCATTATCAATGTTCTTTTTTCAACATTTTTGTACTTTTAAAAGTTGAGGTTTTTGTTGAATTTGTTGGTGTTTTTCAATGTTGAAGTTGTTGTTGAATTTGTTGGTATTTTTTAATATTGAGGTTGTTGTTGAGTTTGTTGGCATTTTTATAAGTTGAGGTCGTTGAATTTGTTGGTGATTTTCAATATTGAGGTTGTGGTTTAATTTGATGGTGTTTCAATGTTATTTTTTGAACTTTTTTGCTTTTAAAAGTTGAGGTTTATGTTGAATTTGTTGCTGTTTTTCAAAGTTGAAGTCGTTGAATTTGTTGGTGATTTTCAATATTGAGCTTGTTGTTCAATTTGTTCGTGTTATCAATGTTTTTTTTTAAATTCTTTGTGTTTTTCAAAGTCGAGGTTGTTGCTGAATTTGTTGGTGATATTCAGTGTTGAGGTTGTTGAATTTGTTGGTGTTTTTCAATGTTGAGGTTGTTGTTGGATTTGTTGGTGTTTTTCAATGTTGATGTTGTTGATGAATTTGTTGCTTTTATCAAAGTTTTGTTTGAACATTTTCGTGTTTTTCGAAGTTGAGGTTGTTGCGGAATTTATTGGTGTTATCAATGTTTATTTTGTTGAACATTTTTGTACTTTTAAAAGTTGAGGTTGATTTTGAATTAGTTTGTGTTTTTCATTGTTGAGGTTGTTGTTGAATTTCTTGGCGTTTTTCAATGTTGAGGTTGTTGTTGAATTTATTGGTGTTTTTCAATGTTGATTTTGTTGATGAATTTGTTGGCATTATCAATGTTCTTTTTTCAACTTTTTTGTACTTTTAAAAGTTGAGGTTGTTGTTGAATTTGTTGGTGTTTTTCAATGTTGAGCCTGTTGTGAATTTGTTGGTGATATTCAGTGTTGAGGTTATTGAATTTGTTGGTGATTTTCAATATCGAGTTTGTCGTTGAATTTGTTGGCGTTTTTCAATGTTGAGGTTGTTGTTGAATTTGTTGGTGTTTTTCAATGTTGAGGTTGTTGTTGGATTTGTTGATGTTTTTCAATGTTGATGTTGTTGATGAATTTGTTGGTGTTATCAAAGTTTTTTCTGAACATTTTCGTGTTTTTCGATGTTGAGGTTGTTGCGGAATTTATTGGTGTTATCAATGTTTATTTTGTTGAACATTTTTGTACTTTTAAAAGTCGAGGTTGATTTTGAATTTGTTCGTGTTTTTCATTGTTGAGGTTCTTGTTGAATTTCTTGGCGTTTTTTAATGTTGAGGTTGTTGTTGAATTTGTTGGTGTTTTTCAATGTCGATTTTGTTGATGAATTTGTTGGTGTTATCAATTTTTTTTTGAACTTATTTGTGTTTTTCAAAGTTGAGGGTGTTCCTGAATTTTGTGATGTTATTCAGTGTTGAGGTTGTTGAATTTGTCGCTGATTTTCAATATTGATGTTGTTGTTAAATTTGTTGGTGTTATCAACGTTTATTTTGTTGAACTTTTTTGTACTTTTAAAAGTTGAGGTTGTTGTTGAATTTGTTGGGATTTTCAATATTGAGGTTGTTGTTGAAATTGTTGGCATTTTACAATGTTGAGTTGTTGTTGACATTGTTGATGATTGTCAATATTGAGGTTGTTGTTGAATATGTTGGTGTTATCAATGTTATTTTTGAATTTTTTTGTTTTTTTGAACGTTGAGGTTGCTGTTTAATTTGTTGATGTTTTTCAGTGTTGAGGTTGATGTTGAATTAACTTGTGTTTTTCAAAATTGAGGTCGTTGATTTTGTTGGTGATTTTCAATATTGAGGTTGTTGTTGCACTTCTTGGTGTTCTGAATGTTTTTTTATTAACTTTTTTGTGTTTTTCAAAGTTGAGTTTGTTGCTGAATGTGTTGGTGATACTCAGTGTTGTGGTTATTGAATTTGTTGGTGTTTTTCAATGTTGAGGTTGTTGTTGAATTTGTTGGTGTTTTCCAATGTTGAGGTTGTTGTTGCATTTGTTGGTGTTTTCCAAAGTTGAGGCTGTTGTTGAATTTGTTGGTGTTATCAATGTAATTTTTTGAACTTTTTTGTATTTTTGAAAGTTGAGGTTGTTGTTGCATTTGTTGCTGTTTTTCAATGTTGAGGTTGTTGTTGAATTTGTTGGTGCTTTTCAATGTTGAGGTTGTTGTTGAGTTTGTTGTTGTTTTTCAATGTTGAGGTTGTTGAATTTGTTGGTGATTTTCAATATCGAGTTTGTCGTTGAATTTGTTGGCGTTTTTCAATGTTGAGGTTGTTGTTGGATTTGTTGATGTTTTTCAATGTTGATGTTGTTGATGAATTTGTTGGTGTTATCAAAGTTTTTTTTGAACATTTTCGTGTTTTTCGAAGTTGAGGTTGTTGCGGAATTTATTGGTGTTATCAATGTTTATTTTGTTGAACATTTTTGTACATTTAAAAGTCGAGGTTGATTTTGAATTTGTTCGTTTTTTTTCATTGTTGAGGTTCTTGTTGAATTTCTTGGCGTTTTTTAATGTTGAGGTTGTTGTTGAATTTATTGGTGTTTTTCAATGTTGATTTTGTTGATGAATTTGTTGGTGTTATCAATTTTTTTTTGAACTTATTTGTGTTTTTCAAAGTTGAGGTTGTTCCTGAATTTCATGATGTTATTCAGTGTTGAGGTTGTTGAATTTGTCGCTGATTTTCAATATTGATGTTGTTGTTAAATTTGTTGGTGTTATCAACGTTTATTTTGTTGAACTTTTTTGTACTTTTAAAAGTTGAGGTTGTTGTTGAATTTGTTGGGATTTTCAATATTGAGGTTGTTGTTGAAATTGTTGGCATTTTACAATGTTGAGTTGTTGTTGGCATTGTTGATGATTGTCAATATTGAGGTTGTCATTGAATATGTTGGTGTTATCAATGTTATTTTTGAACTTTTTTGTATTTTTGAACGTTGAGGTTGCTGTTTAATTTGTTGATGTTTTTCAGTGTTGAGGTTGATGTTGAATTAACTTGTGTTTTTCAAAATTGAGGTCGTTGATTTTGTTGCTGATTTTCAATATTGAGGTTGTTGTTGCACTTCTTGGTGTTCTGAATGTTTTTTTTTAACTTTTTTGTGTTTTTCAAAGTTTAGTTTGTTGCTGAATTTGTTGGTGTTTTCCAATGTTGAGGCTGTTGTTGAATTTGTTGGTGTTATCAATGTAATTTTTTGAACTTTTTTGTATTTTTGAAAGTTGAGGTTGTTGTTGAATTTGTTGGTGCTTTTCAATGTTGAGGTTGTTGTTGAATTTGTTGGTGTTTTTCAATGTTGAGGTTGTTGAATTTGTTGGTGATTTTCAATATAGATGTTGGTGTTGAATTTGTTGGTCATTTTCAATATTGAGGTTGTTGTTGAATTTGTTGGTGTTATGAATGAATTTTTTGAACTTTATGTGTTTTTCATTCTTGAGGTTGTTGCTGAATTTGTTGCTGATTTTCAATGTTGAGGTTGCTGAATTTGTTGGTGATTTTCAATATTGAGGTTGTCGTTGAGTTTGTTGGCTTTTTTCAATATTCAGGTTGTTGTTGAATTTGTTGGTGTTATCAATTTTATTTTTTGAACTTTTTTGTATTTTTGAATGTTGAGGCTGTTGTTGAATTTATTGTTGTTTTTTCAATGTTGAGGTTGATGTTGAATTTACTTGTGCTTTTCAAAGTTGAGGTCGTTGAATTTGTTGGTGGCTTTCAATATTGATGTTGTTGATGAATTTGTTGGTGTTCTGAATGTTTTTTTTAAATTTTTTTGTGTTTTGCAATGCTGAGGTTGTTGATGAATTTGTTGCTAATACTCAGTGTTGAGGTTGTTGAATTTGTCGGTGATTTCCAATGTTGAGGTTGTTGTTGAATTTGTTGGTGTTTTCAATGTTATTTTTTGAACTTTTTTGTACTTTTGAAAGTTGAGGTTGTTGTTGAACTTGTTGGGATTTTCAATATTGAGGTTGTTGTTGAAATTGTTGGCGTTTTTCAATGTTGAGGTTGTTGTTGTTATTGTTGATATTTTTCAATGTTGAAGTTGTTGTTGAAATTGTTGGTGTTTTTCAATGTTGAGGTTGTTGAATCTGCTGGTGATTTTCAATATTGAGGATGTTGATGCATTTGTTCGTGTTATCAACATTTATTTTGTTGAACTTTTTTCTACTTTTAAAAGTTGAAGTTATTGTTGAATTTGTTGGGATTTTCAATATTGAGGTTGTTGCTGAAATTGTTGACGTTTTTCAATGTTGAGATTGTTGTTGAATTTGTTGGTGCTTTTCAATGTTGAGTTTGTTGTTGAATTTATTGGTGTTTTTCAATGTTGATGTTGTTGAATTTGTTGGTGATTTTCAATATTGAGGTTGTTTTTGAATTTGTTGGTGTAATCAATGTTTTTTTGTTGAACTTGGTTGTATTTTTAAAAGTTGAGGTTGTTTAATTTGTTGGTCTTTTTCAAGTTGAGGTCGTTGAAATTGTAGGGGATTTTCAATATTGAGGTTGTTGGTGAATTTGTTGGTGTTATGAATGGTTTTTTTTGAACTTTTTTGTGTTTTTCAAAGTTGAGGTTGTTACTGAATTTGTTGGTGATATTCAATGTTGAGGATGTTGAATTTGTTGGTGATTTTCAATATTGAGGTTGTTGTTGTATTTGTTGGTGTTTTTCAATGTTGAGGTTGTTGTTGAAGTTGTTGGTCTTTTTCAATGTTGAGGTTGTTGTTGCATTTGTTCGTGTTTTTCAATGTTGAGGTTGTTGTTGAATTTGTTGGTGTTTTTCATTGTAGAGGCTGTTGTTGAATTTGTTGGTGTTTTTCAAAGTTGAGGTCGTTGAATTTGTTGGTGATTTTCAATATTGAGGTTGTTGTTGAATTTTTGGTGTTATCAATGGATTTTTTTGAACTTTTTTGTGTTTTTCAAAGTTGAGGTTTTTGCTGAATTTATTGATGTTATCAATGTTTATTTGTTGAACTTTTTTGTACTTTTAAAAATTGAGGTTTATTTTGAATTTGTTGGTGTTTTTCATTTTTGACGTTGTTGTTGGATTTGTTTGTGCTTTTCAAAGTTGAGGTCGTTGAATTTGTTGGTGATTTTCAATATTGAGGTTGTTGTTGAATTTGTTAGTGTTACCAATGTTTTTTTTTAACTTTTTTGTGTTTTTCAAAGTTGAGGTTGTTGCTGAATTTGTTGGAGATATACAGTTTTTGAATTTTTTGGCGTTTTTCAATGTTTACGTTGTTGTTGAATTTGTTGGTGATTTTCAATATTGAGGTTGATTTTGAATTTGTTGGTGCTATCAATGTTATTTTTTGAACTTTTTTGTATTTTTCAATGTTGAGGTTGTTGTTGAATTTGTTGGTGATTTTCAATATTGAGGTTGTTGTTGAATTGGATAGTGTCATCAATGTTTATTTTGTAGAACTTGTATGTATTATTAAAAGTTGTGGTTGTTGTTTAATTTGTTAGTGTTTTTCATAGTTGAGAACGTTGAATTTGATGGTGATTATCAATATTGAGGTTGTTGTTGAATTTGTTGGTGTTATGAATGGTTTTTTTAAACCTCTTTGTGTTTTTCAAAGTTGAAGTTGTTGCTGAATTTGTTGGTGATATTCAATGTTGAGGTTGATGAATTTGCTGGTGATTTTCAATACTGAGGTTGTTGATGATTTTGTTGTCGTTTTTCAATGTTGAGGTTGTTGTTGAATTTGTTGGTCATTTTCAATATTGAGGTTATTGTGAATTTGTTGTTGTTATCAGTGTTGTCTTTTGAACTTTTTTGTATTTTTCAATGTTGAGGTTGTTGTTGATTTGTTTGTTATTTTTCAATGTTGCGGTTATTGTTGAATTTTTTGCTGTTTTTCATTGTTGTGGTTGTTGTTGAATTTGTTGTTGTTTTTCAATGTTGAGGTTGTTGCTGAATTTGTTGGTGATATTCAATGTTAAGGTTGTTGAATTTGCTGTTAATTTTCAATACTGAGGTTGTTGATGAATTTGTTGTTGTTTTTCAATGTTGAGGTTGTTGTTGAATTTGTTTAAGTTTATCATTGTTGAGGTCGTTGAATTGGTTGGTGATTTTCAATATTGAGGATGTTGTTCAATTTGTTGGTGTTTTTCATTGTTGAGTTTGTTGTTGAATTTGTTGGTGTTTTTCAATGTTGAGGTTGTTGTTGAATTTGTTGGTGTTCATCAATGTTGAGGTTGTTGTTGAATTTGTTGGTGTTTTTCATTGTTGAGGTTGTTGTTGAATTAGTTGATGTTATCAATGTTTTTTGTTGAACTTGTTTGTATTTTTAAAAGTTAAGGATGTTGTTGAATTTGCAGGGGTTTTTCAAGGTTGAGGTTGTTGAATTTGTTGGTGATTTTCAAAGTTGAGGTGGTTGCTGAATATATTGGTGTTTTCAATATTTATTTTGTTGAACTTTATTGCACTTTTAAAATTTGAGGTTGATTTTGAATTTGTTGGTGTTTTTCAATGTTGAGGATGTTGTTGAATTTGTTGCTGTTATCAATGTTCTTTTTTCAACTTTTTTGTACTTTGAAAAGATGAGGTTGTTGTTGAATTTGTTGGTGTTTTTCAATGTTGAGGTTGTTGATGAATTTGTTGGTGTTATTCAATGTTGAGGTTGTTGTTGAATTTTTTGGTGTTTTTCAATATTGAGGTTGTTGTTGAATTTGTTGGTTTTTTTAATCTTGAGGTCGTTGAATTTGTTGGTGATTTTCATTATTAAAGTTGTTGTTGAATTTGTTGGTGTTATGAATGTTATTTTTTGAACTTTTTTGTGTTTTTCAACGTTGAGATTGTTGAATTTGTTGGTGATTTTCAAAGTTGAGGTTGTTGCTGAATATATTGGTGTTATCAATGTTTATTTTGTTGAACTTTCTTGTACTTTTAAAAGTTGAGGTTGATTTTGAATTTGTTGGTGTTTTTCATTGTTGAGGTTGTTGTTGTATTTGTTGGTGTTTTTCAATGTTGAGGTTGTTGTTGAATTTGTTGGTGTTTTTAAATGTTGAAGTTGTTGCTGAATTTTTTGGTGTTTTTCAATGTTGAGGTTGTCGTTGAATTTGTGGGTGTTTATCAATGTTGAGGTTGATGTTGAAAGTTTTGCTGTTATCAATGTTATTTTTGAACTTTTTTGTGTTTTTGAACGTTGAGGTTGTTGTTTAATTTGTTGTTGTTTTTCAATGTTGAGGTTGATGTTGAATTTACTTGTGTTTTTCAAAATTGAGGTCGTTGAATTTGTTGGTGATTTTCAATATTGAGGTTGTTGTTGAACTTCTTGGTATAATCAATGTTTTTTTTGTTGAAGTTGTTTGTATTTTTGAAAGTTGAGGTTGTTGTTGAATTTGATGGTGTTTTTCAAAGTTAAGGTCGTTGAATTTGTTGGTGATTTTCAATATTAAGGTTGTTGTTGAATTTGTTGGTGCTTTTTATTGTTGAGGTTGTTATTGAATTTGTTGGCGTTATCAATGTTGTTTTTTCAACTTTTTTGTACTTTTAAAAGTTGAGGTTGATGTTGAATTTGTTGGTGTTTTTCAATGTTGAGGCTGTTGTGAATTTGTTGGTGATATTCAGTGTTGAGGTTTTTGAATTTGTTGGTGATATTCAATATCGAGTTTGTCGTTGAATTTGTTGGCGTTTTTCAATGTTGAGGTTGTTGTTGAATTTGTTGTTGTTTTTCAATGTTGAGGTTGTTGTTGAATTTGTTCGAGTTATCAATGCTTTTTGTTGAACTTGTTTGTATTTTTAAAAGTTAAAGTTGTTGTTGAATTTGTTGGTGTTTTTCAATGATGAGGTTGTTGCTGACTTTGTTGGTGTTATCAATGTTCTTTTTTCAACTTTTTTGTACTTTTAAAAGTTGAGGTTTTTGTTGAATTTGTTGGTTTTTTTCTTTGTTGAGGTTGTTGATGAATTTTTTGGTGTTTCTCAATGTTGAGGTTGTTGTTGAATTTGTTGGTGTTTTTCAATGTTGATTTTGTTGATGAATTTGTTCGTGTTATAAATTTTTTTTTGAACTTATTTGTGTTTTTCAAAGTTGAGGTTGATGCTGAATTTCCTGGTTATATTCAATGTTGAGGTTGTTGAATTTGTTGGTGATTTTCAATATTGAGGTTGTTGTTAAATTTGTTGGTGTTATCAACATTTATTTTGTTGAACTTTTTTGTACTTTTAAAAGTTGCGGTTGTTGTTGAATTTGTTGGTGTTTTTTACTGTTGAGGTTGTTGTTGAATTTGTTGGTGTTATCAATGTTCTTTTTTCAACTTTTTTGTACTTTTAAAAGTTGAGGTTGTTGTTGATTTTTTGGCGTTTGTCAATGTTGAGTTTCTTGTTGAATTTGTTGGTGTTATCAATGGTTTTTTTGTTGAACTTGTTTGTATCTTTAAAAGTTGAGGTTTTTGTTGAATTTGTTGGTGTTTTTCAAAGTTTAAGTCGTTGAATTTGATGGTGATTTTCAATATTGAGGATGTTGTTGAATTTGTTGGCATTTTCCAATTTTGAGGTTGTTGTTGAATTTGTTGGTGTTTTTCAATGTTGAGGTTGTTGTTGAATTTGTTGATTTTTTTCAATGTAGAGGTTGTCGTTGAATTTGTTTCTGTTTTTCAATGTTGAGGTTGTTGAATATGTTAGTGATTTTCAAAGTTGAGGTTATTGCTGAATATATTGGTTGTTATCAATATTTATTTTGTTGAACTTTTTTGTACTTTTAAAAGTTGAGGTTGATTTTGAATTTGTTGGTGTTTTTCATTGTTGAGGTCGTTGAATTTATTGGTGATTTTCAATATAGTGGTTGTTGTTGAATTTGTTGGTGTTATCAATGGGCTTTTTTGAACTTTTTTATGTTTTTCAAAGTTAAGGTTGTGGCTGAATTTGTTGGTGATATTCAGTGTTCAGTTTGTTGAATTTTTTGGTGATTTTCAATATTGATTTTGTTGTTGAATTTGTTGGCGTTTTTCAATGTGGAGGTTGTTTTTGAATTTGTTGGTGTTTTTCAATGGTGAGGTTTTTGTTAATTTTTTTGGTGTTTTCATTGTTGAGATGGTTGTTAAATTTGTTGGTGTTTTTAAATGTTGAGGTTGTTGTTGAATTTGTTTGTGATTTTCAATATTGGGGATGTATTTGAATTTGTTGTTGTTGTCAATGTTTATTTTGTTGAACATTTTTGTAGTTTTAAAAGTTGAGGTTGTTGCTGAATTTTTTATTCTTTTTCAATGTTGATGTTGTTGAATTTGTTGATGATTTTCAACATCGAGTTTGTTGTTGAATTTGTTGGTGTTTTTCAATGTTGAGGCTGTTGTGAATTTGTTGGTGATATTCAGTGTTGAGGTTATTGAATTTGTTGGTGATTTTCAATATTGAGTTTGTTGTTGAATTTGTTTGCGTTTTACAATGTTGATGTTGTTGTTGAATTTTTTTGTGTTTTTCATTGTTGAGGTTGTTGCTGAATTTGTTGGCATTATCAATGTTCTTTTTTCAACATTTTTGTACTTTTAAAAGTTGAGGTTTTTGTTGAATTTGTTGGTGTTTTTCAATGTTGAAGTTGTTGTTGAATTTGTTGGTATTTTTTAATATTGAGGTTGTTGTTGAGTTTGTTGGCATTTTTATAAGTTGAGGTCGTTGAATTTGTTGGTGATTTTCAATATTGAGGTTGTGGTTTAATTTGATGGTGTTTCAATGTTATTTTTTGAACTTTTTTGCTTTTAAAAGTTGAGGTTTATGTTGAATTTGTTGGTGTTTTTCAAAGTTGAAGTCGTTGAATTTGTTGGTGATTTTCAATATTGAGCTTGTTGTTCAATTTGTTCGTGTTATCAATGGTTTTTTTTTTAAATTCTTTGTGTTTTTCAAAGTCGAGGTTGTTACTGAATTTGTTGGTGATATTCAGTGTTGAGGTTGTTGAATTTGTTGGTGTTTTTCAATGTTGAGGTTGTTGTTGGATTTGTTGGTGTTTTTCAATGTTGATGTTGTTGATGAATTTGTTGCTTTTATCAAAGTTTTGTTTGAACATTTTCGTGTTTTTCGAAGTTGAGGTTGTTGCGGAATTTATTGGTGTTATCAATGTTTATTTTGTTGAACATTTTTGTACTTTTAAAAGTTGAGGTTGATTTTGAATTAGTTTGTGTTTTTCATTGTTGAGGTTGTTGTTGAATTTCTTGGCGTTTTTCAATGTTGAGGTTGTTGTTGAATTTATTGGTGTTTTTCAATGTTGATTTTGTTGATGAATTTGTTGGCATTATCAATGTTCTTTTTTCAACTTTTTTGTACTTTTAAAAGTTGAGGTTGTTGTTGAATTTGTTGGTGTTTTTCAATGTTGAGCCTGTTGTGAATTTGTTGGTGATATTCAGTGTTGAGGTTATTGAATTTGTTGGTGATTTTCAATATCGAGTTTGTCGTTGAATTTGTTGGCGTTTTTCAATGTTGAGGTTGTTGTTGAATTTGTTGGTGTTTTTCAATGTTGAGGTTGTTGTTGGATTTGTTGATGTTTTTCAATGTTGATGTTGTTGATGAATTTGTTGGTGTTATCAAAGTTTTTTCTGAACATTTTCGTGTTTTTCGATGTTGAGGTTGTTGCGGAATTTATTGGTGTTATCAATGTTTATTTTGTTGAACATTTTTGTACTTTTAAAAGTCGAGGTTGATTTTGAATTTGTTCGTGTTTTTCATTGTTGAGGTTCTTGTTGAATTTCTTGGCGTTTTTTAATGTTGAGGTTGTTGTTGAATTTGTTGGTGTTTTTCAATGTCGATTTTGTTGATGAATTTGTTGGTGTTATCAATTTTTTTTTGAACTTATTTGTGTTTTTCAAAGTTGAGGGTGTTCCTGAATTTTGTGATGTTATTCAGTGTTGAGGTTGTTGAATTTGTCGCTGATTTTCAATATTGATGTTGTTGTTAAATTTGTTGGTGTTATCAACGTTTATTTTGTTGAACTTTTTTGTACTTTTAAAAGTTGAGGTTGTTGTTGAATTTGTTGGTGATTTTCAACATTGAGTTTGTTGTTGAATTTGTTGGTGTTATCAATGGGTTTTTTTGTTGAACTTGTTTGTATTTTTAAAAGTTGAGGTTATTGTTGAATTTGATGGTGCTTTTCATTGTTGAGCCTGTTGTTGAATTTGTTGGCGTTATCAATGTTATTTTTTCAACTTTTTTGTTCTTTTAAAAGTTGAGGTTGTTGTTGAATTTGTTGCTGTTTTTCAATGTTGAGGCTGTTGTGAATTTGTTGGTGATATTCAGTGTTGAGGTTATTGAATTTGTTGGTGATTTTCAATATTGATTTTGTTGTTGAATTTGTTTGCGTTTTACAATGTTGATGTTGTTGTTGAATTTTTTTGTGTTTTTCATTGTTGAGGTTGTTGCTGAATTTGTTGGCATTATCAATGTTCTTTTTTCAACATTTTTGTACTTTTAAAAGTTGAGGTTTTTGTTGAATTTGTTGGTGTTTTTCAATGTTGAAGTTGTTGTTGAATTTGTTGGTATTTTTTAATATTGAGGTTGTTGTTGAGTTTGTTGGCATTTTTATAAGTTGAGGTCGTTGAATTTGTTGGTGATTTTCAATATTGAGGTTGTGGTTTAATTTGATGGTGTTTCAATGTTATTTTTTGAACTTTTTTGCTTTTAAAAGTTGAGGTTTATGTTGAATTTGTTGCTGTTTTTCAAAGTTGAAGTCGTTGAATTTGTTGGTGATTTTCAATATTGAGCTTGTTGTTCAATTTGTTCGTGTTATCAATGTTTTTTTTTAAATTCTTTGTGTTTTTCAAAGTCGAGGTTGTTGCTGAATTTGTTGGTGATATTCAGTGTTGAGGTTGTTGAATTTGTTGGTGTTTTTCAATGTTGAGGTTGTTGTTGGATTTGTTGGTGTTTTTCAATGTTGATGTTGTTGATGAATTTGTTGCTTTTATCAAAGTTTTGTTTGAACATTTTCGTGTTTTTCGAAGTTGAGGTTGTTGCGGAATTTATTGGTGTTATCAATGTTTATTTTGTTGAACATTTTTGTACTTTTAAAAGTTGAGGTTGATTTTGAATTAGTTTGTGTTTTTCATTGTTGAGGTTGTTGTTGAATTTCTTGGCGTTTTTCAATGTTGAGGTTGTTGTTGAATTTATTGGTGTTTTTCAATGTTGATTTTGTTGATGAATTTGTTGGCATTATCAATGTTCTTTTTTCAACTTTTTTGTACTTTTAAAAGTTGAGGTTGTTGTTGAATTTGTTGGTGTTTTTCAATGTTGAGCCTGTTGTGAATTTGTTGGTGATATTCAGTGTTGAGGTTATTGAATTTGTTGGTGATTTTCAATATCGAGTTTGTCGTTGAATTTGTTGGCGTTTTTCAATGTTGAGGTTGTTGTTGAATTTGTTGGTGTTTTTCAATGTTGAGGTTGTTGTTGGATTTGTTGATGTTTTTCAATGTTGATGTTGTTGATGAATTTGTTGGTGTTATCAAAGTTTTTTCTGAACATTTTCGTGTTTTTCGATGTTGAGGTTGTTGCGGAATTTATTGGTGTTATCAATGTTTATTTTGTTGAACATTTTTGTACTTTTAAAAGTCGAGGTTGATTTTGAATTTGTTCGTGTTTTTCATTGTTGAGGTTCTTGTTGAATTTCTTGGCGTTTTTTAATGTTGAGGTTGTTGTTGAATTTGTTGGTGTTTTTCAATGTCGATTTTGTTGATGAATTTGTTGGTGTTATCAATTTTTTTTTGAACTTATTTGTGTTTTTCAAAGTTGAGGGTGTTCCTGAATTTTGTGATGTTATTCAGTGTTGAGGTTGTTGAATTTGTCGCTGATTTTCAATATTGATGTTGTTGTTAAATTTGTTGGTGTTATCAACGTTTATTTTGTTGAACTTTTTTGTACTTTTAAAAGTTGAGGTTGTTGTTGAATTTGTTGGTGTTTTACAATATTGAGGTTGTTGAATTTGTTGGTGATTTTCAACATTGAGTTTGTTGTTGAATTTGTTGGTGTTATCAATGGGTTTTTTTGTTGAACTTGTTTGTATTTTTAAAAGTTGAGGTTATTGTTGAATTTGATGGTGCTTTTCATTGTTGAGCCTGTTGTTGAATTTGTTGGCGTTATCAATGTTATTTTTTCAACTTTTTTGTTCTTTTAAAAGTTGAGGTTGTTGTTGAATTTGTTGCTGTTTTTCAATGTTGAGGCTGTTGTGAATTTGTTGGTGATATTCAGTGTTGAGGTTATTGAATTTGTTGGTGATTTTCAATATTGATTTTGTTGTTGAATTTGTTTGCGTTTTACAATGTTGATGTTGTTGTTGAATTTTTTTGTGTTTTTCATTGTTGAGGTTGTTGCTGAATTTGTTGGCATTATCAATGTTCTTTTTTCAACATTTTTGTACTTTTAAAAGTTGAGGTTTTTGTTGAATTTGTTGGTGTTTTTCAATGTTGAAGTTGTTGTTGAATTTGTTGGTATTTTTTAATATTGAGGTTGTTGTTGAGTTTGTTGGCATTTTTATAAGTTGAGGTCGTTGAATTTGTTGGTGATTTTCAATATTGAGGTTGTGGTTTAATTTGATGGTGTTTCAATGTTATTTTTTGAACTTTTTTGCTTTTAAAAGTTGAGGTTTATGTTGAATTTGTTGCTGTTTTTCAAAGTTGAAGTCGTTGAATTTGTTGGTGATTTTCAATATTGAGCTTGTTGTTCAATTTGTTCGTGTTATCAATGTTTTTTTTTAAATTCTTTGTGTTTTTCAAAGTCGAGGTTGTTGCTGAATTTGTTGGTGATATTCAGTGTTGAGGTTGTTGAATTTGTTGGTGTTTTTCAATGTTGAGGTTGTTGTTGGATTTGTTGGTGTTTTTCAATGTTGATGTTGTTGATGAATTTGTTGCTTTTATCAAAGTTTTGTTTGAACATTTTCGTGTTTTTCGAAGTTGAGGTTGTTGCGGAATTTATTGGTGTTATCAATGTTTATTTTGTTGAACATTTTTGTACTTTTAAAAGTTGAGGTTGATTTTGAATTAGTTTGTGTTTTTCATTGTTGAGGTTGTTGTTGAATTTCTTGGCGTTTTTCAATGTTGAGGTTGTTGTTGAATTTATTGGTGTTTTTCAATGTTGATTTTGTTGATGAATTTGTTGGCATTATCAATGTTCTTTTTTCAACTTTTTTGTACTTTTAAAAGTTGAGGTTGTTGTTGAATTTGTTGGTGTTTTTCAATGTTGAGCCTGTTGTGAATTTGTTGGTGATATTCAGTGTTGAGGTTATTGAATTTGTTGGTGATTTTCAATATCGAGTTTGTCGTTGAATTTGTTGGCGTTTTTCAATGTTGAGGTTGTTGTTGAATTTGTTGGTGTTTTTCAATGTTGAGGTTGTTGTTGGATTTGTTGATGTTTTTCAATGTTGATGTTGTTGATGAATTTGTTGGTGTTATCAAAGTTTTTTCTGAACATTTTCGTGTTTTTCGATGTTGAGGTTGTTGCGGAATTTATTGGTGTTATCAATGTTTATTTTGTTGAACATTTTTGTACTTTTAAAAGTCGAGGTTGATTTTGAATTTGTTCGTGTTTTTCATTGTTGAGGTTCTTGTTGAATTTCTTGGCGTTTTTTAATGTTGAGGTTGTTGTTGAATTTGTTGGTGTTTTTCAATGTCGATTTTGTTGATGAATTTGTTGGTGTTATCAATTTTTTTTTGAACTTATTTGTGTTTTTCAAAGTTGAGGGTGTTCCTGAATTTTGTGATGTTATTCAGTGTTGAGGTTGTTGAATTTGTCGCTGATTTTCAATATTGATGTTGTTGTTAAATTTGTTGGTGTTATCAACGTTTATTTTGTTGAACTTTTTTGTACTTTTAAAAGTTGAGGTTGTTGTTGAATTTGTTGGGATTTTCAATATTGAGGTTGTTGTTGAAATTGTTGGCATTTTACAATGTTGAGTTGTTGTTGACATTGTTGATGATTGTCAATATTGAGGTTGTTGTTGAATATGTTGGTGTTATCAATGTTATTTTTGAATTTTTTTGTTTTTTTGAACGTTGAGGTTGCTGTTTAATTTGTTGATGTTTTTCAGTGTTGAGGTTGATGTTGAATTAACTTGTGTTTTTCAAAATTGAGGTCGTTGATTTTGTTGGTGATTTTCAATATTGAGGTTGTTGTTGCACTTCTTGGTGTTCTGAATGTTTTTTTATTAACTTTTTTGTGTTTTTCAAAGTTGAGTTTGTTGCTGAATGTGTTGGTGATACTCAGTGTTGTGGTTATTGAATTTGTTGGTGTTTTTCAATGTTGAGGTTGTTGTTGAATTTGTTGGTGTTTTCCAATGTTGAGGTTGTTGTTGCATTTGTTGGTGTTTTCCAAAGTTGAGGCTGTTGTTGAATTTGTTGGTGTTATCAATGTAATTTTTTGAACTTTTTTGTATTTTTGAAAGTTGAGGTTGTTGTTGCATTTGTTGCTGTTTTTCAATGTTGAGGTTGTTGTTGAATTTGTTGGTGCTTTTCAATGTTGAGGTTGTTGTTGAGTTTGTTGTTGTTTTTCAATGTTGAGGTTGTTGAATTTGTTGGTGATTTTCAATATCGAGTTTGTCGTTGAATTTGTTGGCGTTTTTCAATGTTGAGGTTGTTGTTGGATTTGTTGATGTTTTTCAATGTTGATGTTGTTGATGAATTTGTTGGTGTTATCAAAGTTTTTTTTGAACATTTTCGTGTTTTTCGAAGTTGAGGTTGTTGCGGAATTTATTGGTGTTATCAATGTTTATTTTGTTGAACATTTTTGTACATTTAAAAGTCGAGGTTGATTTTGAATTTGTTCGTTTTTTTTCATTGTTGAGGTTCTTGTTGAATTTCTTGGCGTTTTTTAATGTTGAGGTTGTTGTTGAATTTATTGGTGTTTTTCAATGTTGATTTTGTTGATGAATTTGTTGGTGTTATCAATTTTTTTTTGAACTTATTTGTGTTTTTCAAAGTTGAGGTTGTTCCTGAATTTCATGATGTTATTCAGTGTTGAGGTTGTTGAATTTGTCGCTGATTTTCAATATTGATGTTGTTGTTAAATTTGTTGGTGTTATCAACGTTTATTTTGTTGAACTTTTTTGTACTTTTAAAAGTTGAGGTTGTTGTTGAATTTGTTGGGATTTTCAATATTGAGGTTGTTGTTGAAATTGTTGGCATTTTACAATGTTGAGTTGTTGTTGGCATTGTTGATGATTGTCAATATTGAGGTTGTCATTGAATATGTTGGTGTTATCAATGTTATTTTTGAACTTTTTTGTATTTTTGAACGTTGAGGTTGCTGTTTAATTTGTTGATGTTTTTCAGTGTTGAGGTTGATGTTGAATTAACTTGTGTTTTTCAAAATTGAGGTCGTTGATTTTGTTGCTGATTTTCAATATTGAGGTTGTTGTTGCACTTCTTGGTGTTCTGAATGTTTTTTTTTAACTTTTTTGTGTTTTTCAAAGTTTAGTTTGTTGCTGAATTTGTTGGTGTTTTCCAATGTTGAGGCTGTTGTTGAATTTGTTGGTGTTATCAATGTAATTTTTTGAACTTTTTTGTATTTTTGAAAGTTGAGGTTGTTGTTGAATTTGTTGGTGCTTTTCAATGTTGAGGTTGTTGTTGAATTTGTTGGTGTTTTTCAATGTTGAGGTTGTTGAATTTGTTGGTGATTTTCAATATAGATGTTGGTGTTGAATTTGTTGGTCATTTTCAATATTGAGGTTGTTGTTGAATTTGTTGGTGTTATGAATGAATTTTTTGAACTTTATGTGTTTTTCATTCTTGAGGTTGTTGCTGAATTTGTTGCTGATTTTCAATGTTGAGGTTGCTGAATTTGTTGGTGATTTTCAATATTGAGGTTGTCGTTGAGTTTGTTGGCTTTTTTCAATATTCAGGTTGTTGTTGAATTTGTTGGTGTTATCAATTTTATTTTTTGAACTTTTTTGTATTTTTGAATGTTGAGGCTGTTGTTGAATTTATTGTTGTTTTTTCAATGTTGAGGTTGATGTTGAATTTACTTGTGCTTTTCAAAGTTGAGGTCGTTGAATTTGTTGGTGACTTTCAATATTGATGTTGTTGATGAATTTGTTGGTGTTCTGAATGTTTTTTTTAAATTTTTTTGTGTTTTGCAATGCTGAGGTTGTTGATGAATTTGTTGCTAATACTCAGTGTTGAGGTTGTTGAATTTGTCGGTGATTTCCAATGTTGAGGTTGTTGTTGAATTTGTTGGTGTTTTCAATGTTATTTTTTGAACTTTTTTGTACTTTTGAAAGTTGAGGTTGTTGTTGAACTTGTTGGGATTTTCAATATTGAGGTTGTTGTTGAAATTGTTGGCGTTTTTCAATGTTGAGGTTGTTGTTGTTATTGTTGATATTTTTCAATGTTGAAGTTGTTGTTGAAATTGTTGGTGTTTTTCAATGTTGAGGTTGTTGAATCTGCTGGTGATTTTCAATATTGAGGATGTTGATGCATTTGTTCGTGTTATCAACATTTATTTTGTTGAACTTTTTTCTACTTTTAAAAGTTGAAGTTATTGTTGAATTTGTTGGGATTTTCAATATTGAGGTTGTTGCTGAAATTGTTGACGTTTTTCAATGTTGAGATTGTTGTTGAATTTGTTGGTGCTTTTCAATGTTGAGTTTGTTGTTGAATTTATTGGTGTTTTTCAATGTTGATGTTGTTGAATTTGTTGGTGATTTTCAATATTGAGGTTGTTTTTGAATTTGTTGGTGTAATCAATGTTTTTTTGTTGAACTTGGTTGTATTTTTAAAAGTTGAGGTTGTTTAATTTGTTGGTCTTTTTCAAGTTGAGGTCGTTGAAATTGTAGGGGATTTTCAATATTGAGGTTGTTGGTGAATTTGTTGGTGTTATGAATGGTTTTTTTTGAACTTTTTTGTGTTTTTCAAAGTTGAGGTTGTTACTGAATTTGTTGGTGATATTCAATGTTGAGGATGTTGAATTTGTTGGTGATTTTCAATATTGAGGTTGTTGTTGTATTTGTTGGTGTTTTTCAATGTTGAGGTTGTTGTTGAAGTTGTTGGTCTTTTTCAATGTTGAGGTTGTTGTTGCATTTGTTCGTGTTTTTCAATGTTGAGGTTGTTGTTGAATTTGTTGGTGTTTTTCATTGTAGAGGCTGTTGTTGAATTTGTTGGTGTTTTTCAAAGTTGAGGTCGTTGAATTTGTTGGTGATTTTCAATATTGAGGTTGTTGTTGAATTTTTGGTGTTATCAATGGATTTTTTTGAACTTTTTTGTGTTTTTCAAAGTTGAGGTTTTTGCTGAATTTATTGATGTTATCAATGTTTATTTGTTGAACTTTTTTGTACTTTTAAAAATTGAGGTTTATTTTGAATTTGTTGGTGTTTTTCATTTTTGACGTTGTTGTTGGATTTGTTTGTGCTTTTCAAAGTTGAGGTCGTTGAATTTGTTGGTGATTTTCAATATTGAGGTTGTTGTTGAATTTGTTAGTGTTACCAATGTTTTTTTTTAACTTTTTTGTGTTTTTCAAAGTTGAGGTTGTTGCTGAATTTGTTGGAGATATACAGTTTTTGAATTTTTTGGCGTTTTTCAATGTTTACGTTGTTGTTGAATTTGTTGGTGATTTTCAATATTGAGGTTGATTTTGAATTTGTTGGTGCTATCAATGTTATTTTTTGAACTTTTTTGTATTTTTCAATGTTGAGGTTGTTGTTGAATTTGTTGGTGATTTTCAATATTGAGGTTGTTGTTGAATTGGATAGTGTCATCAATGTTTATTTTGTAGAACTTGTATGTATTATTAAAAGTTGTGGTTGTTGTTTAATTTGTTAGTGTTTTTCATAGTTGAGAACGTTGAATTTGATGGTGATTATCAATATTGAGGTTGTTGTTGAATTTGTTGGTGTTATGAATGGTTTTTTTAAACCTCTTTGTGTTTTTCAAAGTTGAAGTTGTTGCTGAATTTGTTGGTGATATTCAATGTTGAGGTTGATGAATTTGCTGGTGATTTTCAATACTGAGGTTGTTGATGATTTTGTTGTCGTTTTTCAATGTTGAGGTTGTTGTTGAATTTGTTGGTCATTTTCAATATTGAGGTTATTGTGAATTTGTTGTTGTTATCAGTGTTGTCTTTTGAACTTTTTTGTATTTTTCAATGTTGAGGTTGTTGTTGATTTGTTTGTTATTTTTCAATGTTGCGGTTATTGTTGAATTTTTTGCTGTTTTTCATTGTTGTGGTTGTTGTTGAATTTGTTGTTGTTTTTCAATGTTGAGGTTGTTGCTGAATTTGTTGGTGATATTCAATGTTAAGGTTGTTGAATTTGCTGTTAATTTTCAATACTGAGGTTGTTGATGAATTTGTTGTTGTTTTTCAATGTTGAGGTTGTTGTTGAATTTGTTTAAGTTTATCATTGTTGAGGTCGTTGAATTGGTTGGTGATTTTCAATATTGAGGATGTTGTTCAATTTGTTGGTGTTTTTCATTGTTGAGTTTGTTGTTGAATTTGTTGGTGTTTTTCAATGTTGAGGTTGTTGTTGAATTTGTTGGTGTTCATCAATGTTGAGGTTGTTGTTGAATTTGTTGGTGTTTTTCATTGTTGAGGTTGTTGTTGAATTAGTTGATGTTATCAATGTTTTTTGTTGAACTTGTTTGTATTTTTAAAAGTTAAGGATGTTGTTGAATTTGCAGGGGTTTTTCAAGGTTGAGGTTGTTGAATTTGTTGGTGATTTTCAAAGTTGAGGTGGTTGCTGAATATATTGGTGTTTTCAATATTTATTTTGTTGAACTTTATTGCACTTTTAAAATTTGAGGTTGATTTTGAATTTGTTGGTGTTTTTCAATGTTGAGGATGTTGTTGAATTTGTTGCTGTTATCAATGTTCTTTTTTCAACTTTTTTGTACTTTGAAAAGATGAGGTTGTTGTTGAATTTGTTGGTGTTTTTCAATGTTGAGGTTGTTGATGAATTTGTTGGTGTTATTCAATGTTGAGGTTGTTGTTGAATTTTTTGGTGTTTTTCAATATTGAGGTTGTTGTTGAATTTGTTGGTTTTTTTAATCTTGAGGTCGTTGAATTTGTTGGTGATTTTCATTATTAAAGTTGTTGTTGAATTTGTTGGTGTTATGAATGTTATTTTTTGAACTTTTTTGTGTTTTTCAACGTTGAGATTGTTGAATTTGTTGGTGATTTTCAAAGTTGAGGTTGTTGCTGAATATATTGGTGTTATCAATGTTTATTTTGTTGAACTTTCTTGTACTTTTAAAAGTTGAGGTTGATTTTGAATTTGTTGGTGTTTTTCATTGTTGAGGTTGTTGTTGTATTTGTTGGTGTTTTTCAATGTTGAGGTTGTTGTTGAATTTGTTGGTGTTTTTAAATGTTGAAGTTGTTGCTGAATTTTTTGGTGTTTTTCAATGTTGAGGTTGTCGTTGAATTTGTGGGTGTTTATCAATGTTGAGGTTGATGTTGAAAGTTTTGCTGTTATCAATGTTATTTTTGAACTTTTTTGTGTTTTTGAACGTTGAGGTTGTTGTTTAATTTGTTGTTGTTTTTCAATGTTGAGGTTGATGTTGAATTTACTTGTGTTTTTCAAAATTGAGGTCGTTGAATTTGTTGGTGATTTTCAATATTGAGGTTGTTGTTGAACTTCTTGGTATAATCAATGTTTTTTTTGTTGAAGTTGTTTGTATTTTTGAAAGTTGAGGTTGTTGTTGAATTTGATGGTGTTTTTCAAAGTTAAGGTCGTTGAATTTGTTGGTGATTTTCAATATTAAGGTTGTTGTTGAATTTGTTGGTGCTTTTTATTGTTGAGGTTGTTATTGAATTTGTTGGCGTTATCAATGTTGTTTTTTCAACTTTTTTGTACTTTTAAAAGTTGAGGTTGATGTTGAATTTGTTGGTGTTTTTCAATGTTGAGGCTGTTGTGAATTTGTTGGTGATATTCAGTGTTGAGGTTTTTGAATTTGTTGGTGATATTCAATATCGAGTTTGTCGTTGAATTTGTTGGCGTTTTTCAATGTTGAGGTTGTTGTTGAATTTGTTGTTGTTTTTCAATGTTGAGGTTGTTGTTGAATTTGTTCGAGTTATCAATGCTTTTTGTTGAACTTGTTTGTATTTTTAAAAGTTAAAGTTGTTGTTGAATTTGTTGGTGTTTTTCAATGATGAGGTTGTTGCTGACTTTGTTGGTGTTATCAATGTTCTTTTTTCAACTTTTTTGTACTTTTAAAAGTTGAGGTTTTTGTTGAATTTGTTGGTTTTTTTCTTTGTTGAGGTTGTTGATGAATTTTTTGGTGTTTCTCAATGTTGAGGTTGTTGTTGAATTTGTTGGTGTTTTTCAATGTTGATTTTGTTGATGAATTTGTTCGTGTTATAAATTTTTTTTTGAACTTATTTGTGTTTTTCAAAGTTGAGGTTGATGCTGAATTTCCTGGTTATATTCAATGTTGAGGTTGTTGAATTTGTTGGTGATTTTCAATATTGAGGTTGTTGTTAAATTTGTTGGTGTTATCAACATTTATTTTGTTGAACTTTTTTGTACTTTTAAAAGTTGCGGTTGTTGTTGAATTTGTTGGTGTTTTTTACTGTTGAGGTTGTTGTTGAATTTGTTGGTGTTATCAATGTTCTTTTTTCAACTTTTTTGTACTTTTAAAAGTTGAGGTTGTTGTTGATTTTTTGGCGTTTGTCAATGTTGAGTTTCTTGTTGAATTTGTTGGTGTTATCAATGGTTTTTTTGTTGAACTTGTTTGTATCTTTAAAAGTTGAGGTTTTTGTTGAATTTGTTGGTGTTTTTCAAAGTTTAAGTCGTTGAATTTGATGGTGATTTTCAATATTGAGGATGTTGTTGAATTTGTTGGCATTTTCCAATTTTGAGGTTGTTGTTGAATTTGTTGGTGTTTTTCAATGTTGAGGTTGTTGTTGAATTTGTTGATTTTTTTCAATGTAGAGGTTGTCGTTGAATTTGTTTCTGTTTTTCAATGTTGAGGTTGTTGAATATGTTAGTGATTTTCAAAGTTGAGGTTATTGCTGAATATATTGGTTGTTATCAATATTTATTTTGTTGAACTTTTTTGTACTTTTAAAAGTTGAGGTTGATTTTGAATTTGTTGGTGTTTTTCATTGTTGAGGTCGTTGAATTTATTGGTGATTTTCAATATAGTGGTTGTTGTTGAATTTGTTGGTGTTATCAATGGGCTTTTTTGAACTTTTTTATGTTTTTCAAAGTTAAGGTTGTGGCTGAATTTGTTGGTGATATTCAGTGTTCAGTTTGTTGAATTTTTTGGTGATTTTCAATATTGATTTTGTTGTTGAATTTGTTGGCGTTTTTCAATGTGGAGGTTGTTTTTGAATTTGTTGGTGTTTTTCAATGGTGAGGTTTTTGTTAATTTTTTTGGTGTTTTCATTGTTGAGATGGTTGTTAAATTTGTTGGTGTTTTTAAATGTTGAGGTTGTTGTTGAATTTGTTTGTGATTTTCAATATTGGGGATGTATTTGAATTTGTTGTTGTTGTCAATGTTTATTTTGTTGAACATTTTTGTAGTTTTAAAAGTTGAGGTTGTTGCTGAATTTTTTATTCTTTTTCAATGTTGATGTTGTTGAATTTGTTGATGATTTTCAACATCGAGTTTGTTGTTGAATTTGTTGGTGTTATCAAGGTTTTTTTTGAACTTTTTTGGGTTTTTCAATGTTGAGGTTGTTGTTGAATTTGCAGGTGATTTTCAACATTGAGTTTGTTGTTGAATTTGTTGGTGTTAGCAAGGTTTTTTTTGAACTTTTTTGGGTTTTTCAATGTTGAGGTTGTTGTTGAATTTGCAGGTGATTTTCAACATTGAGTTTGTTGCTGAATTTGATGGTGTTATCAATGTTTCTTGAACGTTTTTGTGTTTTTCAAAGTAGACGTTGTTGCTGAATTTCTTGCTGATATTCAGTGTAGAGGTTGTTTAGTTTGTTGGTGACTTTCAATGTTGAGGTTGTTGTTGAATTTGTTGGTGATTTTCAATGGTGAGGTTTTTTTGAATGTTCTGGTGTTTTCATTGTTGAGGTTGTTGTTAAATTTGTTGGTGTTACCAATATTCTTTTTTGAACTTTTTTATACTTTAAAAAGTTGAGGTTGTTGTTGAATTTGTTGGTGTTTTACAATGTTGAGGTTGTTGAATTTGTTGATGATTTTCAACATTGAGTTTGTTGTTGAATTTGTTGTTGTTATCAATGGGTTTTTTTGTTGAACTTGTTTGTATTTTTAAAAGTTGAGGTTGTTGTTGAATTTGATGGTGTTTTTCAAAGTAAAGGTCGTTGAATTTGTTGGTGATTTTCAATATTAAGGTTGTTGTTGAATTTGTTGGCGTTTTTCAATGTTAGGTTGTTGTTGGATTTCTTGGCGTTTTTCAATGTCGATGTTGTTGTTGAATTTTTTTATGTTTTTCATCGTTGAGGTTGTTGCTGAATTTGTTGGCATTATCAATGTTCTTTTTTCAACTTTTTTGTACTTTTAAAAGTTGAGGTTTTTGTTGAATTTGTTGGTGTTTTTCAATGTTGAGGTTGTTGTTGAATTTGTTGGTATTTTTCAATAATGAGGTTGTTGTTCAGTTTTTTGGCATTTTTATAAGTTGAGGTCATTGAATCTGTTGGTGATTTTCAATATTGAAGTTGTCATTTAATTTGATGGTGTTTCAATGTTATTTTTTGAACTTTTTTGCTTTTAAAAGTTGAGGCATATGTTGAATTTGTTGGTGTTTTTCAAAGTGGAAGTCGTTGAATTTGTTGGTGATTTTCAATATTGAGCTTGTTGTTCAATTTGTTTGTGTTATCAATGGTTTTTTTTTGAAATTCTTTGTGTTTTTCAAAGTTGAGCTTGTTGCTGAATTTGTTGGTGATATTCAGTGTTGAGGTTGTTGAATTTGTTTTTGATTTTCAATGCTGAGCTTGTTGTTGAATTTGTTGGCGTTTTTCAATGTTGAGCTTGTTGTTGAATTTATTGGTGTTTTTCAGTGTTGATTTTGTTGATGAATTTGTTGGCGTTATCAATGTTCTTTTTTCAACTTTTTTGTACTTTTAAAAGTTGAGGTTGTTGTTGAATTTGTTGGTGTTTTTCAATGTTGAGGCTGTTGTGAATTTGTTGGTGATATTCAGTATTGAGGTTATTGAATTTGTTGGTGATTTTCAATATTGAGTTTGTTGTTGAATTTGTTGGTGTTTTTCAATGTTGAGGTTGTTGTTGGATTTGTTGATGTTTTTCAATGTTGATGTTGTTGATGAATTTGTTGGTGTTATCAAAGTTTTTTTTGAACATTTTCGTGTTTTTCGAAGTTGAGGTTGTTGCGGAATTTATTGGTGTTATCAATGTTTATTTTGTTGAACATTTTTGTACATTTAAAAGTCGAGGTTGATTTTGAATTTGTTAATGTTTTTTAATTGTTGATGTTCTTATTGAATTTCTTGGCATTTTTCAATGTTGAGGTTGTTGTTGAATTTGTTGGTGTTTTTCACTGTTGATTTTGTTGATGAATTTGTTGGTGTTATCAATTTTTTTTTGAACTTATTTCTGTTTTTCAAAGTTGAGGTTGTTTCTGAATTTCGTGGTGATATTCAGTGTTGAGGTTGTTGAATTTGTCGCTGATTTTCAATATTGAGGTTTTTGTTAAATTTGTTGGTGTTGTCAACGTTTATTTTGTTGAACTTTTTTGTACTTTTAAAAGTTGAGGTTGTTGTTGAATTTGTTGGGATTTTCAATATTGAGGTTGTTGTTGAAATTGTTGGCATTTTACAATGTTGAGTTGTTGTTGACATTGTTGATGATTGTCAATATTGAGGTTGTTGTTGAATATGTTGGTGTTATCAATGTTATTGTTGAACTTTTTTGTATTTTTGAACGTTGAGGTTGCTGTTTAATTTGTTGTTGTTTTTCAGTGTTGAGGTTGATGTTGAATTAACTTGTGTTTTTCAAAATTGAGGTCGTTGATTTTGTTGGTGATTTTCAATATTGAGGTTTTTGTTGCACTTCTTGGTGTTCTGAATGTTTTTTTTTAACTTTTTTGTGCTTTCCAATGTTGAGGTTGTTGTTGAATTTGTTGGTGTTATCAATGTTATTTTTTGAACTTTTTTGTATTTTTGAAAGTTGAGGTTGTTGTTGCATTTGTTGGTGTTTTTCAATGTTGAGGTTGTTGTTGAATTTATTGGTTTTTTTCAATGTTGAGGTTGTTGTTGAATTTGTTGGTGTTTTTCAATGTTGAGGTCGTTGAATTTGTTGGTGATTTTCAATATAGAGGTTGGTGTTGAATTTGTTGGTCATTTTCAATATTGAGGTTGTTGTTGAATTTGTTGGTGTTATGAATGCTTTTTTTGTACTTTTTTGTGTTTTTCATTCTTGAGGTTGTTGCTGAATTTGTTGGTGATTTTCAATGTTGAGGTTGTTGAATTTGTTGGTGATTTTCAATATTGAGGTTGTCGTTGAATTTGTTGGCTTTTTTCAATATTCAGATTGTTGTTGAATTTGTTGGTGTTATCAATTTTATTTTTTGAACTTTTTTGTATTTTTGAACGTTGAGGTTGTTGTTGAATTTATTGTTGTTTTTCAATGTTGAGGTTGATGTTGAATTTACTTGTGCTTTTCAAAGTTGAGGTCGTTGAATTTGTTGGTGTTTTTCAGTATTGAGGTTGTTGATGAATTTGTTGGTGATATTCAGCGTTAAGTTTGTTGAATTTGTTGGTGATTTTCAATATTGAGGTTGTTGTTGAATTTGTTGGTGTTCTGAATGTTTTTTTTTAATTTGTTTGTGTTTTTCAAAGCTGAGTTTGTTGCTGAATGTGTTGGTGATACTCAGTGTTGAGGTTGTTGAATTTGTCGGTGTTTTCCAATGTTGAGGTTGTTGTTGAATTTGTTGGTGCTATCAATGTTATTTTTTGAACTTTTTTGTACTTTTGAAAGTTGAGGTTGTTGTTGAATTGGTTGGGATTTTCAATATTGAGGTTGTTGTTGAAATTGTTGGCGTTTTTCAATGTTGAGGTTGTTGTTGTTATTGTTGATATTTTTCAATGTTGAAGTTGTTGTTGAAATTGTTGGTGTTCTTCAATGTTGAGGTTGTAGTTGAATTTGTTGGTGTTTTTCAATGTTCAGGTTATTGTTGAATTTGTTGACATTATCAATGTTATTTTTTGTTCTTTTTTGTATTTTTGAAAGCTGAGGTTGTTGTTGAATTTGTTGGTGATTTTCAATGTTGAGGTTGTTGTTGAATTTATTGGTGTTTTCCAATGATGAGGTTGTTGTTGAATTTGTTGGTGTTTTTCAATGTTGAGGTCGTTGAATTTGTTCATAATTTTCAATATTCAGCTTGTTGTTGAATTTGTTGATGTTATCAATGTTTTTTTTGAAATTTTTTGTGCTTTTCAAAGTTGAGTTTGTTGCTGAATTTGTTGGTGATATTCAGTGTTGAGGTTGTTGAATTTGTCATTGATTTTCAATATTGAGGTTGTTGTTCAATTTGTTGGTGTTATCAACGTTTATTTTGTTGAACTTTTTTATACTTTTAAAAGTTGAGGTTGTTGTTGAATTTGTTGTGATTTTCCATAATGAGGTTGTTGTTGAAATTGTTGGCGTTTTTCAATGTTGAGTTTGTTGTTGGAATTATTGGTGATTGTCAATATTGAGGTTGTTGTTGAACATGTTGGTGTTATCAATGTTATTTTTTTGAAACTTTTTGTATTTTTCAATGTTGAGGTTGTTGCTGAATTTGTTGCTGTTATCAATGTTATTTTGTGAACATTTTTCTATTTTTGAATGTTGTGGTTGTTGTTTAATTTGTTGTTGTTTTTCAATGTTGAGGTTGATGTTGAATTGACTTGTGCTTTTCAAAGTTGAGGTAATTGAATTTGTTGGTGATTTTCAATATTGAGGTTGTTGTTGAATTTGTTGGTGTTATGAATGGTTTTTTTGAACTTTTTTGTGTTTTTCAATCTTGAGGTTGTTGTTGAATTTGTTGGTGATATTCAGTGTTTAGGTTGTTGAATTTGTCGGAGATTTTCAATATTGAGGTTGTTGTTCAATTTTTTGCTGTTATCAATGTTTATTTTGTTGAACTTATTTGTACTTTTAAAAGTTGAGGTTGTTGTTGAAATTGATGGCGTTTTTCAATCTTGAGTTTGTTGTTGGTATTGTTGATGATTGTCAATATTAAGGTTTTTGTTGAACATGTTGGTGTTATCAATGTTATTTTTTAAAAACTTTTTGTATTTTTCAAAGTTGAAGTTGTTTTTGAATTTGTTGCTGTTTTTCAATGTTGAGGTAGTCGTTGAATTTGTGGGTGTTTATGAATGTACAGGTTGTTGTTGAATTTTTTGCTGTTATCAATGTTATTTTTTCAACTTTTTTGTATTCTTGAACGTTGAGGTCGCTGTTTAATTTGTTGTTGTTTTTCAATGTTGAGGTTGATGCTGAATTCACTTGTGTTTCTCAAAGTTGAGGTCGTTGAAATTGTTGGTGATTTTCAATATTGAGGTTGTTGTTGAATTTGTTGGTGTTCTGAATGTTTTTTTTTGAACTTTTTTGTGTTTTTCAAAGTTGAGGTTGTTATTGAATTTGTTGGTGTTTTTCAATGTTGAGGTTGTTGTTGAATTTGTTGGTGTTTTTCAATGTTTGAGGTTGTTGTTGAATTTGTTAGTGATTTTCAATATTGAAGTTGTTGTTGAATTTGTTGGTGATTTTCAATATTGAGTTTGTTGTTGAATTTGTTGGTGTTATTCAGTGTTGAGGTTGTTGAATATCTTGGTGATTTTCAATATTGAGGTTGTTGTTGAATTCGTTGTTGATTTTCAACATTGAATTTGTTGTTGAATTTTTATGTGTTATCAATATTTTTCTGTTGAACTTGATGGTATTTTTAAAAGTTGAGGTTGTTATTGAATTTGTTTGTGTTTTTCAAATTTGCGGTCGTTGAAATTGTTGCTGATTTTCATTATTGAGGTTGTTGTTGAATCTGTTGGTGTTATCAATGGTTTTTTTTGAAATTTTTTGAGTTTTTCAAAGTTCACGTTGTTGCTGAATTTGTTGGTGATGTTCAGTGATGAGGTTCTTGAATTTGTCGGTGATTTTCAATATTGAGGTTGTTTTTAAATTTGTTCATGTTATCAACGTTTATTTTGTTGAACTGTTTTGTACTTTTAAAAGTTGAGGTTGTTGTGAATTTGTTGGGATTTTCAATATTGACGTTGTTGTTGAAATTGATGGCTTTTTTCAATGTTGAGTCTGTTGTTGGTATTGTTGATGATTGTCAATATTGAGGCTGTTGTTGAATATGTTGGTGTTATCAATGTTTTTTTTTTAAACTTTTTGTATTTTTCAAATTTAAAGCAGTTGTTGAATTTGTTGGTGTTTTTCAATGTTGAGGTTTTTGCTGAATTTATTGGTGTTTTTCAATGTTGAGCTGGTTGTTGAATTTGTTCGTGTTTTTCAATGTTGAGGCTGTTGCTGAATTTTTTGGTGATATTCAATGTTGAGGTTGTTGAATTTGTCGCTGATTTTCATTATCGAGGTTGTTGTTAAATTTGTTGGTGTTATCAATGTTTAATGAACTTTTTTGTGTTTTTCATTGTTGAGGTTGTTTTTGACTTTGTTGGTGTTTTTCAATGTTGAGGTTGTTGTTCAATTTGCTGGTGTCTTTCACTCTTGTTAAAATTGTTATCAATATTTTTTTGTTGAACTTCTTTATATTTCTAAAAGTTAAGGTTGTTGTTGAATTTGTTCGTGTTTTTCAGTGTTGAGGTTGTTGAATTTGTTGGGGATTTTCAATATTGAGGTTGTTGTTCAAAATGTTGTCGTTTTTCAATGTTAAGTTTGTTGTTGAATATGTTGGTGTTTTTCAATGTTGATGTTGTTGATGAATTTGTTGGTGTTATCAATGTTATTTTTTGAACTTTTTTGTATATTTTAAAGTTGAGGTTGTTCTTGAATTTGTTGGTGTTTTTCAAAGTTGAGGTCGTTGAATTTGATGAGGATTTTCAATATTGAGGTTGTTGTTGAATTTGTTGGTGTTATGAATGGTTTTTTTTGTTTAAACTGTATAAACAGTGCCCCCAACATAAACCCTATTTATACAGTGCCCCCATCATAAACACTATATAAGCAGCACCCGCATCATAAACACTATTTAAACAGTGACCCATCATAATCACAATTTAATCAGTGCTACATCATAAACACTGTTAAAGCAGTTTATGTAGTGTTAATGATGGGGCACTGTTTATATTCTGTTTTTGAATGGGCACTCTCTATATAGTGTTTATGATGGGGAATTGTTTAAATAGTGATGGGGCCAGAATTTAAAGTCAGTCCTGGGACAGAGCACATCACTGTTTAAATAATGTTTATGAGAGGGCACTGTTTATATAGTGTTTATGATGGGGTCACTGTTTAAATGGAGTTTATGATGGGGCACTGTTTAAATAGTATTTATGATGGGGCATTGTTTATATAGAGTTAATGATGGGGGCACTGTTTAAATATTGTTTACAATGGGGCACTGTTTAAATAATGTTTATGATGGGGGCACTGTTTAAATAGCGTTTATGATGGGCCACTGTTTAAATAGTGTTTATGATGGGGCATTGTTCATATAGTGTTTATGATGGGGGCACAGTTTAAATAGTGTTTATGATGGTGCACTGCTTAAATAGTGTTTATGATGGGGCACTGTTTAAATAGTGTTAATGATGGGGCACAGCTTAAGTAGTGTTTATGATGGGGCACTGTCTAAATAGGGTTTATGATGGGGAAACTGTATACTTACTGTTTATGATGGGGACACTGTTTATATAATATTTATGATGGGGGCACTGTTTAAATAGTATTTATGATGGGGCACTGTTTGTATAGTGTTTATGATGGGGGCACTGTTTATATAGTGTTTGTGATGGGGGCACTGTTTATATAGTGTTTATGATGGGGGCACTGTTTAAATAGGGTTTATGATGGGGGCACTGTTTAAATAGGGTTTATGACGGGGCACTTTTTAAATAGGGTTCATGATGGGGGCACTGTTTATATAGTGTTTATGATGGGGGCACTGTTTAAATAGTGTTTATGATGGGGGCAGTGTTTATACATTGTTTATGATGGGGGCACTGTTTATATAGTGTTTATAATGGCGGCACTGTTTATACAGTGTTTATGATGGGGACATTGTTTATATAGTGTTTATGATGGGGGCACTGTTCACATAGTGTTTATGATGGTGGCACTGTTTAAATAGTTTTTATGATGGGGGCACTGTTTCTTTAGTGTTTATGATGGGGGCACTGTTTATATAGTGTTTATGATGGGAGCATTGTTTATACAGTGTTTATGATGTGGGAACTGTTTATATAGTGTTTATGATCGGGGCACTGTTTATTTGTTGATTATGATGGGGCCACTTTTTATATAGTGTTTATGATGGGGGCTCTGTTTATATAGTGTTTATGATGGGGGCACTGTTTATATAGTGTTCATGATGGGGGCACTGTTTAAATAGTGTTTATGATGTGGGAACTGTTTATATAGTGTTTTTGATGGGGGCAGTGTTTATATAGTGTTTATGATGGGGCACTGTTTACGAGGGTTTATGATGGGGGCACTGTTTATATAGTGTTGATGATGGGGGCACTGTTTAAATAGTGTCTATGATGGGGGCACTGTTTATATAGTGTTTATGACAGGGGCACTGCTTAAATAGTGTTTATGATGTGGGCACTGTTTATATAGTGTTTATGATGGGGGCGCTGTTTATATAGTGTTTATGATGGGGCACTGCTTATATAGTGTTTATGAAGTGGTACTGTTTAAATAGGATTTATGATGGGGCACGGTTTAAATTGTGTGTATGATGGGGGCAGTGTTTATATAAAGTTTATGATGGGGCACTGTTTAAATAACGTTTATGATGGGGCACTGTTTAAATTTTGTTTATGATGGGGGCAGTGTTTATATAGTGTTTATGATGGGGCACTGTTTCAAGTGTGTATGATGGGGGCACTTGTTTATATAGTGCTTAAGATGGGGCACTGTTTATACAGGGTTAATGATGGGCCACTGTTTAAGTAGGGTTTATCATGGGGGCACTGTTTCTATAGGGTTTATGATGGGGGCACTATCTATATAGTGTTTATGATGGGGGCAATGTTTAAATAGTGTTTATGATGTGGGAACTGTTTATATAGTGTTTATGATGGGGGCATTGTTTACATAGTGTTTATGATGGGGGCAGTGTTTATTTATTGTTTATGATGGGGGCACTGTTTATATAGTGTTTATGATGGGGCACCGTTTAAATAGGATTTATGATGGGGGCACTGTTTATATAGTGTTTCTGATGGGGGCACTGTTTAAACAGTTTTTATGATGGGGGCACTGTTTAAATAGTGTTTATGATGTGGGAACTGTTCATATAGTGTTTGTGATGTGGTCACTGTTCATATAGGGTTTATGATGGGGGCACTGTTTAAATAGTGTTTATGATGTGGGAACTGTTTATATAGTGTTTATGATGGGGGCAGTGTTTATTTGTTGTTTATGATGGGGGCACTGTTTATATAGTGTTTATGATGGGGGCACTGTTTAAATAGTGTTTATGATGTGGGAACTGTTTATATAGTGTTTATGATGGGGGCAGTGTTTATTTGTTTTTTATGATGGGGGCACTGTTTATGTAGTGTTTATGATGGAGGCACTGTTTATATAGTGTTTATGATGGAGGCACTGTTTATATAGTGTATATGATGGAGGCACTGTTTATATAGTGTTTATGATGGGGCACTGTTTAAATATGGTTTTTGATGGGGCACTATTTATATAGTGTTTATGATGGGGGCAGTGTTTATTTGTTTTTTATGACGGGGGCACTGTTTATGTAGTGTTTATGATGGAGGCACTGTTTATATAGTGTTTATTATGGGGGCACTGTTTATATAGTGTTTATGATGCGGGCACTGTTTATATAGTGTTTTTGATGGTGCACTATTTAAGTAGTGTTTATGATCGGCACTGTTTATATAGTGTTTATGATGGGGGCACTGTATATATAGGGTATATGATGGGGGCACTGTTTATATAGTGTTTATGATGGGGTCACTGTTTAAATAGTGTTAATGATGGGGGCACTGTTTAACAAGGGTTCATGATGGGGGCACTGTTTAAATAGTGTTTATGATGAGGGAACTGTTTATATAGTGTTTATGATGGGGGCAATGTTTAAATAGCCTTTATGATGGGGGCACTGTTTAAATAGTTTTTGTGATGGGGGAACTGTTTAAATTGGGTTCAGGATGGAGGCACTGTTTAAATAGTGATTATGATGGGGAACTGTTTATATAGTGTTCATGATGCGGGCACTGTTAATATAGTGTTTAAGATGTGGGCACTGTTTATATAGTGTTTATGATGGGGGCACTGTTTAAATAGTGTCTATGATGGGGGCACTGTTTATATAGTGTTTATGATGGGGGCACTGTTTAAATAGTGTTTATGATGTGGGCACTGTTTATATAATGTTTATGAAGGGGGCGCTGTTTATATAGTGTTTATGATGGGGCACTGCTTATATAGTGTTTATGAAGTGGTACTGTTTAAATAGGATTTATGATGGGGCACTGTTTAAATTGTGTGTATGATGGGGGCAGTGTTTATATAAAGTTTATGATGGGGCACTGTTTAAATAACGTTTATGATGGGGCACTGTTTAAATTTTGTTTATGATGGGGGCAGTGTTTATATAGTGTTTATGATGGGGCACTGTTTCAAGTGTGTATGATGGGGGCACTTGTTTATATAGTGCTTAAGATGGGGCACTGTTTATATAGGGTTAATGATGGGCCACTGTTTACATATTGTTTATGATGGGGGCACTGTTTATATAGTGTTTATGATGGGGGAGCTGTTTAAATAGGGTTTATCATGGGGGCAATGTTTATATAGTGTTTATGATGGGGGCAGTGTTTATATAGTGTTTATGATGGGGGCACTGTTTATATAGGGTTTATGATGGGGGAACCTTTTATATAGTGTTTATGATGGGGGCACTGTTTAAGTAGGGTTTATCATGGGGGCACTGTTTATATAGTGTTTATGATGGGGGCACTGTCTATATAGTGTTTATGATGGGGGCATTGTTTAAATAGTGTTTATGATGTGGGAACTGTTTATATAGTGTTTATGATGGGGGCATTGTTTACATAGTGTTTATGATGGGGGCAGTGTTTATTTATTGTTTATGATGGGGGCACTGTTTATATAGTGTTTATGATGGGGCACCGTTTAAATAGGATTTATGATGGGGGCACTGTTTATATAGTGTTTCTGATGGGGGCACTGTTTAAACAGTGTTTATGATGGGGGCACTGTTTAAATAGTGTTTATGATGTGGGAACTGTTGATATAGTGTTTATGATGGGGGCACTGTTTAAATAGTGTTTATGATGTGGGAACTGTTTATATAGTGTTTATGATGGGGGCAGTGTTTATTTGTTGTTTATGATGGGGGCACTGTTTATATAGTGTTTATGATGAGGGGAGTGTTTATTTGTTTTTTATGATGGGGGCACTGTTTATGTAGTGTTTATGATGGAGGCACTGTTTATATAGTGTTTATGATGGAGGCACTGTTTATATAGTGTATATGATGGGGGCACTGTTTATATAGTGTTTATGATGGGGCACTGTTTAAATATGGTTTTTGATGGGGCACTGTTTATATAGTGTTTATGATGGGGGCAGTGTTTATTTGTTTTTTATGATGGGGGCACTGTTTATGTAGTGTTTATGATGGAGGCACTGTTTATATAGTGTTTATTATGGGGGCACTGTTTATATAGTGTTTATGATGCGGGCACTGTTTATATAGTGTTTTTGATGGTGCACTATTTAAGTAGTGTTTATGATCGGCACTGTTTATATAGTGTTTATGATGGGGGCACTGTATATATAGGGTATATGATGGGGGCACTGTTTATATAGTGTTTATGATGGGGTCACTGTTTAAATAGTGTTAATGATGGGGGCACTGTTTAACAAGGGTTCATGATGAGGGCACTGTTTAAATAGGGTTCATGATGGGGGCACTGTTTAAATAGTGTTTATGATGAGGGAACTGTTTATATAGTGTTTATGATGGGGGCAATGTTTAAATAGCCTTTATGATGGGGGCACTGTTTAAATAGTTTTTGTGATGGGGGAACTGTTTACATTGGGTTCAGGATGGGGGCACTGTTTAAATAGTGATTATGATGGGGAACTGTTTATATAGTGTTCATGATGCGGGCACTGTTTATATAGTGTTTAAGATGTGGGCACTGTTTATATAGTGTTTATGATGGGGGCACTTTTTATATATTGTTTATGATGGGGGCACTGTTTATGTTGTGTTTATGATGTGGGCACTGTTTATATAGTGTTTATGATTGGGGCACGGTTTGAATACTGTTAATGACGGGGGCTCTGTTTAAATACTGTTTAAGATGGGGGCACTGTTTAATTAGTGTTTATGATGTGGGAATGTTTATATAGTAATTATGATGGGGGCACTGTTTATATAGTGTTTATGATGGGGGCACTGTTTAAATAGTGTCTATGATGGGGGCACTGTTTATATAGTGTTTATGATGGGGCACTGCTTATATAGTGTTTATGAAGGGGTACTGTTTAAATAGGATTTAATGTGGGGCACTGTTTAAATTGTGTGTATGATGGGGGCAGTGTTTATATAAAATTTATGATGGGGCACTGTTTAAATAGCGTTTATGATGGGGCACTGTTTAAATTTTGTTTATGATGGGGGCAGTGTTTATATAGTGTTTATGATGGGGGCACTGTTTCAAGTGTGTATGATGGGGGCACTTGTTTATATAGTGCTTAAGATGGGGCACTGTTTATATAGGGTTAATGATGGGTGGGCTTTTTATATAGTGTTTATGATGGGGGCACTGTTTCTATAGGGTTTATGATGGGGGCACTGTCTATATAGTGTTTATGATGGGGGCATTGTTTAAATAGTGTTTATGATGTGGGAACTGTTTATATAGTGTTTATGATGGGGGCATTGTTTACATAGTGTTTATGATGGGGGCAGTGTTTTTTTAGTGTTTATGATGGGGGCACTGTTTATATAGTGTTTATGATGGGGCACCGTTTAAATAGGATTTATGATGGGGGCACTGTTTATATAGTGTTTCTGATGGGGGCACTGTTTATATAGTGTTTATGATGGGGGCATTGTTTATATAGTGCTTATGATGGGGGCACTGTTTAAATAGTGTTTATGATGGGGGCACTGTTGATATAGTGTTTATGATGGGGCACTGTTTATATAGTGTTTATGATGCGGGCATTGTTTAAATAGTATTTATGTGGGGGGCACGGTTTAAATAGTGTTTATGACGTGGGAATTTTTTACGTAGTGTTTATGATGGGGGTGCTGTTTATATAGTGCTTATGATGGGAGCACTGTTTAAATAGTGTTTATGATGGAGGCACTGTTTAAATAGGCTTCATGATAGGGGCACTGTTTAAATAGGGTTCATGATGGGGCACTGTTAATATAGTGTTCATGATGCGGGCACTGTTTATATAGTGTTTATGATGTGGGCACTGCTTATATAGTGTTTATGATGGGGGCACTGTTTATATAGTGTTTATGATGGGGCACTGTTTATATAGTGTTTATGATCGGGTCTCGGTTTAAATACTGTTAATGATGGGGGCTCTGTTTAAATAGTGTTTATGATTGGGGCACTGTTTAAATAGGGTTTAACATGGGTGCACTGTTTATACAGTGTTTATGACGTGGGCACTGTTTATATAGTGCTTATGATGGGGGCACTGTTGACATAGTGTTTATGATGGGGGCACGGTTTAAATACTGTTAATGATGGGGGATTTTTTTTTTATAGTGTTTATGATGGGGTACTGTTTACATAATGTTTATGATGTGGGAACTGTTTATATAGTGTTTATGATGTGTGCACTGTTTAAATAGTGTTTATGATGTGTGCACTGTTTATATAGTGTTTATGATGGGGGTGCTGTTTATATAGTGCTTAAGATGGGGGCACTATTTATATAGTGTCTATGATGGGGGCACTGTTTATATAGAGTTTATGATGGGGGCACTGTTTATATAGTGTTAATGATGGTGACACTGTTTATATAGTGTTCATGATGAGGCACTGTTTATATAGTGTTTATGATGGGGGCACTGTTTAAATAGTGTTTATGATGGGGGCACAGTTTAAAAAGGGTTCAAGATGGGGGCACTGTTTAAATAGTGTTTATGATGGGGGCGCTGTTTAATTAGTGTTTATGATGTGGGCACTGTTTATGTAGTGTTTATGATGGGGGCATGGTTTAAATACTGTTAATGATGGGGGCACTATTTAATTAGTGTTTATGATGTGGGAACTGTTTATATAGTGTTTATGATGGGGGCACAGTTTATGTAGTTTTTATGATGGGGGCAGTGTTTATTTATTGTTTATGATGGGGCAATGTTTAAATCGTGTTTATGATGGGGGCACTGCTTATATAGTGGTTATGATGGGGCACTGTTTATATAGTGTTTATGACGGGGGCGCTGTTTATATACTGTTTATGATGGGGCACTTTTTATATAGTGTTTATGATGGGTGCACTGTTTATATAGTGTTTATGATGGCGGCACTGTTTAAATAGTGTTTATGATGGGGGCACTGTTGATATAGTGTTTATGATGGGGGCAGTGTTTAAATAGCGTTTATGATGGGGGCAATGTATAAATAGTGTTTATGATGGGGGCACGTTTTATATAGTGTTTATGATGTGGGCACTGCTTATATAGTGTTTATGATGGGGGCACTGTTTAAATAGTGTTTATGATGGGGGCACGTTTTATATAGTGTTTATGATGTGGGCACTGCTTATATAGTGTTTATGATGGGGGCACTGTTTAAATAGTGTTTATGATGGGGGCACAGTTTAAATAGGGTTCAAGATGGGGGCACTGTTTAAATAGCGTTTATGATGGGGGCACTGTTTATATAGTGTTTATGATGGGGGCACTGTTTAATTAGTGTTTATGATGTGGGCACTGTTTATGTAGTGTTTATGATGGGGACATGGTTTAAATACTGTTAATGATGGGGGCACTATTTAATTAGTGTTTATGATGTGGAACTGTTTATATAGTGTTTATGATGGGGGCACAGTTTATGTAGTTTTTATGATGGGGGCAGTGTTTATTTATTGTTTACGATGGGGGCATTGCTTAAATAGTGTTTATGACGTGGGAACTGTTTATATAGTGTTTATGATGGGGCAATGTTTAAATCGTGTTTATGATGGTGGCACTGCTTATATAGTGTTTATGATGGGGCACTGTTTATATAGTGTTTATGACGGGGGCGCTGTTTATATAGTGTTTATGATGGGGCACTTTTTATATAGTGTTTATGATGGGTGCACTGTTTATATAGTGTTTATGATGGCGGCACTGTTTCAATAGTGTTTACGATGGGGCACTGTTTATATAGTGTTTATGATGGGGGTAGTGTTTATATAGTGTTTATGATGTGGCACTGTTTAAATAGTGATTATGATGGGGGCACGTTTTATATAGTGTTTATGATGTGGGCACTGCTTATATAGTGTTTATGATGTGGGCACTGTTTAAATAGCGTTTATGATGGGGGCGCTGTTTAAATAGTGTTTATGATGGGGGCACTGTTGATATAATGTTTATGATGTGGCACTGTTTATATAGTGTTTATGATGGGGGCACTGTTTAAATAGTGTTTATGATGGGGCACGGTTTATATAGTGTTTATGATGGGGGCACTGCTTATATAGTGTTTATGATGGGGCACTTTTATATAGTGTTTATGATGGGGGCACTGTTTATATAGTGTTTATGATGGGGGCACTGTTTATATAGTGTTTATGATGGGGCACTTTTATATAGTGTTTATGATGGGGGCACTGTTTATATAGTGTTTATGATGGGGGCACTGTTTATATATTGTTTATGATGGGGCACTGCTTATATAGTGTTTATGATGGGGGCTCTGTTAAATAGGTATTAGGAGGGGCCAATATTTTCATAGTGTTTATGATGGGGCACTGTTTATATAGTGTTTATGATGGGGCACTGTTTATATAGTGTTTATGTTGGGGGCACTGTTTAAATTGTGTTTATGATGGGGGCAGTGTTTATATAGTGTTCATGATGGGGCACTGTATAAATAGGTTTTATGATGGGGGCACTGTTTAAGTTGGGATTATGATGGGGCATTGTTAAGATTGTGTTTATGATGGGGGCACTGTTTAAATAGAGTTTATGATGGGGGGACTGTTTATATTTTGTTTATGATGGGGGAACTGCGTATATAGTGTTTATGAGGGCGCACTGTTTATATAGTGTTTATGATGGGGGCGCTGTTTATATCGTGTTTCTGATGGGGCACTTTTTATATCGTGTTTATGATGGGGGCACTGTTTATATAGTGTTTATGAAGTGGGCACTGTTTATACAGTGTTTATGATGGGGCACTGTTTATATAGGTTTTATGATGGGGGCGCTGTTTATACAGTGTTTATGATGGGGCACTTTTTATATAGCGCTTATGATGGGGGCACTGTCTATATAGTCTTTATGATGGGCGCACTGTTTATGTAGTGTTTATGAAGGGGCGCTGTTTATAAAGTGTTTATGATGGGGGGACTGTTTAAATAGTGTTTATGATGGGGCTCGGTTTATATAGTGTTTATGATGGGGGCTCTGTTTATATAGTTATTATGATGGGGGCACTGTTTAAATAGTGTTTATGATGGGGGCAGTGTTTATATAGTGTTTATGATGGGGGCACTGTTTATACAGTGTTTATGCTGGGGGCATTGTTTAAATAGTGTTTATGATGGGGCACTGTTTATATAGTGTTTATGATGGTGACACTGTTTATTTAGTGTTTATGATGGGGCACTGTTTATATAGTGTTTATGATGGGGCACTGTTTATATAGTGTTTATGATGGGGGCAATGTTTAAATAGTGTTTATGATGGGGGCACTGTTTAATTTGTGTTTATGATGTGGGCACTGTTTATATAGTGTTTATGACGGGGACACGTTTTAAATACTGTTAATGATGGGTGCACTATTTAATTAGTGTTTATGGTGTGGGAACTGTTTATATAGTGTTTATGATGGGGGCACAGTTTATGTAGTTTTTATGATGGGGGCAGTGTTTATTTATTGTTTATGATGGGGGCCTTGTTTAAATAGTGTTTATGACGTGGGACCTATTTATATTGTGTTTATGATTGGCCAATGTTTAAATAGTGTTTATGATGGGGGCACTGTTTATATAATGTTTATGATGGGGGCACTTTTTATATCGTGTTTATGATGGGGTCACTGCTTATACAGTGTTTATGATGGGGCACTTTTATATAGTGTTTATGATGGGGGCACTGTTTATATAGTGTTTATGATGGAGGCACTGTTTATATATTGTTTATGATGGGGCACTGCTTATATAGTGTTTATGATGGGGGCTCTGTTTAAATAGGTTTTATGATGGGCCACTATTTTCATAGTGTTTATGATGGGGCACTGTTTATATAGTGTTTATGATGGGGCACTGTTTATATAGTGTTTATGATGGGGGCACTGTTTAAATTGTGTTTATGATGGGGGCAGTGTTTATATAGTGTTCATGATGGGGCACTGTATAAATAGGTTTTATGATGGGAGCACTGTTTAAGTTGGGATTATGATGGGGCATTGTTAAGATTGTGTTTATGATGGGGGCACTGTTTAAATAGAGTTTATGATGGGGGGACTGTTTATATTTTGTTTATGATGGGGGAACTGCGTATATTGTGTTTATGAGGGCGCACTGTTTATATAGTGTTTATGATGGGGGCGCTGTTTATATAGTGATTATGATGGGGCACTTTTTATATAGTGTTTATGATGGGGGCACTGTTTATATAGTGTTTATGAAGTGGGCACTGTTTATATAGTGTTTATGATGGGGCACTGTTTATATAGTTTTTATGATGGGGGCGCTGTTTATACAGTGTTTATGATGGGGCACTTTTTATATAGTGTTTATGATGGGGGCACTGTCTATATAGTGTTTATGATGGGCGCACTGTTTATGTAGTGTTTATGAAGGGGCGCTGTTTATAAAGTGTTTATGATGGGGGGACTGTTTAAATAGTGTTTATGATGGGGCTCGGTTTATATAGTGTTTATGATGGGGGCTCTGTTTATATAGTGTTTATGATGGGGGCACTGTTTAAATAGTGTTTATGATGGGGGCAGTGTTTATAAAGTGTTTATGATGGGGGCACTGTTTATACAGTGTTTATGCTGGGGGCATTGTTTAAATAGTGTTTATGATGGGGCACTGTTTATATAGTGTTTATGACGGTGACACTGTTTATTTAGTGTTTATGATGGGGCACTGTTTAAATAGTTTTTATGATGGGTGCTGTGTTTATATAGTGTTTATGATGGGGCACTGTTTATATAGTGTTTATGATGGGGCACTGTTGATATAGTGTTTATGATGGGGGCACTGTTTATATAGGGTTTATGTTGGGGGCACTGTTTAAATAGTGTTTATGTTGGGGGCACTGTTTAAATAGTGTTTATGACGTGGGAACTTTTTATATAGTGCTTATGATGGGGGCACTGTTTATATAGTGTTTATGATGGGGGCACTGTTTAAATAGTTTTTATGAATGGGGCACTGTTAAAATAGGGTTCATGATGGGGGCACTGTTTAAATAGTGTTTATGATGTGGCACTGTTTAAATAGTGTTTATGATGGGGGCACGTTGTATATAGTCTTTATGATGTGGGCACTGCTTATATAGTGTTTATGATGGGGGCACTGTTTATGTAGTGTTTATGATGGGGGCACTGTTTATATAGTGTTTATGATGGGGTCACGTTTTAAATACTGTTAATGATGGGTGCTCTGTTTAAAAAGTGTTTATGATGGGGCTCTGTATGTATAGTGTTTAAACTGGGGGCACAGTTTATATAGTGTATATGACATGGGCACTGTTTATATAGTGTTTATGATGTGGGCACTGTTTAAATAGTGTCTATGATGGGGGCACTGTTTAAATAGGGTTCATGATGGGGGCACTGTTTAAATAGGGTTCATGATGGGGACACTGTTTATATAGGGTTTATGATGGGGCCCTGTTTATATAGTTTTCATGATGTGGGCACTGTTTATATAGTGTTTATGATGTGGGCACTGCTTATATAGTGTTTATGATGGGGGCACTGTTTATATAGTGTTTATGATGGGGCACTGTTTATATAGGGTTTATGATGGGGGCGCTGTTTAAATAGTGTTTATGTTGGGGGCACTGTTTAAATAGTGTTTATGACGTGGGAACTTTTTATATAGTGCTTACGATGGGGGCACTGTTTATATAGTGTTTATGATGGGGGCACTGTTTAAATAGTTTTTATGAAGGGGGCACTGTTAAAATAGGGTTCATGATGGGGCCACTGTTTAAATAGGGTTCATGATGGGGGCACTGTTTAAATAGTGTTTATGATGTGGCACTGTTTAAATAGTGTTTATGATGGGGGCACGTTGTATATAGTCTTTATGATGTGGGCACTGCTTATATAGTGTTTATGATGGGGGCACTGTTTATGTAGTGTTTATGATGGGGGCACTGTTTATATAGTCTTTATGATGGGGTCACGTTTTAAATACTGTTAATGATGGGTGCTCTGTTTAAAAAGTGTTTAAGATGGGGCTCTGTATGTAAAGTGTTTAAACTGGGGGCACTGTTTATATAGTGTATATGACGTGGGCACTGTTTATATAGTGTTTATGATGTGGGCACTGTTTAAATAGTGTTTATGATGGGGGCACTGTTTAAATAGGGTTCATGATGGGGGCACTGTTTAAATAGGGTTCATGATGGGGACACTGTTTATATAGGGTTTATGATGGGGCCCTGTTTATATAGTTTTCATGATGCGGGCACTGTTTATATAGTGTTTATGATGTGGGCACTGCTTATATAGTGTTTATGATGGGGGCACTGTTTATATAGTGTTTATGATGGGAGCACTGTTTATATATTGTTTATGATGGGGGCACTGTTTATATAGTGTTTATGATGGGGCACTGTTTATATAGGGTTTATGATGGGGGCGCTGTTTATACAGTGTTTATGATGAGCGCACTGTTTATGTAGTGTTTATGAAGGGGCGCTGTTTATATAGTGTTTATGAAGGGGGGACTGTTTAAATAGTGTTTATGATGGGGCTCGGTTTACATAGTGTTTATGATGGGGGCTCTGATTATATAGTGTTTATGATGGGGGCACTGTTTAAACAGTGTTTATGATGGAGGCAGTGTTTATATAGTGTTTATGATGGGGGCACTGTTTATACAGTGTTTATGCTGGGGTCATTGTTTAAATAGTGTTTATGATGGGGCACTGTTTATATAGTGTTTATGATGATGACACTGTTTATTTAGTGTTTATGATGGGGCACTGTTTATATAGTGTTTATGATGGGGGCACTGTTTAAATAGTGTTTATGATGGGGGCACAGTTTAAATAGGGTTCAAGATGGGGGCAATGTTTAAATAGTGTTTATGATGGGGGCACTGTTTAATTTGTGTTTATGATGTGGGCACTGTTTATATAGTGTTTATGATGGGGGCACAGTTTAAATACTGTTAATGATGGGGGCACTATTTAATTAGTCTTTATGATGTGGGAACTGTTTATATAGTGTTTATGATGGGGGCACAGTTTATGTAGTTTTTTTGATGGGGGCAGTGTTTATTTATTGTTTATGATGGGGGCATTGTTTAAATAGTATTTATGACTGGGACCTATTTATATAGTGTTTATTATGGGCCAATGTTTAAATAGTGTTTATGATGGGGGCACTGTTTATATAATGTTTATGATGGGGGCACTGTTTATATAGTGTTTATGATGGGGGCACTGCTTATATAGTGTTTATGATGGGGCACTTTTATATAGTGTTTATGATGGGGGTACTGTTTATATAGTGTTTATGATGGAGGCACTGTTTATATATTGTTTATGATGGGGCACTGCTTATATAGTGTTTATGATGGGGGCTCTGTTTAAATAGGTTTTATGATGTGCCACTATTTTCATAGTGTTTATGATGGGGCACTGTTTATATAGTGTTTATGATAGGGCACTGTTTATATAGTGTTTATGATGGCGGCACTGTTTAAATTGTGTTTATGATGGGGGCAGTGTTTATATAGTGTTCATGATGGGGCACTGTATAAATAGGTTTTATGATGGGGGCACTGTTTTAAATAGAGTTTATGATGGGGGGACTGTTTATATTTTGTTTATGATGGGGGAACTGCCTATATAGTGTTTATGATGGGGCACTTTTTATATAGTGTTTATGATGGTCGCACTGTTTATATAGTGTTTATGATGGGGGCACTGTTTAAATAGTTTTTATGATGGGTGCTGTGTTTATATAGTGTTTATAATGGGGCACTGTTTAAACAGTGTTTATGATGGGGGCACTGTTTATATAGCGTTTATGATGGGGGAACTGTTTATATAGTGTTTATGATGGGGGCACTGTTTAAATAGGGTTTATGATAGGGTCACTGTTTAAATTGTGTTTATGATGGGTGCACTGTTTAAATAGGGTTTATGATGGGGGTGCTGTTCATATAGTGTTTATGAATGTGGCACTGTTTAAATATTGTTTATGATGTGGGAACTGTTTATACAGGGTTTATGATGGGGGCACTGTTTAAACAGTGTTTATGATGGGGGCACTGTTTATATAGTGTTTATGATCGGGTACTGTTTATATAGTGTTTATGATGGGGGCAATGTTTATATATAGTGTTTATGATGGGGCACTGTTTATAAAGTGTTTATGATGGGGCACTGTTTATATATTGTTTATGGTGGGTGTTCTGTTTATATAGGGTTTATGATGGGGCACTGTTTATATTGTGTTTATGATGGGGGCACTGTTTATATAGTGTTAATGATGGGGGCACTGTTTAAATAGGGTTCATGATGGGGGCACTGTTTAAATAATGTTTATGCTGGGGGCTCTGTTTATATAGTGTTTATGATGGGGCACTGTTTAAAAAGTGTTTATGGTGGGGGCACTGTTTATATAGGGCTTATGATGCGCGCACTGTTTATATAGTGTTTATGATGTGGGCACTGTTTATATAGTGTTTATGATGGGGGCACTGTTTTTTTAGTGATTATGATGGGGGCACTGTTTAAATAGGGTTTATGATGGAGGCACTGTTTATACAGTGTTTATGATGGGGGCTCTATTTATATAGTGTTTATGATGGGGGCACTGCTTATATAGAGTTTATGATGGGGGCACTGTTTATATAGTGTTTATGATGGAGGTACTGTTTAAATAGGCTTTATGATGGGGGCTCTGTTTATATAGTGTTTATGATGGGGGCACTGTTTATATAGTGTTTATGATGGGGCCACTGTTTATATAGTGTTTATGATGGGGGCACTGTTTAAATAGTGTTTATGTTGGGGTACTGTTTATAACGTGTTTATGATGGAGCACTGTTTATATAGTGTTTATGATGGGGGCTCTGTTTATATAGGGTTTATGATGGGGGCACTTTTTAAATAGTGTTTATGATGGGGGATCAGTTTATATAGTGTTTATGATGGGGCACTGTTTATCTAGTGTTTATGATTGGGGCACTGTTTATATAGTGTTTATGATGGGGCACTGTTTATATAGTGTTTATGATGGGGCACTGTTTAAACAGTGTTTATGATGGTGGCACTGTTTATTTAGGGTTTATGATGGGCGTACTGTTTATAAAGTGTTTATGATGGGGGCACTGTTTATATAGTGTTTATGATGGGGGCACTGTTTTTTTAGTGATTATGATATGGGAACTGTTTAAATAGGGTTTATGATGGAGGCACTGTTTATATAGTGTTTATGATGGGGGCGCTATTTATATTGTGTCTATGATGGGGGCACTGTTTAAATAGGGTTCATGATGGGGGCACTGTTTAAATAGTGTTTATGATGGGGGAACTGTTTATATAGTGTTTATGATGGGGCACTGTTTAAATAGTGTTTATGATGGAGGAACTGTTTATACAGTGATGATAATGGGGGCACGGTTTAATTACTGTTAATGATTGGGGCAATGTTTAATTAGTGTTTATGATGTGGGAACTGTTTATATAGTGTTTATGATGGGCCTCTGTTTATATAGTGTTCATGATGGGGGCACTGTTTATATAGTGTTTATGATGGGGGCACTGTTTTTATAGTGTTTATGATGTGGGCGCTGTTTATATAGTGTTTATGATGGGGGCACAGTTTATATAGTGTTTATGATTGGGGCAATGGTTATATAGTATTTATGATGTGGGCACTGTTTAAATAGTGTTTATGATGGGAGCACTGTTTATATAATGTTTATGATGGGGGCGCTGTTTATATAGTGTTTATGAAGGGGGTACTGTTTAAATAGGGTTTATGATGGGTGTGCTGTTTATATAGTGTTTATGATGGGGGCACTGTTTAAATAGTGTTTATGATGGGGGAACTGTTTATATAGGGTTTATGATGGGGGCTCTGTAAATATATTGCTTATCATGGGGCAGTGTTTAAATAGTGTTTGTGATGGGGTACTCTTTATATAGTGTTTATGATGGGGTACTGTTTATATACTGTTTATGATGCGGTACTGCTTATATAGTGTTTATGATGGGGGCTCTGTTTATCTAGCGTTTATGATGGGGCACTGTTTAAATAGTGTTTATGTTGGGGTACTGTTTATAACGTGTTTATGATGGAGCACTGTTTATATAGTGTTTATGATGGGGGCTCTGTTTATATAGGGTTTATGATGGGGCACTGTTTATATAGTGTTTGTGATGGGGGCACTGTTTATATAGTGTTTATGATGGGGGCACTGTTTAAATAGGGTTCATGATGGGGGCGCTGTTTAAATAGGGTTCATGATGGGGGCACTTTTTAAATAGTTTTTATGATGGGGGATCAGTTTATATAGTGTTTATGATGGGGCACTTTGTAAATAATGTTTATGCCGGGGGCACTGTTTATATAGTGATTATGGTGGCCCCTGTTTAAATAGGGTTTATGATGGGGGCACTGTTTATATAGTGTTTATGCTGGGGGCACTGATTATATAGTGTTTATGATGAGGCACTGTTTATCTAGTGTTTATGATTGGGGCACTGTATATATAGTGTTTATGATGGGGCACTGATTATATAGTGTTTATGATGGGGGCACAGTTTATATAGTGTTTATGATGGGGCACTGTTTATATAGTGTTTATGATGGGGGCACTGTTTACATAGTGTTTATGATGGGGCACTGTTTAAACAGTGTTTATGATGGGGGCACTTTTTATATAGTGCTTACGATGGGGGCACTGTTTATATAGTGTTTATGATGGGGGCACTGTTTATATAGTGTTTATGATGGGGGCACTTTTTTTTTAGTGATTATGATGGGGGAACTGTTTAAATAGGGCTCATGATGGAGGCACTGTTTTTATAGTGTTTATGATGGGGGCGCTATTTATATAGTGTCTATGATGGGGGCACTGTTTAAATAGGGTTCATGATGGGGGCACTGTTTAAATAGTGTTTATGATGGGGGAACTGTTTATATAGTGTTTATGATGGGGCACTGTTTAAATAGTGTTTATGATGGGGGAACCGTTTATATAGTGATGATAATGGGGGCACGGTTTGTATAGTGTTTATGATGTGGGCGCTTTTTATATAGTGTTTATGATGGGGAAACTGTTTATATAGTGTTTATGATGGGGCACTGTTTAAATAGTGTTTATGATTGGGGATCTGTTTATATAGTGTTTATGATGGGGGCACGGTTTAAATACTGTTAATGATTGGGGCACTGTTTAATTAGTGTTTATGATGTGGGAACTGTTTATATACTGTTTATGAAGGGGCACTAATATATAGTGTTCATGATGGGGGCACTGTTCATATAGTGTTATGATGGGGGCACTGTTTATATAGTGTTTATGATGGGGGCGCAGTTTATATAGTGTTTATGATGGGGGCAGTGTTTATATAGTTTTTATGATGGGCGCACTGTTTAAATAGTGTTTATTATGGGAGCACTGTTTATATAATGTTTATGATGGCACTCTGTTTATATATTGTTTATGATGGGGGCACTGTTTAAATAGGGTTTATGATGGGGGCACAGTTTATATAGTGTTTATGATGGGGGCACTGATTATATAGTGTTTATGATGGGGCAGTGTTTATATAGTGTTTATGATGGCGGCACTGTTTATATAGTGTTTATGATGGGGCACTGATTACATAGTGTTTATGATGGGGGCACTGTTTATATAGGGTTTATGAAGGTGGCACTGTTTATAAAGTGTTTATGATGGGGGCACTGTTTATATAGTGTTTATGATGGTGCACTTTTTAAACAGTGTTTATGATGGGGGCACTGTTTTTATAGTGATTATGATGGGGGCACTGTTTTAATAGGGTGTATGATGGAAGCACTGTTTTTATAGTGTTTATGAAGGGTGCGCTATTTATATAGTGTTTATGATGGGGGCACTGTTTATACAGAGTTTATGATGGGGGCACTTTTTATATAGTGTTTATGATGGGCACTGTTTATATAGTGTTTATGATGGGGCGCTGTTTATAGAGTGTTTATGATGGGGCACTGTTTATGTAGTGTTTATGATGGGGGCACTGTTTATATAGTGTTTATAATGGGGGCACTGTTTATATACTGTTTATGAAGGGGTGCTGTTTATATAGTGTTTATGATGGGGGGACTGTTTAAATAGTGTTTATGATGGGGCTCTGTTTATATAGTGTTTATGACGGTGGCACTGTTTATATAGTGTTTATGATGGGGGCACTGTTTAAATAGTGTTTATGATTGTGGAGCTGTTTATACAGTGTTTATGATGGGGGCACTTTTTAAATAGTATTTATGATGGGGGAACTGTTTATATAGAGTTTATGATGGGGGCACTGTTTAAACAGTGTTTATGATGGGGGCACTGTTTATATAGGGTTTATGATGGTGGCACTGTTTATATAGTGTTTATGATGGGTCACTGTTTATATAGTGTTTATGATGGGGGCACTGTTTAAATTGTATTTATGATGGGGGCACTGTTTATATAGTGTTTATGATGGTGGCACTGTTTATATCGCGTTTATGATGGGGACTCTGTTTATATAGTGTTTATGATGGGGCACTGTTTAAATAGTGTTTATGATGGGGCACTGTTTATATAGTGTTTATAATGGGGGCACTGTTTATATACTGTTTATGAAGGGGTGCTGTTTATATAGTGTTTATGATGGGGGGACTGTTTAAATAGTGTTTATGATGGGGCTCTGTTTATATAGTGTTTATGACGGTGGCACTGTTTATATAGTGTTTATGATGGGGGCACTGTTTAAATAGTGTTTATGATGGTGGCAGTTTTTATATAGTATTTATGATTGTGCACTGTTTATATAGTGTTTATGATGGGGCACTGTTTATATAGTGTTTATGATGGGGGCACTGTTTACATAATGTTTATGATGGGGGCACTGTTTAAATAGTGTTTATGATGGGGCGCTGTTTATATAGTGTTTATGATGGGGCACTGTTTATATAGTGTTTATGATGGGGCAATGTTTATATCGTGTTTATGATGGGTCGCTGTTTATATAGTGTTTAAGATGGGGCACTGTTTATTTAGTGTTTATGATGGGGGCACTGGTTAAATAGTGTTTATGATGGGGGCACTGTATAAATAGTGTTTATGATGGGGCCCTGTTTATATAGTGTTTATGATGGGAGTACTTTTTAAATTTTATTTATTTAAGGGGGGCACTGTTTATATAGTGTTTATGATGGGGGCACTGTTTATATAGTGTTTATGATGGGGGCACTGTTTAAATAGTGTTTATGATGGGGGCAGTGTTTATATAGTGATTATGATGGGGACACTGTTTAATTAGTTTTTATGAAGGGGGCACTGTTTATATAGTGTTTATGATGGGGACACTGATTATATAGTGCTTATGATGGGGGCACGGTTTAAATACTTTTAATGATGGGGGCTCTTTTTTTATAGTGCTTATGATGGGGTACTGTTTAAATACTGTTTATGATGTGGGAACTGTTTATATAGTGCTTAAGATGGGGGCACTGTTTATATAGTGTTTATGATGGGGGCATTGTTTAAATATTGTTTATGATGGGGGAACTGTTTATATAGTGTTTATGATGGGACACTGTTTAAATAGTGTTTATGATGGGGGAACTGTTTATATAGTGATTATGATGGGGGCACGGTTTAAATAGTGTTTATGATGGGGCTCTGTTTATATAGTGTTCATGATGGGGGCACTGTTTATATAGTGTTTATGATGGGGGCACTGTTTATATAGTGTTTATGATGTGGGCGCTGTTTATATAGTGTTTATGATGGGGGCACAGTTTATATAGTGTTTATGATGGGGGCAATGGTTATATAGTATTTATGATGGGGGCACTGTTTAAATAGTGTTTATGATGGGAGCACTGTTTATATAATGTTTATGATGGGGGCGCTGTTTATATAGTGTTTATGAAGGGGGCACTGTTTAAATAGTGTTTATGATGGGGGCACTGTTTATATAGTGTTTATGATGGGGTCACTGATTATGTAGTGTATATGATGGAGCATTTTTTATATAGTGTTTAGGATGGGGGCACTGTTTATATATTGTTTTTGATGGGGCACTGATTGTATAGTGTTTATGATGGGGGCACTGTTTATATAGTGTTTATGATGGGGCACTGTTTATATAGTGTTTATGATGGGGTCGCTGTTTATGTTGTGTTTAAGATGGGGCACTGTTTATTTAGTGTTTATGATGGGGCCACTGGTTAAATAGTGTTTATGATGGGGGCACTGTTTAAATAGTGTTTATGATGGGGGCACTGTTTATATATTGTTTATGATGGGAGCACTTTTTAAATTTTATTTATGATGGGGGCACTGTTTAAATATTGTTTATGGTGGGGTCACTGTTTAAATAGTGTTTATGATTGGGGCACTGTTTAATTAGTGTTTATGATGTGGCGCAGTTTATATTGTGTTTATGAGGGGGGCACCGTTTGTATAGTGTTTATGATGGGGGCACTGTTTATATAGTGTTTATCATGGGGGCACTGTTTAAATAGTGTTTAAGATGGGGGCAGTGTTTATATAGTGATTATGATGGGGACACTGTTTAATTAGTGTTTATGAAGGGGGCACTGTTTATATAGTGTTTATGATGGGGACACTGATTATATAGTGCTTATAATGGGGGCACGGTTTAAATACTTTTAATGATGGGGGCTCTTTTTTTATAGTGCTTATGATGGGGTACTGTTTAAATACTGTTTATGATGTGGGAACTGTTTATATAGTGCTTAAGATGGGGGCACTGTTTATATAGTGCTTATGATGGGGGCACTGTTTAAATAGTGTTTACGATGGAGGAACTGTTTATATAGTGTTTATGATGGGGCGCTGTTTAAATAGTGTTCATGATGGGGGCACTGTTTATAAAATGTTTATGATGGGGGCGCTGTTTATATAGCGTTTATGAAGGTGCAGTGTTTAAATAGGGTTTATGATGGGGGCACTGTTTATATAGTGTTTATGATGGAGCATTTTTTATATAGTGTTTAGGATGGGGGCACTGTTTATATAGTGTTTATGATGGGGCACTGTTTATATAGTGTTTATGATGGGGGCACTGTTTACATAGTGTTTATGATTGTGCACTGTTTAAACAGTGTTTATGATGGGGGCAAAGTTTATATAGGGTTTATGATGGGTGCTCTCTTTATAAAGTGTTTATGATGGGGGCACTGTTTATATAGTGTTTATGATGAGGGCACTGTTTAATTAGGGTTCATGATGGGTGCACTGTTTAAATAGGGTTCATGATGGGGGCACTGTTTAAATAGTGTTTATGATGGGGAAACTGTTTATATAGTGTTTATGATGGGGCACTGTTTAAACAGTGTTTATGATTGGGGATCTGTTTATATAGTGTTTATGATGGGGGCACGGTTTAAATACTGTTAATGATTGGGGCACTGTTTAATTAGTGTTTATGATGTGGGAACTGTTTATATACTGTTTATGATGGGGCACTAATATATAGTGTTCATGATGTGGGCACTGTTCATATAGTGTTATGATGGGGGCACTGTTTATATAGTGTTTATGATGGGGGCGCAGTTTATATAGTGTTTATGATGGGGGCACTGTTTATATAGTGTTTATGATGGGGGCAGTGTTTATATAATTTTTATGATGGGCGCACTGTTTAAATAGTGTTTATTATGGGAGCACTGTTTATATAATGTTTATGATGGCGCTCTGTTTATATAGTGTTTATGATGGGGGCACTGTTTAAATAGGGTTTATGATGGGGGCACAGTTTATATAGTATTTATAATGGGGGCACTGATTATATAGTGTTTATGATGGGGGCACTGTTCATATAGGGTTTATGATGGGGGCACTGTTTATAAAGTGTTTATGATGGGGGCACTGTTTATATAATGTTTATGATGGTGCACTTTTTAAACAGTGTTTATGATGGGGGCACTGTTTTTATAGTGATTATGATGGGGGCACTGTTTAAATAGGGTGTATGATGGAAGCACTGTTTTTATAGTGTTTATGAAGGGTGCACTATTTATATAATGTTTATGATGGGGGCGCTGTTTAAACAGTGTTTATGAAGGGGGCACTGTTTATATAGGGTTTATGATGGGGGCACTGTTTATATAGTGTTTATGATGGGGGCACTGTTTATATAGTGTTTATGATGGGGGCACTGTTTAAATTGTATTTATGATGGGGGCACTGTTTATATAGTGTTTATGATGGGGGCACTGTTTATATCGCGTTTATGATGGGGGCTCTGTTTATATAGTGTTTATGATGGGGCAGTGTTTAAATAGTATTTATGATGGGGCACTGTTTATATAGTGTTTATGACTTGGGCACTGTTTATATAGTGTTTATGATGGGAACTGTTTATATAGTGTTTATGATGGGGCGCTGTTTATAGAGTGTTTATGATGGGGCACTGTTTATGTAGTGTTTATGATGGGGGCACTGTTTATATAGTGTTTATAATGGGGGCACTTTTTATATACTGTTTATGAAGGGGTGCTGTTTATATAGTGTTTATGATGGGAGGACTGTTTAAATAGTGTTAATGATGGGGCTCTGTTTATATAGTGTTTATGACGGTGGCACTGTTTATATAGTGTTTATGATGGGGGCACTGTTTAAATAGTGTTTATGATGGTGGCAGTTTTTATATAGTGTTTATGATTGTGCACTGTTTATATAGTGTTTATGATGGGGTCATTGTTTAAATAGTGTTTATGATGGGGCACTGTTTACATAGTGTTTATGATGGGGGCACTGTTTACATAATGTTTATGATGGGGGCACTGTTTAAATAGTGTTTATGATGGGGCACTGTTTATATAGTGTTTATGATGGGGCACTGTTTATATAGTGTTTATGATGTGGCACTGTTTATATCGTGTTTATGATGGGGTCACTGTTCATATAGTGTTTAAGATGGGGGCACTGTTTATATAGTTTTTATGATGGGGCCCTGTTTATATAGTGTTTATGATGGAAGCACTTTTTAAATTTTATTTATGATGGGGGCACTGTTTAAATATTGTTTATTGTGGTGTCACTGTTTAAATAGTGTTTATGATTGGGGCACTGTTTAATTAGTGTTTATGATGGGGCGCAGTTTATATTGTGTTTATGAGGGGGGCACTGTTTATATAGTGTTTATGATGGGGGCACTGTTTATATAGTGTTTATGATGGGGGCACTGTTTAAATAGTGTTTATGATGGGGGCAGTGTTTATATAGTGATTATGATGGGGACACTGTTTAATTAGTGTTTATGAAGGGGGCACTGTTTATTTAGTGTTTATGATGGGGACACCGATTATATAGTGCTTATGATGGGGTACTGTTTAAATACTGTTTATAATGTGGGAACTGTTTATATAGTGCTTAAATGGGGGCACTGTTTATATAGTGTTTATGATGGGGGCACTGTTTAATTAGTGTTTATGATGGGGGCACTGTTTAAATAGTGTTTATGATGGGGGCACTGTTGATATAGTGTTTATGATGGGGCACGGTTTTTAATACTCTTAATGATGGGGGCTCTTTTTTTATAGTGTTTATGATGTGGGAACTGTTTATATAGTATTTATGATGTTGACACTGTTTAAATAGTGTTTATGATGGGGGCACTGTTACTATAGTGTTTATGTTGGGGGCACTGTTTATATAGTGCTTATGATGGGGGCACTGTTTATATAGTGTTTATGATGGGGGCACTGTTTATATAGTGTTTATGATGGGGGCACTGTTTATATAGTGTTTATGATGGTGACACTGTTTATATAGTGTTTATGATGGGGCACTGTTTATATAGTGTTTATGATGGGGGCACTGTTTAATTAGTGTTTATGATGTGGGCACTGTTCATATTGTGTTTATGATGGGGGCACTGTTTATATAGTGTCTATGATGTGGGAACTGGTTATATAGTGTTTATGATGGGGCACTGTTTATATAGTGTTTATGATTGGGGCACTGTTTATATAGTGTTTATGATGGGGGAACTGTTTAAATAGTGTTTATGATCGGGGCATTGTTTATATTGTGTTTATGATGGGGGCGCTGTTTATATAGTGTTTATGATGACGGAACTGTTTAAATAGAGTTTATGATGGGGGCACTGTTTAAATAGTGTTAATGATGAGGGCGATGTTTAAATAGTGTTTATGATGGGGGCACTGTTTATATAGTGTTTATGATGGGGGAACTGTTTAAATAGTGTTTATGATCGGGGCATTGTTTATATTGTGTTTATGATGGGGGCGCTGTTTATATAGTGTTTATGATGACGGAACTGTTTAAATAGAGTTTATGATGGGGGCACTGTTTAAATAGTGTTAATGATGAGGGCGATGTTTAAATAGTGTTTATGATGGGGGCACTGTTTATATAGTGTTTATGATAGGGACACTGTTTATATAGTGTTTATGATGGGGCACTGTTTAAATAGTGTTTATGATGGGGCACTGTTTTAATAGTGTTTATGATGGGGGAACTGTTTAAATATTGTTCATGATGGGGGCACTGTTTATATAGAGTTTATGATGGGGCACTGTTTAAATAGTGTTTATGATGGGGCACTGTTTTAATAGTGCTTATGATGGGGGAACTGTTTAAATATTGTTTATGATGGGGGCACTGTTTATATAGGGTTTTTGATGGGGCACTGTTTAGATAGTGATTATGATGGGGGCACTGTTTAAATATTGTTTTTGATGGAGGCACTGTTTAAATAGTGTTTATGATGGGGCACTGTTTATATAGTGTTTATGATGGGGCACTGTTTATATAGTGTTTATGATGGGGGCACAGTTTAAATATTGTTTATGATGGGGGCACTTTTTATATAGTGTTTATGATGGGGGCCCTGTTTAAACAATGTTTATGCTGGGGGCCCTGTTTATATAGTGTTTATGATGGGGGCACTGTTTATATAGTGTTTATGATGGGGGCACTGTTTGTATATGGTTTTTGTGATGGGGCACTGTTTAAATAGTGTTTATGATGGGGTCACTGTTTAAATTGTGTTTATGATGGGGGCACTGTTTAAATAGGGTTTATGATGGGGGCACTGTTTATATAGGGTTCATGATGGGGGCACTTTTTAAATAGTGTTTATGATGGGGGATTAGTTTATATAGTGTTTATGATGGGGGCACTGTTTAAATAGTGTTTATGATGGCGGAACTGTTTATATAGTGTTTATGATGGTGGCACTGTTTATATCGTGTTTATGATGAGGGCACTGTTTACATATTGTTTATGATGGGGCACTGTTTAAATAGTGTTTATGATGGGGGCACTGTTTAAATAGTGTTTATGATGGGGGCCCTGTTTATATAGTGTTTATGATGGGGGCACTGTTTATATAGTGTTTATGATGGGGCACTGTTTATATCGTGTTTTTGATGGGGGCACTGTTTACATATTGTTTATGATGGGGCACTGTTTAAATAGTGTTTATGATGTGGGCACTGTTTAAATAGTGTTTATGATGGGGCACTGTTTATATAGTGTTTATGATGGGGGCACCGTTTATATAGTGTTTATGATGGGGGCACGGTTTAAATACTGTTAATGATGGGGGCTCTGTTTAAATGGTGTCTATGATGTGGGCACTGTTAAAAAAGGTTTATGATGGGGGCACTGTTTATATAGTGTTTTTGATGGGGGCACTGTTTAAATAGGGTTTATGATGGAGCTCTGTTTATATAGTGTTTATGATGGGGCACTGTTTATATAGGGTTTATGATGGGGGCACTGTTTATATAGTGTTTATTGGGGGCACTGGTTAAATAGTGTTTATGATGGGTGCACTGTTTATATAGGGTTTATGATGGGGGCACTGTTTATATAGTGTTTATGATGGGTCACTGTTTAAATAGTATTTATGATGTGGGCACTGTTTATACAGTGTTTATGATGGGGGCGCTGTTTATATAGTGTTTATGATGGGGGCACTGTTTATATAGTGTTTATGCTGGGGGCACTGTTTAAATTGTGTTTATGATGGGGGCACTGTTTATATAGTGTTTATGATGGGGGCACTGTTTATATAGTGTTTATGCTGGGGGCACTGTTTAAATTGTGTTTATGATGGGGGCACTGTTTATATAGTGTTTATGATGGGGGCACTGTTTAAATAGGGTTTATCATGTGGGCACTGTTTATATAGTGTTTATGATGGGGGCACTGTTTAAATAGTGTTTATGATGGGGGCACTGTTTATCTGGTGTTTAAGATGGGGGCACTGTTTAAATAGTGTTTATGATGGGGGAACTGTTTATATAAAAACGAAAAGCTAAAAGCTACTGCGGATGCTGGAAATCCATACCAAAATAAAAACAGAATTACCTGGAAAACTCAGCAAGTCTGGCAGCATCGGCGGAGAAGAAATCAGTTAACGTTTCGAGCCTTCATGGCCCTTCGGCAGAACTGCAGCATAGTTTCAACAAGGAAGAATTATAAATTGGTTTAAGGTGGGGGTGGGGTGGGGGGGAAGAGACACAATGAGGGTGTGGTGTGAGCAGATAATCAAAAGATGTCAGAGACAAAAGGGTCAAAGAGGTGTTGAAGGTGGTGGTCTTTGTCTGAGAAAAGTGCTAATTAAGAATGGAAAACAGGATATTCAAAGTACAGCTCTAGTGGGGGTGGGGTGGAAAGACTAAAGGTTTTAGTTTTAGATTTAAAAATAATGGAAATAGGTGGGGAAAGAAGAATCTATATAAATTATTGAAAAAAAAGTGGGTGGGGGGGAAAATGAAACGGGGTGGGGATGGGGGGAGGGAGTTTAAGATCTAAAGTTGTTGAATTCAATATTCAGCCCGGAAGGCTGTAAAGTGCCTAGTCGGAAGATGAGGTGCTGTTCCTCCAATTTGCGTTGGGCTTCACTGGAATAATGCAGCAAGCCAAGGACAGACATGTTGGCAAGAGAACAGGGTGGAGTGTTAAAATGGCAAGCGACAGGGAGGTTTGGGTCTTTCTTGCGGACAGACCAGGTGTTCCGCAAAACGGTCGCCCAGTTTGCGTTTGGTCTCTCCAATGTAGAGGAGACCGCATTGGGAGCAACGAATGCAGTAGACTAAGTTAGGGGAAATGCAAGTGAAATGCTGCTTCACTTGAAAGGAGTGTTTGGGCCCTTGGATGGTGAGGAGAGAGGAAGTGAAGGGGCAGGTGTTGCATCTTCTGCGTGGGCATGGGGAGGTGCCATAAGTGGGGGTTGAGGAGTAGGGGGTGATGGAGGAGTGGACCAGGGTGTCCCGGAGGGAACGATCCCTACGGAATGCCGTCAAGTGGGGTGAAGGGAAGATGTGTTTGGTGGTGGCATCATGCTGGAGTTGGCGGAAATGGCGGAGGATGATCCTTTGAATGCGGAGGCTGGTGGGGTGATAAGTGAGGACAAGGGGGACCCTATCATGTTTCTGGGAAGGAGGAGAAGGTGTGAGGGAGGATGCGCGGGATATGGGCCGGACACGGTTGAGGGCCCTGTCAACGACTGTGGATGGAAAACCTCGGTTAAGGAAGAAGGAGGACATGTCAGAGGAGCTGTTTTTGAAGGTAGCGTCATCAGAACAGATGCGACGGAGGCGAAGGAACTGAGAGAATGGGATGGAGTCTTTACAGGAAGCGGGGTGTGAGGAGCTGTAGCCGAGGTAGCTGTGGGAGTCGGTAGGCTTGTAATGGATATTGGTGGACAGTCTATCATCAGAAATTGAGACAGAGAGGTCAAGGAAGGGAAGAGAAGTGTCAGAGATGGACCATGTGAAGATGATGGAGGGGTGGAGATTGGAAGCAAAATTAATAAATTTTTCCAGGTCCCGACGAGAGCATGAAGCAGCACCGAAGTAATCATCGATGTACCGGAGAAAGAGTTGTGGGAGGGGGCCGGAGTAGGACTGGAACAAGGAATGTTCCACATACCCCATAAAGAGACAGGCATAGCTGGGGCCCATGCGGGTACCCATAGCCACACCTTTTATTTGGAGGAAGTGAGAGGAGTTAAAGGAGAAATTGTTCAGTGTGACAACAAGTTCAGCCAGACGGAGGAGAGTAGTGGTGGATGGGGATTGTTGGGGCCTCTGTTCAAGGAAGAAGCTAAGGGCCCTCAGACCATCCTGGTGGGGGATGGAGGTGTAGAGGGATTGGACATCCATGG